>NC_132786.1:114452750-115054500 GCF_048418805.1 Vulpes vulpes
TGTATTCTGCAATAAGCTCTAGGAAGGCAGGGAATTTTATTTATTGTTATATTCCCAAAAAGGCATGGAAAAGCACAGGTGGTCATCTGCCTGTCTGTGTATCTACCTATATTTGCTGTGTATCTACCTAAATTTGCTGTGTAATTTGGTGCCATAATTTTTCCTTTAAGCACCTGTGAAGCTGCATTTTTGCAATTTTGATACAGTATATTGTGTTACCATTTAGTTCAAAATATTTAAAATTTTCTTTTGTGACTTTTTCTCTCATCTATGAATTATTTAGAGCTTAGTTATTTTTTAATCCTTTGAGATTGTCTTAGAGATCTTACTGGTTTTAATTACATATTTATTATGTTTTGGTCATAGAATGTATACTGTATTATTTAACCTTTTAAAAATATATCAGGACTTGTTTGATGGACTAGAATATGGTTATCTTGGATAATGCTCTATACAATGAAAAGAATATGTGTTCTATACTGGATGTAGTGTTCTATAAATGTCTTGTAGGCAATGTTAGTTGATAATACTGTTCTTTTCTTATATCATTAGCAATTTTGGGCTAATCTAACAACTCATAATAAAGAAGTATTAATTTCTCTGACCACAACTTTCGGTTTGCCCATTTCTTCCATTTGTTGTATCAAGTTTTGCTTCACATTCTCTTAAGTTTTGTCTTAAATACACACATTTAAAATTGTTAGAACTTTTGGTGAATTAGCCCTTTTGTCATTGTAAAATATCATTCATTTTTCTGATAGTTCTCCCAGAGTTGAAGTTTATGTCCTCCTTTTTTATATATATACATACCAGCCTTCTCATGATAAGTATTTATTTTGCATATATTTTTTCTATTCTTCCACTTTCAAACAATCTGTGTCTTTATATAAGTGTATACTCTTCCAGCTATCTGTAGTTGAATCTTATTTCTTTTAAATTCATTGCGATATCTGACTTTTATTTATTTTTTTAAAGATTTTATTTATTTATTCATGAGAGACAGAGAGAGAGAGAGAGAGAGAGAGAGAGAGAGGCAGAGACACAGACAGAATGAGAAGCAGGCTTCCTACAATGAGCCCCGATGTGGGACTCCATCCTGGATCCTGGGATCACACCCTGAGCCAAAGGCAGGTGCTCAACTGCTGAGCCACCCAGGTGTCCCAATTGACTTTTAATTAATCCATTTATATTTATTGTAATTATTGGCATGGTTGAGCTATTGTTAGGGTTTATCTTGTTTGTTTCTTTTGTTGTGTTTTCTTGATACTCCTCTTATTTTAATCAAACAATTCTAACTTTTCTCTTAGCTCCATATCTAATCATCTCTGTGAGCTTGTGTGTTCACATGAATCTTTAGGGATTATGTGTATCTTAAACATTTTACTATATATTAATTATTTGATGCATTTAATGAATTATGTTGTAATTTACCAATGGTTTACTTTCATTTGCCCCTTCTCATCCTAGGTAGTATGATTTTCATTCATTTTATTAATATGTATGCTATATATCAACAATACAACGTGACTTTGTTTTACAATTCAAAGGTCTTTCAAGGAAACTATTGAAAATAATGTAACTCCTTTATATTTAACCAAATATTTATCATTTTAAATGATCTTCAGATCTTGTTGTTCATACATGTTTAACTGGTCTCATTTCTCTTTAAACTGAAGAATAAGTTGCCAAATTCTCTCAGCCTTTGTTTATCTTTGTTTTATGTTCATTTCTGGAGATCTTTTTTGCTAGATAGATTATGTTAAATTGACAGTTGTTCTTCTCCTTTAAAGATATGTTCCATTGCCTTCTGGTTTGTGTTGCTGCTAATGAAAAGTTAGCATTTATTCTCATGTTTATTTTCTTGAATTTTGGTGTCATTTTTCCTCTGCTGTTAGAATTTTCTTATATCTTACATCTTTGCTGTTTGAAAATTGTGGTATAATGTTTCTAAGTATGATTTTCTGTTATTTTATCCTGTTTAGGATATGTTGATGTCTTTGGATTTATGCACTTACATCTTTTTATCAAGCATAGGAAGTGGTTTGTGCAAAATGAGAAAAATGATCAATACTTATAGCCTATTTAAGAGGACAAAATCATGAGAAAGTATATCTGTAATGCTTACAGTGTTTGCGTGAACCTTGAGATAGGAGAAAGGATAAGAGCCAATTTAAACTATGCTTAAGCATATCAAAGTTATCATTAGAAAGGATATCATATAGATGAACATATAGAGACTATTGCTATAAAATATTAAGTAAAAACTTGAATTATTCAGAATACATTTATAGGAAAATGGGTATGAAAGATATGTAATTACAGAATTTTACATGCATAATTGTGTCAATACAGAGCCTCAAGTGAACTGTAAAAAAATTTCCTCAACACTGAGAGGCTTATGGATTTTAAAATATAAGATGTTATCAAATTTATTTAATTACAGATGATATAAATGACCCAGGGAGACTATGGTGATATATCAAGGCATGATAGGAAAGCATAGATAGAAGACAGACTGGATTTGCAGTCTTGGATGTTCTAACTGTATCACTCTTACTGCTATTTTTAAAGGAACATAGTTTAGGCCTTGAGTAGGATTTTATAAAGAAAACACTACAATGAAATAGGAATTAGATTATCAGTCTATATTAATCTTTTGCTATAGTTAAAATAACAGATATTCTCTAATTTTATAATAATTGGAATCAAGGGGCTCCTGGGTGGTGCTCTTGGTTAAGTGTCTGACTCTTGGTTTCAGCTCAGGTCATGATCTCAGGAGCCTGGAATTGAGCCTGGCTCCACATTTTGTGTGGACCCTGCTTGAGATTCTCTCTCTCTCTCTCTCTCTCAGCCCCTCCCACTCATGCTGCCTCTCCCTCTCTCTTAAAAATAAATAAATAAAATCTTTTTTAAAAATTGGAATCAAGATGAAAATAAGAATAACATGCTGTATTTAAACCTTAAATTTTAGCATTTCTTTTCCCCCAGATTTTATTTATTTATTAATGAGAAACACAGAGAGAGGGGCAGAGACACAGGCAGAGGGAGAAGCAGGCTCCATGCAGGGAGCCCAATGTGGGACTCCATCCCTGGTCTCCAGGATCAGGCCCTGGGCTGAAGGCAGTGCTAAACCGCCAAGCCACCCCCACCTACCCAAATTTTAGCTTCTTAAAGCAGCATGATTACTGAAATAAATCTTTCAGAAAGATATGATAGGCAGATTTAAAAATTCTTTATTTGGTTAGTGACTTAAAATTAGTTTGAGCTTATTATGTGAAGAAAATCTCTTCCTCCATCATGAGGTGTTTAATGAAAGAAGAAAAATTAAAGCACTAGATTATCCCAAAGTAGCATGCTGTTACTACTGATATTTTAAAACATATCATATGCTTCAGGCAAATAAATTTAATTAAAGAATCCAAGTGCCTTCATAGATGAAGTTGCATTATTCATGCTTTTACAATGATCCTTTGAATCTAGGGAAAATAAATGAATAGTGACAGCATAATAACCAAGGCAGAAAAGAACACAGATTTAGTATTGTGATGCCAAAGTAATTTCTTTAAACAAATGGACAGTTCAGCCAATTGCCAGTAAGTTCAGTAAATAAAACCACTTGTTTTACTCAACTGGAGTTTTGATTATTAAAAACTGTGAGTCTGATATTTTCACGTAGGGGGAGAAATCCCTCATTGGTATTTGAAAGCATAAAAGAATTAATGGACTTACAACTTAAAGATCATTCTAATCCCTCATACAAAAGTTTCCAAAAAGCCTCTTTGGCCCTTTACCTAAGAATTCTTTTCTAAGCATCAGTTTCTTCCTATGAGATAAAAGAAAAAAAAATGGAGAATCTAAAGTCTTTCTCAGTCTTAGTCTAGTATTTTCTCTTTTATTTTTGGAATTCTGCTCCATCCAGAGCACAACTGTTCACAATTTGTTCTCAATAAAAGTTCAAGTGGCTGTAATACATGCATGGAAGCTTTAGCTGGGGTCAGTCAAAAATGAACATAAATATAACATTTTAGAGCAAGCAGAAAATTTAAATTCTATAATCCAATAGCCAATTTTATGTGATGAAAACAAGGAGGTGAATTTCCTAACTTCAGACCAAGGGTTCATCCTACTGTATTAGAATGCTTCAATAATTGGCTGCATTTTAAGGAACATACAAAATTTTTGATGAAACATAATATTCTCCATTAATTAGCAAACTTTCCATAAGGTTCCATTAATTTCTGCCAGTTAGAGCACTGGTGGCTAACAGTGTGTTTTTACATCTATCTAGTCGGTGAACTTTTTCTGTAAATTGCTAGATAATAAATATTTTAGGCTTTGTGGGCCAGATGGCCTGTCACAACTACTCAACTCTGCAAAAGCAGCCATAGACAGTACATAAATGAATGTGCACGGCTGTGTTCCAACAAAATTTTATTTACAAAAACAGGCGATGCAAGATCAATCTGACCTGAGGTTTAGAATAATGATAACTTCATATGTATTTCATAAATATGTACTCTGTGTTTATATTATATGATTTTTGTTAACATTTTGTTAAATGTTTGCCCCCCCCCCCCCATTTACACACAGAGGGTAAACTTCTTAAGGGTAGGAATTTTGCTTCATTTGTTTTTCTATGGTCAAGAATTTTGGCAGAGCAAATTTTATCCATCAAATATGAGAGTTCTCATGACCAAATGGAAACCGCACAGTGAATGAAAACATTTCCAAAAGTATATTCATTCAGTTCCTGATTTCAAGAAATGCTTACAAAAAAACCAACTTTATTATCAAATAAGTTTGTAGAATATTGCATGATATAGACCTCATTTGATATTTATAAGATGTTTTAACATTGTGAAAGCCATGATAAATGCTTGATATAAAGAAATCAATTGTTTCCCAAGCCCATTTGAAAAACAGTAAGTTTAAATTCACCGTTAACATCTTGAATAACATGTTTCTTCTTTCTCGATTTTTATGTCTCCAGACACTGTTATTTATGAATATGAGTACTAGGCTCTCTGCTACCCACTGATACACTACAACTTCCTAAAGTTTATTTAGCAAACACTTTTGAAAGTGTTTTGAAAGTAAATGAAATGTCTTTTTTTAAAAAAAATAGAATTTGTTTATAAAGCAGTTTTTGGCTCACAACAAAAAATGGAACAAAGGTACAGTTTCCATACTTCCTCCCACTCCCTGCATACACAGACTCCTCTATCATCAGCATCCCTCATCAGAGTGATGCATTTGTTATAGCTGATGAACCCACACTGACACATCATTATCACACAAAGCCCATAGTTTGCATTAGGATTCACTCTTAGTGTTTACATTCTGTGGGTTTTGACAAATGTATGATGACAGATATTCACCATTAAAGTATCATACAGAGTAGTTTCACTGCCCTAAAAATCCTTTGTGCTCTACTTATTCATTTCTTACCTTCCCCTTAGCTGTTGGAAAGGACTGACTATTGTTTGCTTGTTTGTTTTACTCTTTTCAGAATGTCATATAGTTGGAATGACATAGTATGTAGTCTTTTCAGATTGGATGTTTTCACCAATACTCATTTAAGTTCTTCTATGTCTTTCTTGGCCTGACAGATCATTTCTTTTTAGCACTGAATAATATTCCATTGTCTGGATATACCAAAGTTTATTTATTCACCTATGGAAGGACATCTTGGTTGCTTCCAAGTTTTGGCAATTATAAATAAAGCTCTTATAAACATCCGTGTGAAGGTTTTTATGTGGACATAAGTTTTCAGCTCCTTTAGGTAAATACCAAGGAGTGCAGTTGTTGGATCATATAGTAATTTATGTTTAGTTTTATGAGAAACTAACATACTATCTTCCAAAGTGACTGTATGATTTGCATTGCTACTAGCAATGAATGAGAGTTCCTTTTGCTCCACATCCTCACCAGCATTTGGTATTGTCATGTAATATCATTTAATCTTATTTCTTGAGAAAGCTAAAAAAGTCAGAAAATCCATTTCCTTATTTTCAGTTGTATCGTGCTTAAATAACAGCATCATATATGATTGCAAAAGACTGCTTCAAGGTATGGGAATAATACCTTTGAATAGATTAGCATTTTATGACCCACTTCTTCCTTCAGTTGAAGATATTCACAGTCTAAGATGCTGGGGTTTGGGGCTGATGCCCTGCTCATTGTATGTCTTTGTCTGATAAATAGCAAGGACTTTGTGATATATGTATTTGAGAGAGATACCCAAACATACTTAGCCAGCTATTACAGAAGTAGAAAAATGAGCAACAATTCTGGTGATAAAAAAATTAGCAAATGGGACAGAATTCTTACAGTGTTAAAGTAAGAAGAAAAGTAAATTATTTCTTAATTATTCACCATGGCTGTATATTAATTTAGTTTTGAGGACTGAAGATGAACAAGATTTGACCAAGTCAGAATTCTATGATTAGAATATTAGTGCTTAGACTTCTCACCAAATTCTCTATCCAGAACATCTTCATATTATAAGACCATTTCTTAATTTAATTCTTGGTCTTATTATATGATCACAGGTATCAGGGAAACAATTACTACTTACGTAGAACCCCTCTAAATATTACATTAAAAAGCTAGCAACATGTGAAATGAATATAGCAACCTCTTAATATTACTGGGATTTAAGTATATCAGACATCTTCTTTCTGTCTTTTGACAAACATGATGCCAAGCAGGCATTAGAAATACTTTGCAACTTGATGCACGAGTCTAAGGAGAGTTAGAAAAATTGAGTATTTTTTTTTCTGAATTATGTCCAGAAGATTGATCATTTTGTAGTGTTTTTTGTTTACTTCCTAATTATTTAATCTTCTAATAAACAAGGGTGGAGGAAGAGAGTACAGTAGCATTAAGACCCAGGTTAATTAGTGCATATCACCTCTTACTAAGCTCAACCACCATGAGCGCATGGGATACCTTTCAGGTTCCTGCCCTCAGTTTCCCTTGCAGTTTCCATGCTTCTTTAGTTGTCAGATAAGAGACTAATTTTAATAATGGTTTCTAGATTCAGACTGGAGGCGGGGTGAGGCTGGTGAATGCAGGAGAATGTTTTGAATGTGCAACTCTTGATTTAGAAGTTGAAAAGTAGAACACACCCTCAAGTACTGACTTTTTTTGATCTAACAATTTAGGCATTATAGTTACTTCTGATTTTTAGTCTGGGACCTCTGAAGGTTAAGTAGTGTTTCCTAGAAATTGCTTCAAAGAGAAAAGATGGATGAAAGAATTAGGGTCTAGGGCCTTAAGAGGCATATGGAAGATAATGAAACATAGGGTATTAATCAAACCAATCTGTATATAGAATCTTTTATAGATGGGCCATATTAGGAAATGATGGCAGACATAGAATATGAATTATGGAGGGTATTGAAAATCATGAAAAGTTTGAATTGATGGGAGAGAAACATGATTATAAAAATAAAGTAACATGAAGAACATCTTAGGCAAATGTCATGGAAGAAATATAGCTTTTTGTTTTGATCATTATTTCAACACACAAATCAGTTTTCAATTTTTATTTTGGCAGACATATAATTATTTAATTTTTAGTATTTCTTTTCAACTTAATGGTCAATTTTCTCATTTGGATATGACTTGTGTTTCTCCTTACATGATGTAGAAAGATAGTTATGTAGTGAAAACTCAAGAGATAAGAATGACTGTAGAAGATACCTTTAAAATTAGACATTGGATATTTTTAATTAAGAATAACATATTTCACAGTTCAAAGTGGAAAGAAAACCATCTGAGAGAAAAATTAAAGATTCTGCTTTGAAAAAGCAAGTGCATTTTTGCATCTCTTTTTATGTACCAAGAAGTTGCTAAATGTCTCAGAAATAAATGAACAAACGCTCATGTCACACTTTGAAGGTGTGGTAACACAAGAATTAGGAGGTATCAGCAGTACTAGTGCTGTGAGTAGTGAGCAGTGAACAGAAAAGTAATAAATTATTCATTATTGGCCTAGTTAGGAGTAGTTTTGCACGACTGTGTTCCAGGGAGCTATCCAAAGCGCAGTTGTGCTTATGGTAACGAAAATGTGAAGGTTTGGTAGCTCACTCGTGAAAGTAGATTGTTTATATTTTCCACATCTTCACAAAGGTTCTCCTGACAATTTATTGGTTATTATTGTAAATCAGTAATCAATGTGGAATTCACTGATAGGTTGGCAAGGGAAAAAAAACCCTATTTCTTTGTTATACTCATTTGTTCAAATAAATCCTACAGCAGAAATATGAGGGTCAGATGAAAATTCAGCATCGCTGTAGCTGACTTAAGGCCACTTAGTGATTCCGAGGTTCCAACACCATTAGATTTCCTTTCTAATGTATTTCTGCCTTCTAAGGAGCATGTGCAAAAATAAAAAAAAAATTATTCTTTCCATGTGGAGATCCTGGGCAATTGAACCAGTCTTCTCATTGCATTGAGTTATACACAAGACCCTGGTTTTCTTGCAGTCTCTCCTGCAACGTCTACAGAATCTTATTTGGACCATGGACTTTTTTCATAATAGGAAAAACCCCATTATTCTCTCTCTAGGAAAACGCACAGATAGGCAGATATAAAATATCAATCATACAATTCCCAGAGGTATGATGGACTCTCCCGACTCATCCATGGAACCCAATTTGATAAACAGTCTTCTGTGGGATGGGCCAGGGTGAGACCCACATAGGGGGCACTGTAGTGAACACTGCTCGTGCTTTGTCCAGATCCTCCTGTCTAATTTATTTCTCTGGGCCCTTTCATATCCAATACTGCTGCTCCTGCTTGCTTGTTCTTGGAGAGCTGTCCTCAGCCACTGGAGCCACCTCACCCACTTTTACAGAGAGCTGAAAGTACCTGGGAGCAACTTTTGCCAATGACTAGGATACAAGATAATGAATACCTGCTTCTAGCCTCAGGTTGGGATGGATTCTGAGGTGTGACTTGCATTCAGAAATACCTTGAGGGATCAAACTAAAGCCACCTTCAGTAGGACTTTACATGTATTCATATCCTCCCTGGCGTTTTCCCCTTTCCTGTTCTGCTTTTCCTATTGCCTTACCAGTTTCTTCAGGGAGCTTTTATTTAATAAATCACTTGGCATGCAAAGCAGTCCCTCAGGGTCTGCTTTTCACTCCGAACTTAACCATAACTATATAATTTAATTATCCAAACCAGGAAACATATTTGATTATGTATGAGGATGCTATTGTTAGTTATGCTGGAAAGGGGTATATAAACATCAATGGTCCAGGTCAGATTAGGACACATGTTCATGCTAGAGCTACAATGGCCCTTTCAAAGATAACCCTTCAGAAATCCTTTTATTCAAAGCTTTTAAAAGATATGTCATATTGCTGTGTTACACTCATTGAACCCTGTTTAACATTTTGCTCTTTCTAATATGTCACCAATATAAGTCATTATTAGCTCGTGGTTGACATTTTTTTCAAAACTGCCTCTCCCCAGCTCCTACTCCACTACTCTATTCTTCTCCCTTCATCCTACCCCTGTCTCCCACACTGGGTTATAGTTACAAGTCTGTCTTTCCCCTCCGAAGCAGCTTTGCTTCAGTATCCTCTGGGACTTAGCAACAACCCCAAATTTCTCCTCATATATTCTTCAGAGAGCTCAAAAGCACAGATGCAAATTGAGTTCTAGCAATAGCCCAGAGCATCCCGTATTTCCCAAAGGAATGTAGGCAAATTAACCTTTGTAAGTGGTGATTAGTTACATGTGACTTTGTGTCTGTTTTGCCTTAGTTTGAATACACTTTTAATCTGCAAATCAAATTTAAGGAACATGTAATAATGAGATTCAGCCGAGATTCTGGTGTTTGTGATTTTAAAAATTATTTACAGAATTTATTTTGAGCTGTTAAAATCATATCCGAGTAGACAGTGTACGCATTCTCTTTGGTTTTTGTTTAATTCTAGAAGTGTCATATGAGTTTTCTATATGATTGCTGAAACAAAAGGCCTCTCATTGAAAATAATCCTGTTGCAATTATATTTTTCTAGATGAAAAGATTCTTGTCTCAAATCTTGTTTCCTTTTGCAAATTCTGTGATGATGTTCTTGACATAATTTATATTATAAATGATGTGAACAATTAAACATAGCTTAGCTATAAGTCTAAACGGACCTGTAAAGAATGACCCAGTTTTAGAGTCATCCATATGATTTCAGTATGACAAAGTGTGCTTGAATTGGTTGTAAATATGGTGCTATTTAACCGAGTCAGTGTAAATCACTTCTCAGAGGTAAAAATGATTGAAATTTAGGCCTTTGTCACATTAATGTAAAAATTTCTTCCACAGCAAACAGAACTTAGCTCTCATCAAATCAGCATCGTGATACAGTTTTAAAGTGGATATAACATAGTTTTTAAGCTTTAAAGTTGTAATTCATTTGCTTTAAGTAATATTTTTTATTATATGTTAATGAAGATACTGTGATTTCAAATGTGAACTGATGAAGTCTTGTGGTATAGATTAGAATCTCATAATCAGGTACAGCAACTTGCTGTATTCTTTTCTCAGCCTGAAGTAAATATCATTGTGATTTTACACATTACAGAACAATATTAACTTAATTTTGTTAGTGGATTGGGTGTGTTTCCAAAACAATGATATAAATAAATAAACTCAGGAGGTAGAGAATATAAACTAAAATGAATTGAGTATGCAGAATGATTAACTCATTGCATAAGAGTCAAGCATGGAATATTGGCAGTTTTTTGAAACTTCAGTGGAACGTTATGGTTTGGTATAATAAAGCAATTAATTGAAATATTAAAATATACATTGATTATTAAAGTGCATATGTGGTAATAGAAAACTTCATGCACATTAGTTGTTCTTGAAATAATTCTCTTAAGACTTCACAGTATTTACACAAGATTAACTGTATCCAATCTTGTTGCTAAAGTGCTTCCTAAAAGGAAAGTATTTTATTTTATTTGCTTATGTCAGAGCCAAAGGTCTCTTAGAAAATAGGATACTAAACTCTTTAAGAAACTACTAGTGTGTTAAATTACAAAGAACTATTTTTTTCTATTGTCATTATCCCAAGCGTGGGTCACAGTTTTTCTGAGTTGTTTATATACAAAAACAAGCATAGTGGTATTTTCCATGATTAGATGTGGTCAGTATTTGTATGCATGACTAAGCTATTGTTCTAGACAAATTGAAATAGATGTGTTTCTTTAAGAATTCTGATTTCCTGTCATAGGATCAGCAGTAGAGGAAGAAGACAAGCAGAAATGAAAATATTGCCATTCATTTTTCCTCTTTTCCCAAATAGTCAGTAAATAAGAAAAACCGGATCATGTGTTTATAACCAATTAACATTGTTTTCATATGTAAGGGAGATATATAAAGAATTTTGACAGAATTATTGAGGGAATGCATACAAATTATATAGCTGGCTGGCTTTTAAAAATTTCAGAGTTTAGCTTTGTTATGTAGATGTAGAATTGGTCCTCCTTTTAGACTAGCCTTGTCAATCATGTTAAAATTTGAACTTAATCATATCACAAAGCCTCATTCAGCAAATTCTATGATGCCCATTCTTTTTTCTTTTTTTCTGTTGTGGGTCAGCCATAAATAATGCCAATTTTTTTAATAGCCAAAACTTTAAAGCATAAAATAATAGATTAAGAGAAGTCAAGCTTGTTAGTCATTTTATCAACACTTTTGACACTTGCTTATTTGACTCCATCCCATATCCATTTGCCCTTCCCTCACTTCTGTTCTATTTACTAGCTGTGGGAAGTTTATCTGCTAATTTTAGGAGTTATGTAAGTTATATTTCTACAGCTTCCTTTTTTTTTCCCTTTTTCTAAAAAAAGATTTTATTATTTATTTATTCATGAGAGATACACAGAGAGAGAGAGAGAAGGAGAGAGAGAGAGAGGCAGAGACACAGGCAGAGGGAGAAGCAGGCTCCATGCAGGAAGCCTGACGTGGGACTCGATCCAGGGTCTCTAGGATCCCATCCTGGGCTGAAGGCGGCGCTAAACCGCTGAGCCACACGGGCTGCCCGCTTCCTATATTTCAAAATTTAAGATTATTGTATCATATGGAAATTGAGGTCTCAACTGTATCATCGATGGCAGATTTGTCAGCCTGATTTGTATAGCTCATTTGAACTTTAAAGTTGGTGTTATACACGGAGTGAAGTGTTCTTTGTAATATCAGATCTGAAACCTACAACAGTGAAACAAATCTTTTCTTACTTACATTTGATTGTTCAGTTCTCCTTCCATTTCATGACTCTTTAATCATTTTGATTAAGTAAGATAGAATTAACATTGAAACCCCATGCATGTATTGCAGGCTTACTGAAAAATACCAAAAATAAAACTGCCACCTTTCCTTAGATGCAGATGCCCCTTTGTAGATGCAGCACCCAGTGACCAGTTCAGTCATTTTCTTTAATTAAACATGATTAAAAAAGGGAAAATAAAGCTCTTTATTGATGATAAAGCATTATGAAGTTTATGTGTAATGGTTTTGTGGTCATAGGCTTTTTGTCTTATAAAATGTTAATTATATTAACTGAACTTATTAATGGATATCATAAAACATCTCTATTTTAATGCTTAACATGATAAATTTGAAATAATTTATAGTAGATTGTAGTAACCTTACATTTGGGGATTAGTATTATTTTTTCAGGATTATAAATTGCCTTCATGAAATAGAAGGATTCAGTTGGACGTTGCTTTAAACTACGCAGGGATAACTTAGAAGAAATCTAATACCAGTTTTCCAAGTTGCTTTTCCTTTGCTTTGTTTAGAGGACAAGATATAGTGCTCTGAGGGACATTTTTACTCCGAAAGTATTTCTGTCATAGTATTTTAGAGCTAAATAAGCTCTCAGAGTTCATTTTATATGGCAAATTCTTAATCATTCTTTAAAATTGATTACGATGTTTACTTTCTGTGCACAGTTTCTCACCACCCAGGACCAAGATAAGTGCTCCCTTTTCTGCAGTTTCTTGGTAAACCATATAAGCTTCATCATCATTCTGTCATGTACCTATATTTATGCATCTTATTTGTATTTATATCACCAATTTTAAGTACAGAAAATGTCATAAAGTAGTTGTTTAACGAATGTCTGATGAATACATACATGAATTAATGAAGAAATCTTGAAATGAATTGCTAGCAATATTAGTGGTGACTTTGATGTAAGTTGTATGCTTGTGAAATTTAGCTTCTATTATCTTCTTGGGTGATCTTTTAAGATTTTATATCTTTTGGATTTAATCACCAAAAGATACTTTATACAGATCATTCTATTTAATTACAGAATATGTTGTAATCGCTTGATTAAAATACATAAATCCCATCCTGGATTTAATGGGAAATTGTCTATGTAGTTCCTCATGAATGAACCTATGAAAAGAATTATTTTAAATTGCATGTTTTAATAAAATTTGTAATTATCTCATTAGAATCATGTATATGACTAATTATAACTTATTCTTATAAAGGATGTAATAAAAATTTAGCCTAAATTATTTTTTATTTTCTACAATATACTATTTTAATTTTATCTGGTGTTCATTAACTCCAAGTGAAAATTGGTACACAGTACACTTAACAATTATCTAAGGTTGATTTTAAAGTAGGTATTGACTTCAGAAATTAGAGTGAAATTTGGAGAGAAAAAATGTAGGAGAAAGAAGCAACATCGTGTAAAGTCTTTCATATATTTCTTTATGTCAAGAAGGATTTTTCTCAACAATTCTAATAATTCTATCCTTTATAGAAACTTCTCTTTAACCCCCCCTTTTTTTTTTTTAGATTTTATTCATTTATTCATGAGAGACACAGAGAGAGAAGCAGAGATGCAGGCAGAGGGAGAAGCAGGCTCCTTACAGGAAACCCAACGTGGGACTCAATCCTGGAACTCCAGGATCAGGACCTGAGCCAAAGACAGATGCTCAACCTCTGAGCCACCCAGGCTTCCCAATCCTATTCTTCTGGATTGGAAATACCAGTTCTACTCCCTTCCTTTATAATACAATTATCTGCAGTTTTTAAAGAGTTAACTGATAATTTGGGGAAATGGTCCAGAAAGCTACAAGATTAACTCAAGGTTATTTATAGTCTTTGAATCAAAAAGTGCTCATGGAATGTTTACTGTATGCCATGTGTTGTATTAATAAATGGGGATATGACAGTAAGGGAATTTTGAGGACATCTTCCCTCCAAGAGTCTTCATTTTACTGTAGAACATAGATTGCACTATACATAATTGCACTGTAAGCTAGAAAGAAATGCTAGGGATATGAATAAAAGGCCGTGGTAGAAAAATAAGTAAAATGTTTCTTTCTGGGAAGGGGAAAGGCTTTATTTTTTAAGTACATGACATTTTAACTGGATGTTAAGTTATATGGGTTAGGGATAAAGAAGAGCAAGGGCTGTTGAAGAGGGAAGAATATTTGTCACATAGGAAATAATGTGGGGAAAAAAGGAAATTATGTGGAGGCATGAAGAAGCTTGGTAAATTTGGGGATAAAATGTAGTTCAGCTTTTCTGAATAGGAGATGAGAAGATGGGAAGCATTTAAAGGTGAGACTGATAGGATGAGCTGGTGACAGATGGTGAAAAAGTCCTGTTTTAAAGATGTTTGGCTTCATAGTGTGATCAGTGAGCGCTCACTGGAAGAGTTTAATTAGCTAATCCAGATTAGAGAAGACTAAAATGTGCGCCAAGGAAGGGATTGTGGAGACAGGGATGAGGGTATGGATTTGAGTTATTTAGAAGGTATAATAGGGCTTTTAGATCAAATTAGATGTTGAGAGCAAGGGGAGAAATCTAGATTTCTGGCTTGCTGATAATGAAGAAAGAGAATAGAAAAGAGGTGGAGGGTGGTACAGAGTATGATATAATGATTTAGGTACTGAAAATGATGTGCTGAGGTGCCAAGAAGCCATCTCGTTAGAATCAGGAGGCAGTCATGTGAAGGATAATACGTTAGAGAGAGGTTATTTGCCAGTTTGGTAAAGTGGTCAAAAAAATAATTCAAAAAGAAAATGAAATTTCAGATTGCTCTTGAAAACAGCATAGGTTCTAAATGGTTGAAGCACTAAGAGAAAAAGAAAATATTGTAGATCCTGTGAATTTTATGAAGAAACGTAGAACTAGAAATTACAAAGGCATATTTGGGTAATGGTAAGTATTAAGAAAGATGTCAAAATTGTCTAGGGACCAGTGGGAGGAAAGCCTTAAAAAGTAGATTGGCATTCATGGGGTTAGGTTTTTAATTTCTTTCTAAGCATTTTAGAAGTTTTAAAAAATGTACTGTGTAGATTTTGAAAGTTAAGGAAGTGACTTGATCAAAACCCCACTTTATGTCACTAATGGCAGTAATAGGAGCATAGGCAGAAAAGGAGGAAGAAGAAATAAAGTCAGAAGCTTGAGGTAATGATAGCTTCAAACAAAATTGTGATAGTGCAATTACAAATGAAGAGAGGGGTATAAAGAGTATTGCAAAGATAAAGTCAATGTGGCTTAGCAAATGATATGAGAAATAATGAGTAAATGGAGGGCTGAAAATAATTCTGAAGGTGTGAGATGTGAAAGCCATTGGTGGACATAGGATGACATTGGGGAGTAAAGATTAGGATTCATCTCTTGTATTCACATTCTTTGCACAAATGCTATGTGCCTGTCCCTGTATTATGTTTAATATATAGAGATAACAAAAGAAATGGTGAAAAGAAAATAAATGGAAAAAAGAGCTGCTGCTCTTAAAGGTTTTATATTCTAGTGAGGGCAACAGAAATGTAAAGAATATCAGAACAAAGTGTGATAAAGGCCACTACAGTGCTATGAAGCCTGTGCTTCTGGAGCTCATTTAGGGAGATGCTGGGTTTGCAATTCTAGTGGACATCTAGGCAGAAAGTGATAGCTTGGAATTAGAAAGAGGAGTTATGCCCAGGAAAAAGGGTGAGGATGCATTTAAGGTCTTATTTTACATGACCATCCTGACACTTTTGGCATTGCTAATAAAACCCTCTTTCAGAACCTTAGATAAAATTGTTCCTTATCATTTTTTATTCCTGTCTAAACTCCTGTAATAACCCAATAAATCTTCCATTTTCTGTTATTTTTCGTCTCAGGAATCTCACAGATATCCAGGGTTTTACTCTTATGTTCGTGTTTCCAAATGTCTGTCTCTAGCCTAAGATTATCTTTTGAGTTCTATGTGCATAAAATAACTGTTCCCAGATATCATTACTTGTAAGTCTTAGGTGCATTCCATATTCAAATACTTCAAAATTTACTCTGTATCTTTATCCTTGGACCAGTCCCTCTTACACTGTATGCAGCTGATACTAATCATCAGCCCAGGTGTCCAAGTTAGGAATCTAAGAATCATCCTTCGTCATTTTATCTCATTATTCATTTCCAACAGTTGTCAAGTCCTGCAGAGTCAGACTTCTAAGTAGTTCTTTACCAGTCCTCTCTTTTTTCCTCCATTGTCATTGTAATTATTCATTAGCAGGATTCTGCAGTGGCCTTCCACAAAATCTTATTACTTCCAGTTTGACTTCCCTCACAATCTGTGAGCCAGACCTTCGTGGTTCCACCAAGAAAATGGGGGAGTTGATTCAAAGCCAGATACTCTGAATGGAGGTACCATACCTTTATTCACTGTAGTTTGTATGCTCTAACCTTATATTGCTTTTATATTATAAGCTGCTTTGACTCTTGAACTATGAAAACAGCAAAATTTTTTTTAAATTAATTTTTATTGGTGTTCAATTTACCAACATACAGAGAAACACCCAGTGCTCATCCCGTCAAGTGTCCGCCTCAGTGCCCGTCACCTATTCCCACCCCCACCCCCCGCCCTCCTCTCCTTCCACCACCCCTAGTTCATTTCCCAGAGTTAGGAGTCTTTATGTTGAAAACAGCAAAATTAAAACCAGTGGTTTAGATCTATTCATTTCAATATTTTTTCACTGTAATCTTTTTGATAGAATTTTTATACTTTATTAAATATAAATATAGATGAATTTCATGTCAATCTTATCTTAAAACTTCAAAACTCATTATTTCTTCACTTAGCCTCTTTTGACGGGGCCTAGATAAACATTCGCTTGTTCCCTTATCTAGGCCCCACCCAAAGATAGGCCTTGTAATTCTTGAAAACATGATATTAATAAATTACTACTTTTTAACCAAGGGAATGAAATGTTCACACAGCAGGTGTTGCATCATTTTGAAAAATGTTCTGCTAAACAGAGGTGATGAGAAGTGAATTGGCATATAGCTTAAGTCTGGTTCTTTCTTGTAAAGTGATATTTCAGTCACCTGTTGGATTAATGCACCAGATGCAGTAAAATCCTCATACCTAATGAGTCTACTTAGATATTCTTCACCACATGATGGTATATGGTAAAAGCCTCATCTGTTGTAGGTTTTTTATTTAACATAGATACCAACCTGACCTCATGTACCTTTCTAAAAAGAAGACCCAGGTGAGAATGTCTTCATATTGTACTGATACTGGTTGGATGTAGTTTTAATTCCTGTGTGAATCTTTACAGATGGCAGACAGAAAGACACTAAAACAACCTAAGAAATATTAACCATGCCTCCAACTCTGTTTGGCTACTATGTTGTCAAAATTATCTTATAATATCTAAATGTAAAATAACTTAATTTTAACTTACCTGTTTGATATATTGCTGCTAAAAAGACACTATGGGTACATGAATAAAAATAATTAATGGGTTGATAAAACTTTTGTCCTTCTTTCCATCATGCATTTCTTACTTTCATCCTTCTGTTCTCTGAACAAATATTTACTGAGCACCAATTACATTCTAGGAACTATGTTATGTACTTGATATTTATCATTGAATAAAATAGGCAAAGACCCCTGCCATCATAGAAGTTGTATCCACATCATTCTTAGAATAAAATTTCATAGCTAGAGGTGGCCTGAGAATCAGAGCAGAATGAAGTTAAAAGAAATACGTAAGTTACAAAAAGGAAAATAACTGTGCCAAGAATGGGTAATGAAAATCAGTGTTACGTAATTAGCAATCTTTGTCAGTGAGGACTGTGACTTTTGCATCAGCCTCACAGTGTTTTGCCATAAATCACATTTATAAAAGTTGAATCCAGTTTGAAATCATGAAAACTGCATTTTGAGAAAACAGCTCACAATCAGAGAATTCATTTAAAATTTGTGAAGCTTCCCCAAAGGACTGACCGACCATTTGTAACACTGATTGACACATATGTTCTTAAAAATCATATTTCCACCTATCCTGAGATCAATTGATATCTCTATAGCAGTTGAAAGTTTATCTGATTTTCTTATTTGCTCTCTATTGAAACATTTTTGGTTCCTCCTTAGATATTACCTAGTTGTTTTGAATTAGGAATGAGAGGTACAACATTCTTCAGGCAGACTCCTGAGTAGTGTCTGAATTATCTGAAAGATGCAGAGTTGATTTCTGATGCTCAAATCTTTCAGTTATTTGAGCTTCCACACCACCTCCTTGGGTGGCTTGATTGTTACTCCTAAAAGTCACTCTTAAGTAGCAAATTTTTAGAATATTGTCATGTAGATGATGCAGACTGATAACATAGTGTCATCACTAGTTGTTTACTATTATTTGAACGAGTGCACTTGTGATGAGCATAAGATGTTGTATGAAGTGTTGAATCACTGAATTGTGCACCTGAAACTAAAACTACATTGTATGTTAACTGGAACTTAAATAAAAACTTTAAAAAGTGAGCCACCATTTAATTATTAGTATCATAGAATAACTCGAGCTTGCTTTGCTATCCTGGAAATTACAATGCAGCATATTATTAAATTCCACTACACATTAAGGTTTTCTTTCCAGATGGAATGCAATTAGCACAACACTATTTAATAATGTATTGGCCCACTGCTATTTATGGTAAAGACTGATTTGCTGCAGAACCAGAGTGACCATCTAATATTAGAAAGCAGGAAACATACAAGGCAATAAATGCTTCAAAAAATTTTTTAGGGGCTGATTAGCATTCAGTATTAGTTAATACTCATAACAATATGTTTTTATGGGAAATGATTCTGAATTTTCTGAGAAAAGTAGGATATTCTGGATAAAGTGATATTTCTTAGGCAGCAGGAGTTTCTATATGGTTATTAAATTACCATGTTCTTTATTTTTTTTTGAGATACAGTCAAAACTGCTTTCTGGGGGGGGGGGAAAGAATTTTTAAGCAATTTTACCTAGTGACAGAACTGAATTTATAGATGGATTTTTGTTTTCCAATCTCAGTATGATTTTTCTTCATGTTAAGGGAAATACAGTGAAATAATTCACATCTTCTGGAAAATATTCTTTGAAGATTTAAAAGTCTTTGCAGCATGAAACCTTCAGGGCAAGTAAGATGGTTAATAGCTCTGCTAACCTCGTTTGAAATTAATACTAATGTATCAATGTGAAATACTACTTTTTTTTTTCTTATGGAACTTAATATTCAGTTCACCATTGGTTGGTCTCCTATTGTGTACAAGATAACTGTGCCAAGAAACTTAGGGGATACAAAGTCAAAGGAGAATAAACAAAAGAGCTTCCTACCAAAGCAGTCTTAACATTTATCAAGTGATAAAATTTGACTGTGATTCAAGGCAGGATACAGTAAATGCTTCACTAGAAGTATAAGTGGGAGACAGAGCCCAAAGGAAAAGTGATTAAAACATATAGTAGGTGTTCTTCTCTGGACCTTAAAAGAAAAGATAAAACAAGATTTTTATGAGTGAATAATTAGGAAAATACATTATATGAAGACTGAAGGAATAGCATAGGAGAAGGAATGGTGTGCTTAGAAACAGAAGAGTCTGAAGAAATTGGGGGATAATGAGTAACACGTGGTTGTTTATGTGGTGGGAGAGATAATGGGAGTCAGAATGTGGAGATTCTTGAATTCCCAGATCCTAGAAAACAGAGCCTGGGGCAAACCTTAAATGCTAACATGTTACTGGGTACTTCAGTCCCAGGAAATTAAGAATATGGGATAGGGCAAGTGAGGTAGACAGGATGGAAAACAAATATAAGATATTTCACAACTGAGTTGTCACCTGTTTTACAAGAAATCACAGCTGGTTGTTTGGTCAAGCAGAACATCTCCAGGGAGGCCATATGGAACTACCACATTTTAAAACAGTTTGTCACAGGGTGGAAGGTGAGCAATTTGTCTTCAGCTGCCTCTCATCCTCTTTTTTTTTTTTTTTCATCCTATCTCTTATAGATGAGAATTCAAATTATGGGTGATGAGAATGTCCTAAAACTAGATAATAGTGTTGGCTGTACAATTCTGCTGAATTGTATATGTTAAACAGGTGACTTATATGGCATTTGAATTATCACTCAGTGAAGTAGTTATTTACAAAAACAAGTCAATCCATGAGCAGCTAGAGCCTTTTTGAAGACAGGCTGGGTTTAGGAGTTAGAGGGTGTGGATTCTCTGCTATGAAAGGTGACAACCCAAGTAAGCCCAACCCCATTTCCTACCTTTAGTAACAACTGGGAACTGTAGTGTGAGAAGATGAAATAGATATGAATGTTTCAGTGGCCAACCTTTGTAGCCTGAGAAATGACTGGATCTCCCACAGGGTCCACTCAAGACAGGAAACAAGAAAGTGGGCAAGACCCGGAATAGATAAGACTAAAATATTTGGGAAGAAGCAGGGGCACCTGGGTGGCTCAGTTGGTTGAGGTCTGACCTTTGATTTCAGCTCAGGTCATGATCTCAGGGTTGTGGGCTTGAGCCCCTGTATCCAGCTCTGTGCTCAGCAGGGAGTCTGCTTGAGATTTTTCCTCTTCCTCTGTCCCTCCCTCTGCTTGCTCTATCAAGTAAATAAATAAATAAATCTAAAAAAATAATAATACCTGGGAAGAAGCATAAATTGGCTCCTAAAGGAGGCTTTAAAAGGATTATCAAATCAACCTGCAACTTCTTTTGAGATAACTGATCTAGCGACCGGAAATTGAAGGCAGCCACAGAATCTTTGCTTCTCCGTTCATTAACAGGTGGAGTTCAGTTGCCCTCTTGTTGAATCTGGGCTGGTGTCAGTAATTTCCTTGACTAACATAATGCAAAAGAATCAACTTTCTGGGACTTCTGAGCTTATGTCAGAAAAAGACTTGCAGCTTTCATCTTTATCTCTTGGAACACTTGCTTTTAAAACACAGCTGCATATGGTGAGGAAGCCCAGGAAGCCCCATGGAGAGGAACTAAAGCACATGGCTGAAAGACCCTATTTAGTTCCCAGCTGACAGCTAGCTCTTCCTCCCAGCCAACAACCAGCAATAACTTGCAAGCAGTGAGTGAGCCATCCTGTCCACAGCTCCTCCAGCCCCTAAAGAGCTTTAGTTTATGCTAGAAGGACCAGAGATGAGCTGCACAGGCAAGCTCTTCCCAAATTCCCGACCCACAGAATGATGAGACATAACATTGTTTTTTTTTTTTTTTTTAAGATTTTATTTATTTGAGAGATTGAGAACGAGTGGTGAAGATGGGCAGAAGGATAGGGAGAAGCAGACTCCCTGCTTAGCAGGAAGCCTGATGTAGAGCTTGATCCCAGGACCTGGAGATCATGACCTGGGCTGAAGGCAAAGGCTTAAACGACTGAGCTACTCAGGTGCCCCAACATCATTGTTTTTAAGTCACAAAGTTTTGGAAGCCATTTGTTAGGCTATAATAGAATACTATAATTGATATTTATAATTGGTTTCCTTAATCACCTATTCCATGTTTCCCTCACCACCTTTTGCTGATCTGAGTTACTTTCTTGATGGTAAAACTCATACTTTCTCCCCCAAGGTACCTGAGCTTTTAGTTTCCTTGTCATTTTAAAGCCATGCTTGCTTTAATTGTCCATTCACTGTTACCACTTGGCATGGAGACATTGGAGACACCGAGAATCACCTGGGGTCAAGAAATATTTCTTTCTCCCCATAGTATAGTAGGAAACCTAGAGCCTCATGCTTACTTCATCATTACTGCAACTGTTTTCTTTGCCCACTGATACAGTGGTATGAAAAGTACAGGTGGTCATGTGTCTGCTTCAGCTTTCAGTTTAATAGAAACTTGCTGTGCTCCCAGACAGAAGTGTTTCTGCCTAGGAATTAGGGAACTTAGGTTGTGAGGGTTTAAGGTTTCCTGAATGCAAAGAAAACACCAAGTGGATCACTGGCAGTGATAAAGGAGGCGATTCTGATTTTGACCTTTTACTTCCTGGACTTGCACACTGTGATTATTGGAAGCTGGTCCTATGTACCGGCACTGATTCAGTATATATACTGCACCCCATAAGACTGCACTAGTGAATCCTGCATCACTTTATTGATCTCTTTTGCCATGAAGTGTGTCTCCTAACCCAGGGAACTATTATGTATGATACTGGGTAAATTAATAAATCTGTAAGTTCTTTTATAGTGATGGTATCAAAGTCACTACAAGCATGGGAAGCAAATACATATTTGCAGTATGAAGTAATTCGGGAAAGAACAAATTGATGCTTGCTGCTAAGTGGAATTTATTGCAAAAACGTAAACATTGTAGCAGTTCCCTGGATTTCAGGAGACTTATACCACATCTGTAATGTATGTATTTTACCAGAGAATCTAGAATACTTGTCAAGTTTTGCATGGTGTCATTCACATAATGTCATAATGATGTAGACTGGTGTGATTTTTTTTTTTCCCACTGGACTGTCAAGATGACCAAAGTTCTTGAGGACTATATTCTGACGAAGATTGTAAGATTTACTATAGTTCTGAAGGAAGACAGGGATTGCTTTATGGTTGAGGGAATAAAAGCCTTCCAGACTGTAGCCATATACTCTGTGACAATCTATATTAATAAGCTTCTGTAAAGAGACAGCATATGGCACGGCATCTTCAGTTTGGAGTATGACCTGATTAGTTTTACTCCAGCTGGCCTTTTGTCACCCATGATTCATCTGGTTTTGCAGAGACAGCACAGCTGAATTGAATGGAGGTAGAATGGAATTTACCATTCCTGTGACACTCAAGTCTTTGATGGTGGCGTTGATCTTCCCTATTCTTCCAATGTACTATCTTGGGCTGTGGTGAGAGGTGTCAGTTTCACATCATCCACGTAACCTTTCCTATAAAATGGCCCTTATATTGCAGATCATGGAACCAATGCCAGTCTTTCTGTTAGCTTCTAAGTATATCATCCTGATTAGGGCCTGAATGAATAACCACAGAGTAGGTCTCTTAATTAGTGGTTCTCTCTGAGTTTCCACTATGAGTTGATATCTATGGTGACAAATTTTGGGGGGACATCAGTTCCTTAAAATGTCTTTAATTTTTTTTATCATAGAAAATTATATCAGTGCCATTTATAATCTCTCTTCTGTTTTTATCTCCCTCAAAATCAATAAGCCCTCTCCTTTCTAGTTGCATAATACATTTCTTTGGGTTGTCATACATTCAAGATCCACTTCCACACATATTGTCCTTGCTTTCAGTGGTATATCTATCAGTCTCTACAATTCCTTTGGCAAGAATGTGATTTTAGTCTCGACAATTAGTGATTGTAGAGATTAAGAATGTGACTAGTCTCGGGGATCCCTGGGTGGCTCAGCAGTTTGGCACCTGCCTTCGGCCCAGGGCGTGATCCTGGAGTCCCGGGATCAAGTCCCACAGCAGGCTCCCTGCATGGAGCCTGCTTCTCCCTCTGCCTGTGTCTCTGTCTCTCATGAATAAATGAAAAAAAAAAAAAAAGAATGTGACTAGTCTCTGCAATTCCCTTGGCAAGAACCTTCCCTGAGCAGAGGTTATACTTCTCAGGTTATGCTGAGACCTGATTATGGTTATTATCTTTGTGGCAATGAGGCAGTGGATATTGAAGAAAATAGTCATCATCTCCAGAGACAATAGCTTCAGGTGAAGCTATTGCACAGTTCAGGCAGTATTAGCAGAATAACTACTGCAACATGAGGAAAGCAGTGGCTATTTTTGGCCGGGAGTGTTAAAGGAGATACAGATTAAAATTACTCCATTTTTCTAACCCATAGGTCTCAGTCCCCATTCTTTCACTATTCGGACATTTATTTGACAATCAAAGACTTCAGTCATTGCACATCATTTTCCTTGCAGGACTGCACCCTTACAATCGGATAAATTTTTGGCCATGTTTCCTATGGCTCTAAGAGAGCAGACTTCTTTAAAGCGGCCATTGAAACTGGTTTCATATCATGATATCTGTTGGTAAATAGCTACTTGGAACCCATCAGGTTTTTTTTTTTTTTTTTGCAAGACTTTCCATGCTGTTCAATAAAGCCATTAAACACCAAACTCCTTATAATTATCATTACAACATACTGATCAGAACAATATCTCTTGATCTTCTGATTCCTCAAATTCTACCTACACATTATGCTAAGTAATCATAGGTAAGGGCTTTAGCAATTGTAGTTCCACTACATTCAGGGACTGATTACCTCAATTACCACCAGCAGTACTGTTCCTATTTCTTTTTGACAATGCAATGTCAAATTACCAGCCTGATGGCCTACTGGTTCCCTTCTGGCCTCAACTGCCTTGGCCTAGATTTCCTAGAAAACAGAAGCTAAAATAAATCTTCCATCCAGGGGATCAAAAGTGAGGAGAAAGGAAACAGCCCAGTAATAGAGGAAAATCAAATAGGAAGATGATGTATTAGAGAGCTGACCACAGCTTCAAAAGAGTATATAGCTGGTGGCTAGGTTATACATGATATATCTGGAGAAGTCCTATGTAATCACTGCATTTGGAATAATCCAGTTGAGGAAGGATGTCTTGGAATACTTTATCAAGGGAAAGAAGAGAAGGCAATTTATCTGCCAGTTTTTCCTTTCACTGGTTAAAGTTTGCCCCTTTGGGCCCTAATGTTTCAGGCATTTGTAGTGTATTACATACATTCTCTGGGATATCAGGAAAGTATGGGACTTCTGGAACTAATTGAGTCACACCTGGGTGTTAGAGCTGCTGTGTCTCCCACTGAAGTGGGTATGATGTGTGTCATGTGAAATTCTAATTTTGCTCTTAGGGAAGTCTGAGACAATTAAAGGTAATAGGAAATGAGGTAGTAGTGGTAGCATTTGGGGCTTGAAGGCTATACATTCAGAAAAAAAATAAATTTTCACCAAAACACATTTATAATTCATAGGGAAAGGCAATTATATAAAATATATATGGAGATGTTCAGTGAGGTCCATTAGAGCTCAATTCTTTCCTATGTCCAGCCTTTCCTATTTGTCAGGATTATGTTGGCTGTAGATAGGACATGAACTGGATATATCCTCTGATACTAAGAAGAATTTGTCCACCAGTGTTTGATTAATACTGTGGACAGTTTGTTGTTTTTATCATGGGTTATATCCTGAAGAATCTCAGCAGTGTCCATTTGACATTATTTTATGCCACTGTTCATCCATCCTAAGTTTGCTGTTGCTTATCTTTCATCCCAGTAATTCTCAGTATTATATTTCAGAACTGGTGGCCAAATTTTTTTGTATCCATAAGTGGAATTTTTTTTAACTCTCCATAGATTTCTCATTTGCTTTACAAGAGGTCTTTGCATAGTACTCTAGTCAGCATAACTGGTTTAACCATAATGACCTGAATAATCATTTCCTCTAGATGCATTTTTTTATGTCTTTTATGGCGGGTCTGTACTTTTATAGCCATAATTTCATCAGGTAGCATCAAACATTAAGCAATTTATATATTTGTTGTCAAATTTATATAGGAGTACTTGAGGAGGGTAAAAATCATCTTTGTTTTCATAGTTCATTTCAAAGTCATGAATTATGAAGACCTATCAGCTATCTGTGATTATATTTAGCCTTTTATATTAATCAAGTTGACATGCCCTACAAAGGGCTCTATGTTTAGTCACTTGAGTTGATTTCTTCTGGTAAGACGCTGGATTCTGCAAGGGAATCTGCAGTAGTTATTCAATAACCAGCTTTATATTTTTCCTTTTCTATTGTAAGATAAGTAAGGATTTTATACACATCAGTAAGGATTTTATAAGAGAATTTCTAAATATGTTCAGGACATGGATGATTTTTGAATTAGAGAAACATAATCACTAGATTCTCCATCAAATAAGGATGGTAAACCTGCTTAAGGGATTAGATATATGTTTAATATAAGAAAGAGAAGTATGAATATTTTATATTTATATTATACTTAATTAGATAGCATATTTAAACAGAACACTTTGGTTGATTTCAGTTATCAGTAGAGATTGTATGCATGTGATGGCATCAAATCTGAAGGTGATTCTAGCATGACAACTGAATAGATATTTTTCAAGGCTTAATTTTTTTAGAGCAATTTTTGGTTCAAAGTAAAATTGAGAGGTAAATGCATAGATTTTTTTTCATATAGCTCTTGTCCCCACACATGCACAGCCTTCCCCATTATCATTGTTCCCTGTTTGAATGGTACATTTGTAACAATTGATGAACCTACACTGTCACATCATTATCGCCTAAAGTCCATAGTTTGCATTAGGGTTTATTCTTGGTGTTGTACATTTTATGGGTTTTTCATTAAATATATAATAACATTATCCATCATTACAATATCATACATTATATTTTCACTGCTCTAAAAATCCTCTATGCTTTGCCTATTCATCCTTCCCTCCCCCTAACGCCTGGCAACCACTGATCTTTTTACTGTCTCCATAGCTTTACATTTTTCAGAATATAATATAGCTGGAATCATAAAGTATGTAGCCTTTTTAGATTGGCTTCTTTAGTTTAGTAATATTCGTCTAAGTTTCCTCCATGATTTTTTCATGGCTTGCTGGATCATACAGTAGTTCTTTTTTAAAAAATTTATTTATTTATTCATGAGAGACAAAGAGAGAGGCAGAGACATAAGCGAAGGGAGAAGCAGGCTCCCTGCAGGAAGCCTGATTTGGGACTCAATCCCAGGACCCCAGGATCATGACCTGAGCCAAAGGCAGACATTCAAACACTGAGCCACCCAGGCACCTTGATAGTTTTGTTTTTAAAATTTTTTAGGAACCTCCATACTGTTTGCCTTAATGGCTGTACCCACTTACATTCTCATCAGTAGTGTACAGGGATTCCCTTTTCTCCACATCTTCACCAACACTTGTGATCTTTTGTCTTTTTGATAATAATTACTCTAATTGGCATGAGGTGATATCTTATTGTGGTTTTTTTTTTTTTTTTTTTTTTTTAAATTTTTATTTATTTATGATAGTCACAGAGAGATAGAGAGAGGCAGAGACACAGGCAGAGGGAGAAGCAGGCTCCATGCACCGGGAGCCCGACGCGGGATTCGATCCCGGGTCTCCGGGATCGCGCCCTGGGCCAAAGGCAGGCGCCAAACCGCTGCGCCACCCAGGGATCCCTGTGGTTTTTATTTGAGAAGTACTCTTAAGAAAGAAGTACTCTTACTTGATAAGTACTCTTAACTTAGGCCCTTAATATATTTATAAAATAAAGTTGACCATAGGGGCCAGAGGAAAGAGAAAGAATAGAAGTGGTATAATTTGTGGGTAAAGATCAGTCAGGGTAGAGGAAAAAAAAAAAAAAAGATGTACAACAGGGGAAAATTCCCTTTGGAATGAGATTTATTTTTCCCCTTTGGTTTTTGCTAACAAAACATTTTTGAGAGTGATAAACACTGTTGAGAGTGTTTTTAGGCCCTTAATATATTTATAAAAGAAAGTTGACCACAGATTGTTATTTTGCTTTACTTCTTTTCTAGAGTTCTTTTTAAATGTGTTATTCTCAACATATTATAAGGTCCCATAATGCCATTGTATTTCCAATTCACTCTTAATGTAATATTCCCATTTATCAAGAGAAGCAAAATTATTTGAGTTATAGTAAAACAAAATATAGGAAGTATAATTTCTGTCAGAAGGAAGACACAACTTTAATGTAGAGACAAACCCATGATAAACAAGTAAGAAGATCCACCAGGATGAGTCAAGTATATGTACTTGTGAATTGCATCTCAACTTTCCCCAATTAAGCAGAGGGTGTTATCCTCAGTTGTAGACATCGGTATATTGAGTATCCAAAGCAACTTTTTTTTTGTAATTGGCCCTCATCTTGTAGGAAACCTGAAGCAAAATTTAATCCATTATCTTTCTTATGAATTGGTTCTGTTCTAACAGACCTATAAACATTTGACGTGTAAAACTCTCTTCCATGAGAGTTGATGGCACATGGCCACTGATAGAATGTCTACAATTTTGTAGTAAAGTCATTTATGTGCATTTTAATTCCTGTGTACTTTAAACTTTTTGGTATTGTTGGTATAAAGAAAAAGTATTGTGTGTGTGCATGTGCATGTATGTGCTCACATTGATCATTTTTTCTATCAACTCTCCTTTACCACTTATGAATTCTCCATTGCTTCAGTGAGTTTCTCTTAGATATAGTAATATGAATAATTTCTAAGATCTTCATATACCTTTCTGAATCCCAGACACTTGACTTTTTGGAAAGCTATTAACTATAGTATCTGTTGGTCCTCACCCAAGAAGCTGATCTCCTTATTTACTGAAGTAAACTATTCATATTCTGCTAGAGAAATGAGACCATTTTTATCGCATTATTTTTATGTTCCCTTTTTTCCCAAGGATTTTGTAAAGATTTATTTACTTAAAAGAGAGAGATAAACTATCTTTTAAGTGTCTCCGTTCAAATATAGTAAGCATACATAAATCACACAAGATATAAGATCTTGTGTGTGTGTGTGTGTGTGTGTGTGTGTGTGTGTGTGAGAGAGAGAGAGAGAGAGAGAGAGAGAGAGAGAGAAAGTGGGTGCAGAAGGTCAGGGGCAGAGGGACAAGAGAAGCAGACTCTCTGATGAGTGTGGAGCTCAACACAGGGCTTGATTCCATGACCCATGAGATCATGACCTCAGACAAAATCAAGAGTCGGACACTTAACCAACTCAGCCATTTGGGCAACCCCCCCTTTTTATCTAGTGTAGGTAATACTTTCATGGGAAAATCATCAAACAGCAGCAAATTATTTTAAGTTATATTTGTGAATTTCTAATAACATATATGATCTGTAGTATGTATTTAGAATTTCATATTCTTGATTTTGGTAGGGGAATTTTTTCACTAATTTTGCTTCTTAACTAAATCTTTTTCAAAACCAGAATGATCTCAACATGCTTGCCAATCTTCAAAGGTTTATTTCTATTAAGGTATATAGTTTTGTAGCATTGCAGTTCTTCATATCTCAGTTGGATATTTTCCAGTGACATCTCATCAGATGATTTTTTTATGACTATTCCATTGTCCTACGTGATCAATTGGGATGCTCTTTTCAAGGAAGAATTCTAGAATGTGAGGGTCTTTCGCTCACCAATATCACATTAAAGAAACAATCAGTTCATTATTTTTGCTACCTTATTTTTTAAATCCTATATCTTGTGTGATTTATGTATGCTTACTACATTCCGATGGAGACACTTAAAAGATAGTTTATCTCTCCTTAAGGCAACAAAATATATTTTAGAGTGTCCTCTATTTTTTTTTTTCCTGAGGGTGAAATCAGCAAAGTACAAAATAGTGAAATACCCTCATGTCACCAGAATCTATATATAGACATAAAAGAATTTTCAACCACCAAGCAAACAGAGAAATATTCACTGATATTTTCTGGGGGAAAAAAAAAAAAACAACAAAAAACAAAGTTAAAGTCCCTTGAATTATGGAGTAAAATTTGATTGTTTCGTGAGTTAAAGGACCAGACTTGATGCCATTTACCTATGATCATTCACAGACTATCATACAAGAAAATCTTAAAATTGTTCTTTGTTTCAGGTTTGAAAATATTTCTCCTCCTGTCTTACTCATATCCAAACTACCTTCTATATGGCCTCTTCCTCTATCCTCTTTTGAAGCTCTTTTTTTCTAGGATCTCCAGCAGCCTCTTAATTGCCCAATTTAGAGATTTCAGTGCATTTGATGTCTTCTAAGTTTTCTCAGCTGCATTTCATATTTTTGACATTATACTCCTTATTGCAATTCTTCTGTGCTTTCCAGGTGCAGTACTTTATAATCTTATCACCACTCTGAGATTCTGTGCTTGCCTTTCTTATTTTTACATCCTCTCCCTGAGTCATTTCATCCATTCCTATGGCTTCAAACACTCTGTAGAGGCAGAGGCCTACTAATTCTGTATTTCCATCGTAGACTATTATTATTAACTTCAGTCCTGGCTAGGTATGATATGTGTCACATTCTGAACTCAAAGGCTTTGCTCAATAAACATTTCTTCATGTGGTCTGATTTCAATTAAGAGAACCATTATCCACTTGCTTTCTAAAGTCTGAAACTGCATATTCCAGATTTATCTTCACCACCAAGTTTCTTTTTTTTTTTCGAGAATCCATCTTATCTTTTATGCCTCTTATTTCTCATTTGTCATTTCTCATTTTGTTTATTAGTTTCCCAACTAGTGACTTTCTCTGGTTTTATGTAGTCCATTTTCCACAATCATAGCAGAATAATCTTTCAAATATCAAATGAGTAATCCATCTTAAATTGAATTTGATGTATAAAATAAAGTATCAATTGATTTTTTTAGAATTGCAAGCTGTTGGTTCTAAATCTATTTACCAAATATCCCATATTTGATTTGTGATATCTGTATTATTGTATAATCAATTCTTATAGGCAATTTAACATAGTTTTTACAGAGGAATGGGGATAACTCATTTTCAGTGATGAAAATGAGAGAGAATAAGGATAATTCTTTTTTGTTTGTCTGTTCATTTTGATAACTTTGTTCTGCCAATATTTCCCAAAATAATGTATAGATAATCTTGTTCTCTTTTTTGTTATCGACAAAGACTTCACCATTGCAGACACCTGTACTTTAAAACATCTTTTAGATATGTGTTATATTTATCTAGAAAACAGTGTTTTACCTGTCATTTAACATTTAAAATAACTGAGAGTCAACCTACAGTTTTAATTAGAATTATCACAAGAATACATGCTGTCCTCAACTCAGGCTGTTAGCAGTAATTTGTTTAGCTAAATGATAAATTGAAAAGAAAATTGCAAAGCATTCCAAAAAATAGATGTTGGTTGGATGTTTCCATCCAATTATTCATAGTATAATTACTAAGATTGCTTTGTAGTCATATCTTTCAGTGTCTACCTGAGAAATGTTGTATGGAAGGTTAATTTTTTAAGACATCACAAATCCATAAATGGCTTTATACTTAACTGGAAGTTTGGGTATGTGTTCTGGTTTCAGAAAGACTTTTTTCTTAGAAATGTCAGAGTATCATTTTTACCCAGTTGTGGTAGGCAGAATTCTAAGGTGATCCCCTAAAATCTTGAGCCAAAATCCCCCACCCTCGAAATCCCCCAACCTCAATATCTGATCATTCTCCTCACCCCCCACATCTCTGAGGTGATATCTGATCACCACGACCTTCCTTCAGCAAGAATCTTGTCATGTCAGTTTAGTCAAAATCCCCCTTTGCCCCTGATATTTCCTCTTAGCAACTTTCCAACCACTCACCCTTACCCGGCTCCTTGGCCATACACTGTCACTTCTCCTTGCCATATTTGGGTTGAGCCCAGTCTTTCTCCCATACTGCTAAACCTTATTACAGTGGTCCCTATACCCATCAGGATGGTCCTGAATAAAGTATGCCTTACTCCTTTAACAAGTGTCAGGAATAAACATTTTCTTTAACAACACTATCTCCCAGTTATTTAATCAGACACTAATCTAAGTGTTGCTATGAAGGAATTGTGCAGATGGACTTAAGGTCAAATCAGTTGACTTTAAGGGTGGAAGATTATTTGGTGGTCCTGACCCAATCAAATGGGTCCTTTAAAATCAGAAAGTTTTCACAGAAGAAGAAGCCAAACATTGGAAGCATGAGAGGATTTCAGTGCACTATTGCTGCTTTTAAGATGGTGGAAGGCCATGTGGTGAGGAATGGGAATGGCTAAGAATGGAGAGCAGTCCCTCCATGACAACTAGCAAGGAAACAAGGGCCTCGATAGTAAAACAAGAAACTGAATTCTGCCAACAACAGTGAGCATGGAAGTGGATTTTTCCCATTTGCCTTCAACTGAGAACTCAGCTTAGTTGACACCCTGATTTCAACATGTGCAGAGAGTCAAGATATGCCTTATTGGACTTCTGACATACAGAAGTGTGAGATAGTAAATAAATGAGTGTTGTTTTAAGCTGCTTAGTTTTGGTAATTTGTTATGCAGCAGAAAATAAATACACTGGTTTTCTGTATCCTCTACGTGTATTTGAGAAATCTGAAATTGTTCTGATATAAACTATGTTAATTAAGTTTGTCTTCCACAGGGAGATTTTTAGGATATTCTTTTTGATTCACTGTTTTGAAATTTCTTAATCATATATTTTAACAAGAATCTATTTCTATCTTTTTTTCCCTAGGTACATGGTAAGCTTTTTATAATGAAGAGAATTGTTTAGGCCCAGAAAATTTTCAAGAATTATTTTTTTTAAATTTTTTCCCCTACCATTTTCCCTGTAATGTCTTTATAGAACTCCCATTATTCATATGTTGGACATACTTGACTAATGATCCAGTTTTTTATATTTCCCACAATTTTCTCTTTCCTCCTCAATATTCTTTTTCTTACTTGATTTAATTAATTTCATTTTCTAACACTTTAATTGAATTCCTCATTTCTGCTATTATATTATTCATTGTCACGTGTGCATGCATGCGTGCATGCATGTGTGTGTGTGTGTGTGTGTGTGTGTGTGTGGCTTTCAGCCTTCTTCACAAGTTTATCTTTGCTCCAATTCTTATTTCTTCTTGTGGTGTCTGTGTATTTCATATTAGAAGATTTCTTAGAATGGCTAAGTGTTTCTTGGCTTTTTGCTCATACATGAAAACATATTGCATATGATGGAATTGTCATCTGAGGTTTCACTATAGGGTGAATCAGCAGAGCTTTTTCATTGGAAAACTTTCATTATCAAAATTTGTAAATCTTTTCTGATGCCACAGAGAGGAATCTTTCACTCCCTTGAAGAAAAGTATAAGCCTTATTCTTGTAACTAAGGCAAACAATTTATCTGCCCAGAGCTCAAGGAGTAGAACAAAGGAAGAAAGGTATAGTCTTGATACTCCGTATATAACCATATATAAACTTTCATTAGTTCTCCAATTATCCATATGGTACTTCTGGCTCTTGTCTCCTTGTACAGAGAGAAACTCATTCTTCAGAGAATATGTTTTCTGTTCTGGCTGAGTGTGAGGTAGCAGGTGTGCCAGTGGCCTGGTTTTCCTGGGGTGGGGGGGTGGCAGGGAAGGACTGTAGCAGGGTCCTAGGGGGAGGTGGGAGTGGGAAAATTTTTTTTGCAGCATGTTTTCTTGTTTTGGGCATCATTCTCATACTTTTTTCAGAGGTATCAGAACGTTAGGGGGAATTCTGAGTTGCAAACCAAATTGCTTCTCACTTTACATGACTTGGAATTACTTTTCAATTGTTCAAAACCAGACATCACTTACCCTGATTTCCAGATTCCAAATTTTACTGCCATCACCTTTTTTCCTATTCTTTGTTCTTACTGGTTTATGGATTTTAAAAATATATTTTATTATTGTTAGAGGCTAGGGATAAATATCAGCCATATTTTTAGAGCAGTCATTTTAAAAACATAAATCATATACTATGTCACATCTCTGCTCAAAACATATTGATGGCTTCCTCTTTCATTGGAGTGGAACACTCAGTTCTACCCGTATAGCCCCAGCTGCCTGCTTCTTTGCCATATTTTGTACCACTCTGTTTTGATCAGTATGCTTTAGATACTGACCCCTGTTCTATTCCTCTATTATGTATGAGTTTTCCTACTTCAGAGTTTCTTATACTTTCCATTTCCTGTATTCAGACTGTTTATTTTCCCCTCCTTAACCCTTTCTACACATTCTTCACCAGGTTAACTCTTGCTTATTTTCCACTTTAGATGTCATCTTCCCTAGGAGGCCTTTTCTTACCTCCTGGTCTTAAAAATGTTGTTTTGTTATATTACCTGAGAGTCTTTTTCCTGACACAGTTAGCAATTATATCTTAGTATGAATTACATCTTTTATGTCTGTCTCCTTGCTTGTCTTTAACTTCTTGCAGGTTTTTTTTTTTTTTTTTGACCAGTGTATTGATGAGAGCCTCTTGCAGTTACAGATACATAATTAGCACTGAATAAATGTTTTTGAGTATATAGATAAATTGATGAATACGTGGAGTTGCCTCTTTCATGCTGTGGCTTTCCTAAGGAAAAGTGGGAGGACATATGGGAAGAATGCTGAGAAGTATGTGAGTGAACTTTCTGTTGATGCATAAGAGAACTCTCAAATAGTTTCTGAAAAAATGTAATTGAATTGAGGGCTCAACCAAACCCCTTTCTTTGAATGTTACAGTTTTCTTTAGAGAATTTAAATTATCCTTTACTAGGTGCATAACTCTGAGAGCATGATGCATACATTCTTCTTAATTTTTTCTTTTATGGAATTGGTACAATAGTGCTAATTTTAAGTACATTGGCTTTCTCAAGGATTAACACACACATGTAAAGCCATTAGAATTCTGCCTTGAATATTGAATGTAATTAGTATAGTTTCTTATTCTCTTCATTTCTTCTGTGTTTTAGCTTGATTCAATATAAGGAAAGGAAGGTACCTTTTCTAGGTAGTGAAAGACTTAAACTAAGTTATCACGGGACATGGTGAAATTTGTTTTACAGCTTCCTTAAAAATTAGGATAGACCTATCTGTCAAATCTTGATTGGTAAGTTGGCCCGTGTATTAAATGAATTCTTGAGGTCCTTTAGGCTTGCAGATTCTAGAGTAGGAGAATAGTGTAACTAGTATTAGGGATATCATTTCTTATCTAGAACATCTCAATATACCAACAGTCATAGGGCTGTGATTGCTCTAAAAACTGGACTATCTTACAAGGCTTAAGGCATATTAAGAAAAAAATATCAGTATGGGTAAGAGGCAAAGTTGTGTTTATCACGTCCTTGAAGGCAGGGGATTCTGGCTTTGGTATTCTAGAGTCATCAATATATGATGCGTGCTGTGACATCCAATACTGGCTAACTTAGCTACTTCAGCTAATTTGAAATAACTTAATTGGCTAAAAGGAGAGCTGTAGTGGGTGTTTTTTTTTTTTTTTTTTTTTTTTTGTTGTTGTTGTTGTTGTTGCTGTCCTAGCAGGAAGTAATCATCTAAACAGTGTCTTGACATTCTTTTAGATAGCAAGCTTTCTCGGGTCAATTTTGTTTTTTCACTCAACAAATAGTAATAGAGAACCTATTACATGTAGATAAAAGTATTAATTATTTATTTAGTAAAATACTGTAGAAAAATAGCACTTCAGGCTCATTGCTTTATTTCTTTAAAGCTTGACTTAAAAAGTTATACGTTCTTATGAAAAGGTAAAATAGCCAAACTGACTAGAAGAGGCCATATTCAACTGGAAAAATTGATTAATGCTTCTTGGAGTATGTGGCATTAGTGCTGTATATTAAAAGGTGCTCATTAATTTGATACTTGTAGTTTAAGTTTGGTCCATAGAGGTTCAAAGTGTTTTCAGATAATACCAAATAAACTAGCTTGATTGGATCATTGACTTCATGTAGAGCAGTTGATGGAGTCCAGGTTAGAAGAGAATTTCTAGTCAGATTCTCTCTTTCAACCTGCCAAAATTCCTACTTATTCTACCAGTATCAGTTTACTTGTCATGTCCTGTCAAAATTGTACTTGGACTCCCTTTAATACATTAACTGTTCTTGTACCTTTTGCCTACATGCTTCTTTTTAAATGCTCACCTGCCTAGGAACCAGAGTTGCAGACGAGGTTTGGGGTTGGTAGCTATATACCAACTGGCACAGTGATTTAGATTTGAATTGTAATTCATGATCTACGTAAATGCCTGTCTCAATCATATGATCTAAGGTGGTCTTTTCCACATGCAGCCTAATTAATTGACAACACTTCAAGTATTGCCATAGGGTTGGGTCAGTTTCTGAGTCATGTTACTGAAAATGAATTGTGCAAAGAATGACTTACAGACTTTTCTGAGTTGGTTGAGAATTGAGTTCAAGTGCTCAGAGTCCAGATAAGTCTTGATGCTCCAGCTTTTGCAGAAGACTTTCTAGGGACTAACTTAAATTGTCCTTTGTGAAGAAGAGTGGGTTGGAGGGTGTTTTGGAGCTCAGTTGGATTAATTGAGGTAGTAGTGATAGAGTCATAGAAGCAATTATCGAAGCTGGGTATTTTTGGCATTTAACAATTACAAAGCCTTAGACTCTAGATGAAAGGAAAACAAGGTTTTTTTTGTTTCTGTTTTTTTTTTTTTTTTTTTTTTTTTTAATTAGCTCATGTAGTCTGTAAGCAAATAAACTGAATCATGGATTTTCGGGAAGTCTCTGTTTGATAGAGAGGAGCTGGAGCTACAACTTTCCTGGAAGTCTGGTATCCTCAGCCAAGGCTCAGTAGGTCAGCTTTGCCAGTGGTCTGATATGGGAAAAAAAGTTGTGATCACTTAGGAATAAGAATAATGGCTTTCAGAGAGCACCATCCTCAGATCATATATCGGGCTTTCTTTTTTTCTTCAAGGTTTTTGAATTGTGTTCATAAATGTGTGTTGAACTTACTTGTTTAACCTTTTAATAAGTCAGTGAGGAAACTTTGAACACTTTTATTCCTTGGGTAAAGGTTGAAATAAAATTGATATGGTTTAGGTGTTTCAGATGTCTTATTTATTTGCACAGTCCTATCTTTAGAGAATTTTAATGTGTGTATCATCCAGGTGGAAGATGGTATAGGATATATGTTTGAAAATAGGCCAATTTTGTGCTTTCTGTTCAGCTATGGAAAATGTCCTGATTCAGTTATGATGTTTGCTATTTTAAGATTGTAAACCAAATCTTCATTTCGGTTGATTTTCCCTTCTGATAATACCAACACATAAACAACTGCATAGTTTTTCATATAGAGTGACTTAAATGATTTGTTTTAAATAAACAATTTAATTACATTAATTGTTTCCATTGACAAAATTTTGTTTCTAAAATAGGTATCTCCCATAATTCACCTATTTAGGAAAAGGGGCTAAGACATTTTCTTCCATGGCATTGAAAAACTCAATTTGAGCTTGTTACCTGCTGCCTTGTGAGGAACAGGGAAGCAAAAGTTGATATTGCCACAACTTTTTCAGGAAATGTATGTACAGTTACTTTCTGGAGAAATTTCTATCCATAGTAGAAATGGAAATAGCTTGTTTCTGAGGGTTCACCCCTATAGATAACTTTGTGTTGTTTTTTTATCTTAGAAAAAATTTTCACCCAGAGAAATGGATGAAATATTTTTTATGTTTTTTTCTCTAATATGTTAAATGGATGAAGCAGGTATTGAAGCTAGTGGGAAAAATGTTCCCTGAAAATTTAGAAGCAACTATTTGACTTAACATTTCTTTTTTTAAACACATACATACATCATGATAAAGATAGTTTTAAGATAGAATTTTAGGATTTAATGCTCCTAGTTTCAGGGAGTTTTTCTACATGATGATTGTAATTAAAATTAGCTGCATGTAGAGGCTCTCGTTAGACTCTTGGTCTGTAGAAGTGAGGGCACTGTACACTTAATTTCATGATCTATAAAAACTATCTTGCCCTCTAATCTCAAGGACCTCCAATTGTGTGACCTAGCCAAATCTGTGCTTCTCAAGGATATTTTCATAACACTGAAAGGTTCTCTGTAGCAGTTTGTTGAGATCAGCAGGTTTAAAGGATTAGTTTTGAGGGAAAGTCGAGGAAAAAAATAAGATAAAAAAAATAAGATTATTTATATTGATTCAAAAAAGAAAGGAAGAAAGGAAGGCGATATGCTCTTCTTGCTCACTTGAATTTCCCCCCAAACTTTGTTAAAACAGTATGGAAGGAGTGATGGCATTTACCTTTTTAAAAAAGGGGAAATGGATATTGTCTTAATATCCGACTTACTCATATATAGACCTGCAGATGTATTTATTTAAAAGGCATAAAAATAGAATAATAGTTTTCTAAAACATCAAACTTTACTACAATCTGAAAAAGACCTATTCTTGATTAGTTTTTTTTAAATTTTTTTTTTTTAACTTATGATAGTCACACAGAGAGAGAGAGAGAGAGAGAGAGAGAGGCAGAGACATAGGCAGAGGGAGAAGCAGGCTCCATGCACCAAGAACCCGACATGGGACTCGATCCCGGGTCTCCAGGATCGCGCCCTGGGCCAAAGGCAGGTGCTAAACCGCTGCGCCACCCAGGGATCCCTTGATTAGTTTTATATAAATATCCTTCTTGTTTAACAAGAAGATATCTTTAGTTTTATAAATTTACATCACCTTTTTTTTGCACTCCTATACTTGGTTGAACTGGCTGACACAGAGGAATTCTCAGGAATGGTAAATTTATTTTAGCATTAGTTTAGGAAAAATTTAATTAGAAATATGATACACCAGTTGCAAAATAAATCATAAAATAAATTCCTGAGCTCATTGTGAAGGATTTTGAGTTATGGCTAATTTGAATAATCCAGCCCAATTGGGAATTGCTTCTCACTGTTGTTTGCATGAGAAAAAAGCCGCCCAGTAGCTGCTAATATGTTTTTACTGGCACTGGAAGTAATTTCTAAATAAAAAGAAAGAGCTGCTTAGCACTTAGAATGAAAGATTTTGTGAAATGTTTTTCTTTTTGAGATTTTTTTATTTTTTACTTATTTGTATTTCACGCCCTCTAGGATTACAAATAATGCTCTCCAGGCCACTCAACATTAACAAATACATGTTTTTCAAGCAGACAGAAATGCAGGATGCCATAGAACTTATTCTTAGACAGTAAGGGTAAAGACTGCAAGGAGGGAAAAATGGAAGGTAAGTGAGATGGAAGTTTGATAAGCAAGTTAATAAACATTGTATAAATCAAAGGTTCTAGGCTTAAATGTCTCTGGGACTCTGAGCATCCTGGTGAGTTGAAGAGCACATGACTCATATAAGTAGATTCACCTTTAGGATCTTAATATTATTGCAATGAATGAATCCAATCTCAGTGTTGCCAGAGTATGGGATCTGCCAGTAAATGGATTATCTCCTCAGAGCTCAACACTCTTCTATAAGAGACAACAAAATATAACAACATTTAGTAATGTCTGGGAACAAATAAAAATTACCGGATAAGCAATAAAGCAGGAAAACATGACTCACAATCAGGAAAAAAAATTAATCAGTAGAAAAAGATTCAGAAATGAATATTTGTGGGATAATCTATTGCTAAGATTTTAAACAGCTTTCATAAATATGTCCAAAATAAATATAAAGTATTATAAATACAGAGTTGGCCAAGGCAATCTAATTAGAAATCACTCCCTCAACAATGAAGCCAAAATGACTTGTTGCCTAATGATGTCACTCAAACTAAAATGCATGCATTTGATGTGTGTGTGTTTTGAAATATAGATACAAACTGTCTTAGAAACAAAAACTACTATTTTGGACCTTTTGGCTCAGCTATGAAAGGTGTGTACAAATTATCAGATACAATAGCTGTATTTTAAAGGAAGCATAGCATTTTTTTTTATACACTGCAGTAGTGGTTTTATGACTTAAACATACACATAAAAATGTGTCCACCCTGAGATTTACCTTTTCCTAGAGATACTGATTTAGGATATATGGAATATATTTGTTTGGGTTTTTAAATATAGCATCCCGGTAGAAATTCTGATCTAAGTGGAAAAAGTGGGTCATTAAAAAGATAATACTGTTTTTATGTTCTTCACTTTGTTTTTCTAGTAAGAACTATTTGCAACTCAGAACAATTTTTTCCTTCTGAGACCTGAAGAGGTGAGAAGAAAAAGCCTTTTGAGGTAAATCATAAAGATAAGCCCTTAACTCATAGATACTAAGCTTTTGGGTTGAGTAGCTAACTTCTCTAACTTGCCCAACTGACTTTTATTTAAAGAGAGCTGTACTTTGAAAATTATTCCCTTGGATATTGTACAGTGGTTGGGATAATTTATAAATAATTCATTTTATTTTTGCTAGTCTTGATCCAAAAGATTTGCAGGTTCGCTTCAGATTAACCAAACCAAGTGAATTACATCATACTTAATGAACAGAATTAAAGCCAATATTTAATACAAGCTACTGACATATTACCAAATAATTCTACTTTAAATATTTCCCAGATACAAAGTTCTGTGTTTTACTCTGTATTCTAGGGATGTGCAAAATTGTCTGGCACTCATCCTTAACTTTCTTCATTAGGCCTATAAAAGAATTTGATTAATAAATTTGTTGTTTTGTTCTATATATTTGTTTTTGATTGGCCAACAGTATTGTGTCTCTCCCTTCAATAATTTTACTCCCAATAGACCTTATAATGTATAGCAAATAAATTATTTTTGGGTTATGAGAATACCTCCTTACTAAATGTTATATAGAAAACCTATCTGTAAAGCAGGGGTAAATTTAGCTCTTCTGAAAAGTCTTCTTATCCCAGGTCACTGAGACAACTCCATGGATGCTTAGATTTTTGAACTTTGGTTTTCTTATCAGTAAAATAGGAATAATACCTATTCTATCTGTATAGTAGATTTATTAGGAGGATCAAAATGAGGTATTTATGTTTATCATATGGTAAAATGTGTTCTGCACTTTGACAGTACTTAGCGAGATTGTCATTGTGGTTCTCATAATATACTTTACAAAGAGAAAATAAAGAATACCAAATCTTTAGGCTTAGCTCTTCTAGATGAATCAGTATATCAAGAACATAAGGGTTCCTGACACCGTTAGAAAGACCAGGTCAGGTTTTCATTGACTAAAGCAAAATCTTTCTCATGCATGTGTATGCATGGACAAACACCTAATATTTTTTAGAATAGTTGTAGATTGAAAGAACTATTGTGAAGATAGTACAAAGTGTGCCTGTATACCCCACATCAAGTTTCCTCCATTACTAATAAATTAGTCTGGTGAACTTATATAATGAATTAAACAATATTGATAAAGTACACAATTTATTCAAATTTCTTTAGTTTCTCTCTAATAGTCTTTTATTTTTTTTCTACTGTTCCCAAACCTTACCCAGAATACCACATTCCTTTTTTTTCCATCATGTCTCAGGCTTCTTTTGATTGTAAGTTGCTAAGGCTTTTCTTGTTTTTGAGGACTTTACAACTGTTGAGAATTGTTAGGTAATTTGTAGAAGGTACCTCAGTTGGGATTTTCCTGCTGTCTTTTTCATGATTATACCAGGATTATGTGTTTGGGGAGGGCCCACAGAGTAAAGTGTCACTTTTATCATATCATTTCAAGGTCACATACTGTTTAAACAAACCACTTATCAACCGTTGATGTTAAGCTTGGTCACTTGACTTGAGGTCGTGTTTGTCATATTTCCCCACCATAGAGTTCTTGTTTTTTTTTTTTTTTTTTTCCCTTTCTACACTGTGATTTCAGGAAGGAAGTTACAATGTGCAGCCCACACTTAAGGGGTAAGGAGCTATGCTCCACCTGCTTAAGGGCAAAGTATCTACCTTTATTATTTGAAATTCTTATGCATGGGAAATTTGTCTAGTCTCCCCTGTTTATTTATTCAACCATTTATTTATCTCAGTATGAGGTGCTTAATTTATACTTTGGGTTATAAATCCGGTACTGCTTATTTTTTTGCTCAGATTGTTTCAGATTTGGCCCCTGGGCATTTAGTTGGCTCCTTTTAGTTGGCTCCTAAAATATTCCAGATTGACCTACGTTTCCTGACCCAGTCCTAGTTCGGCTTTTTCTTTAAGGAGCTCTGGCTCCTTTTATTGCAGAGTGGTATTTTAAACCAATATTTTGTTCTTGGTATGTTCATTACTGCTGGTGTGTCATTGTTTCTAGATCCTCTCAAGTCAACAGTGCTGAAGATACCTATGTGTATATACCAATACCTGTATATTCACAAATCTGGTATTTCTACATGTACCTATCTGTTGACCTAAATATGTGTTCAAACTAATGTCTCTAATTCCAGCCTATTATCACATGGGCCATTTTAGCCTTCTGCCCTATTTATTTTTAACCTCCCATTCACACCATAAGAAACCTAAATCCCATCAGCCACTTCTGTATTAGTTTCCTATTGCTGCTGTAACTAATTATCACAAATACAGTGGTTTAAACAACACTAATTTATTACCGAACATTTCTTTAGATCAGAAATAAAATATAGATTCAGTCAAGGTGTCAGGAGGGCTGCTCTATTCCTTCTGGAGGCTCCATCGGAGAATACACTTCCTTGCCTTTATCCAGCCATTATAGGTTGTATTTGAATGTTTATAACGGCTTTACCATAATCACCAGTATAGAAGCTCCTATAAAATATAAGTGTTTTTGGGACACCTGCATGGCTCAGTTGGGTTAAGTGTCCAACTCTTGATTTTGGGTCACATCACGCATGATCTTGAGGTTGTGAGATCGAGCCCTATGTCAGGCTCTGTACTCAGTATGAAGCCTGCTTGAGATTCTCTCTCTCTCTCCCCTAAAATAAATAAGTAAATCTTTACGAAAAATGTAAGTTTCCTCTGCCTGACTTATTTTGCTTAGCATAATATGTGCTAGCTCCATCCATCTTGTTGCAATTGGCAAGATTTCATTCCTTTCCATAGCTGAGTAATATACCATATGATTTCACTCATAAGTGGGATTTAAGGAACAAAATAGATGAACATATGGGAAGAGAAAAAAGAAAGAATGAGGGAAATAAACATAAGAGACTCTTTACAACATAGAACAAACTAGTTTGATGGAGGGCACGGGCTTTCCCTTTTCTCCACATCCTTGCAGACCCTTGTTATTTCCTGTTGTTGTTGCATTTTTAATTTTGGCCATTCTGACAGGTGTTAGGCTGATATCCATTGTATTTTCTTTGAAGAATCATCTGTTTAGATTTTTTACCTATTTTTTTTTCTTTTTGTTATCTTTTTAGAGTTCTTAGTATATTTTAAATACAAGTCACTTATCAGTTATGTGTTTTACAAATGTATTTTTCTAATCTGTGGCTTGTCTTTTCATTCCTTATATAATAGTGACTGGCAGAACAGAATTTTTAATTTTAATGAAATACAACTTAGCTTTTTTCCATGGTTTAAGCTATTGATATTTTCTTTAAAAACTCATCATCAAATGCAATATCATATAGATTTTCTTCTGTGTCTTCTTCATGAAGTTTTATAGTTTTGCATTTTAGGTGTGAAATCCATTTTGAATTAATTTTTATTTGAGGTGTAATGTCTTTGTCAAGGTTCTTTTCTTTTTAGTAAACAACAATTCAGTAGTTCCAGCACCACTTGTTGGAAAGACATAAACTGCATTTCTTTTTTTTCCTATGCTAAAGATCAGTTGGTTATATTCCTTTAGGCTATATCTGGGTTCTTTATCCTGTTCTATCGATGGATGTAACTATTCCTTTGTCAATATTACACTGTCTTCATTCCTGTAGACTTATAAGACTTGACATCAGATAGAGGGAGTTCTTTAGCTTCTTCTTGTTAAGTGTTACCTTGGCTCTTCTAGAACTTTTTATTTTTCATGTAAAATTTATAATCAGTTTGTCAGTATCTACAAAATTGCTTTCTGGAAATTTGTTTGGCATTTCATTGCTTCTATAAATCAAGTTGGGAAGAATTGACATATTAAGACAATTGAGTCTTCAATCCCTGAACATAGAATAGCTCTTCATTTAGTGAGATCTTTGATTTTTTTCACTTGTGTTTTTTACTTCTCCTTTTGAGTTCTGTAAATATTTTGTTAGATTTATGCATATTTTATTTTTGAGTGCTATACTAAAATTTATTATTTGTTACAAAGTTCAAATCCCAATTTTTCATTGTTGGTATGTAGGAAAGCAATTGACTTTGGTTTATTAATCTTGTATACTACAATAATTCCTTTCTAAAATGTATAACTCTTATTTCCAAGTCATAGTGTACTAGCAAGGACTTGCCATATAATGTTGAGTAGGATATATCCTTGTCTTGTTTCCAATCTTAGTGGAAAACATCCAGTCTCACCATTATGTAGGATGTTAGCAGTAGATTGTCTGAAGATATTCTTCATCAAATTAAGGACGTTTATCTCTATTCCTAGTTGCAGAGAATTTTTATCATAAATGGGTATTAGATTTTGTCAGATGCTTTTTCTGTGACCATTGATGGGATCATATGATTTCTCTACATTAGTCTGATGATGAGGTGGCTTACATTGATTAATTTTTGAATTTTGAATCAGCCTTGTATGTTTAGAATAAATCCTACTTGGTGATTGTATATAATTCTTTTCATATATTGTTGGATTTGACTTACTAATATTTTGTTGAGGATTTTTGCAGTTATGTCCATGTGAGTATTGAGTATTGATCTGTAGTTTTCCTTTCTTGTAATTTTTTTCCTGATTTTGGTGTGTGGGTAATGCTGGTCTCATAGAGTGATTTATGAAGTGTTTCCTCTGCTTCTGTTTTCTGGAAGAGATTTTGGAGAATTGATATCATCTCCTATATTATCCTCCCTACCCCTTGCCATTTATTTGTTACAATTCACTGGTAAAATCTTATAGATCTGGCAATTACTTTGCATAAGAATATTCATTATTAAGTAAATTTTTCAATAGCTATAAAGCTTTTTAGATTGTAAATTTTCCTCTTGTGAGTTTTGATAATTTATATCTTTCAAGAAGTTCTTTAATTTTATTTACATTATCATATTTTTGAGAATAGCGTTGTTTGTTATACCTCTAGTTTGTAGAATTGGCACACTGAATCTTTTGCCAGCTCAATTTTTTGTTGGTTTTGATTTGATATTTTTAATAGAAGAGCATAAAGAACTAAATGATGTGTCTTTAGTCAGTCTGCTTAAGAAATCTTCTTGATTGCCAAATGTCAATCAAGCACTGTGCCTAAGATGCAGGTGATAAAAGTAATCTTTGTATAAGCTAATATATCATCCATCTTTTTGAACTCCATATAACCATATGTTTAATACAATCCAGGAAATAGCAAATTTCAATAAATATTTTAGGATTTAATAGTAATATGCAGAATTATTTATTTTTCAGTCCCCCTGCTTTTAAGAGCTTAGAGTTTTATATTGAAATCCTAGCAAATTGTAGGCTAGTTAACAACATTATTTTTCTTCAAAAATGCATCTTTCTGGGAAATTTTCCCTGTGTAAACAGACCCATTAGTGTAGGTAAAACATAAAGCTGATTCAAAAGGAGATACATTATTTGTTACAATAATTACTGAAGAAATAAAATTTGCTATCACAGTCAAAGACTACTATAGTCTTTGAAATGAGAATTCAATAAATTTTGTCATTTAGAAAATCACATTGACTATCTGAGTTTGTAGACAAATGTTTCTAATTTTGACTAATGTATTACTTATTGGATACATATTTTTCTGACATGTGTGTTTACACTTTCACATTGAGGGAAAAAAAATAGGATATTTTTAACCCCACACTGGGCTAGATATCCGTCAGTTCCTCCAGTTTCCAAATTCTAGATACTTTGAATAAAGGAGAAAAAGCATATAAATGCAAAAAAAAATTTAAAAAGGAAGAAAAGAAACAAAAGTTAAATGCAATAAGGGAACATGGAGAAAAGGAACTAAAGTAATGAGGTACTTGGATCATCTGAGGCCTAGGAATGCTGGATTTTGAACAGTTGTGAGAGATTAAGGTTTTGCCTATAACTGTATACTTTCTAAAAGAAGATACAACCTTTTGAGAAATAATAGCAATTAGAATTTTTTAGTAACATATGGAATAAAATGAAAGAAACAGTTTTTTGTTTGTTTTTAAAACTCTACACATGTAGATAGTTAGATACATCTTAGTATTTACTGACTTTTGGCTGGTGTTGCAGACTTTCTTTGTAGCATCAACTAGGTATTTTAACTGTATTATGAATAACAAAAGTGTAGTTCTTTTTTTTCCCCCTTTTTCAAATGGAGGTGACTGTAAAATTAATCTAAAATGACTGGTTCTTTAAAAACTGATGAAACTGAAGTCCATTTAGTGGGGTAAGTAACTTGTTCTCAGTCACACAATGTCAGAGTTAAGACTAGAAGTGAAGTCCCCAGGGCTCCCAGCTCAAGATGTTTTTCTCTACCATTCACCATCTCATGGGACCACACTGTCATTTCTAAAACCATTAAATCAGATGGAATTAACCTCTTTCTGTCTGACTGAGTAGATCTAAATAAATAAATTAGTTGCAAAGAGTTGAAAATCTGGAGAATATTTTCCTAAGTTTCTTAGTAATGTGTACTTCCTCAAGAATGTGGTTCCCAAGTTAGACTAAAAAAGAATATAATCCAGTCATCAGATGGTAGACAGCTCCTCAGTCCAGTGGTTCAGACAGCTAGGAAATTGATCCTTAATTTGAAAACTGACAAAAGTATTATAATTTTGATTAGTTATATAGAAGGCGCCTTTATATATTATGCTTCCAACAGGATTCAAGAAGAGAGGAATTAAGATAAATCATCCATATATTATCTCTTCCTCTCTTTATATACTTGAAAAAGTGGCTAGTGGCAGTGATAACTTGAGCTAAAACTTGGCTTGGAAGGGGTAAGAAAGCAAATTCTTATTATTCTGGATTAAAATTTGAGAGATTAATTAGAAATATTCTACTATATAGGTGGTATAAAAATAATCTCAGCCAGGAGTACTAAAGTAACTTACAATTTAGTCACAGATATCTTCCTTCTGAACTGTACTGCTGAAAATTCCCAACTGATTTATAGATGCTTAATTTAGTTACCCCTTGAAGCTATGCTTTTGTTTAATTCCTATATTTCAGTACCCTGTAATATACTTTGCAATCTTACACTTATTTTTATTAAGACTCCTGAAAAGTATATTGGTAACATCGAGTTATTTCTCTTAGATGCATTAAAATAGGTAGAATATGGTTATAATAAGATATACAATATTATTCAAAAATGAGGACCAAAAAGTTAAAAAATTAGCACTGACATTTGACAGTCCTTTAGATCTAAGTAAGGTCATTGGTTCTTTGGAGCATTCTGCTATTCAAATTGCAGCAAAACACAAAGGTTAACTACAGGAAATCTTGAATTTGTGCTGTAATAATTGATAATAAGAAATTAAACCAGGGTCTTATGTTTCTTATACTTTTCTTATTTTTAATATGATGTAAAAAGTATGAGAATTTTCTTCTCAAGTTCCTGCTCACCAGCTCATCTGTTTTACAGTTTCAGCTGGCATATATTTAAGTGAGCATGTTCAATGTATTGTGCTGCTGCTGACGTTTTTAAGTTTGAGTTGATTGGGAAAAGTCATAATTCAGCTTCCTCTGAAAATCACCTATCAAGATGCAAAAATCTAAAGCTTTCCCTTAGGGAACTCATCTAAATTCCATCTTTTGGCTGTGATTTTTTTTTTCTCAGCTCCTGGCATTGAAATATATAGTAGTTATTGATCATACTGACATATTTTTAGGGTGCCTTTGCAACTAGAAATCTGTGAACTTAATTTTCCAATTTGGGATATTTTAAAAGGGGACTTCACTCAGCTTTGCTATATACTTAAACTAGAAGGCATACCAGCCTTTTATCAGGGGGAGTGGGTAGAGTAGGGTGCCACATATCCGGCATTGAGGAGTTGCAAGTCCCACCTACCCCCAAAATATTATAGTTTATTAATGCTTCAGATTTAATTCCTAGGGGCACCAGTTGGTTTTGTCTGACTTTGGCTCAGGTCATGATCCCCAGGTCCTGGAAGGAGCCTGCAGAGTCACATCAGGCTCCCTCCTCAGTGGTGGGCCTGCTTTCCCTCTCCCTTCCCCCTCCCTCCCCATGATCTCTCTTGCTATCTCTCTCTCTCTCAAATAAATAAAATCTTTAAAGGAATTAATTTCTGGAGTTCTAAACATTTGAATTTTATACATAAGACTTTATGGTACAGGAATCTTGGGAGAAATAACTGATTATCTAATGGTAATTTGTTCTTTATAGAAATGTGAAATTCCTTTTCCAGAGAACAAATTTACAGAGTTTAAAAAATGATGAGAAAATAAAAAGACTCAGAGATTAGAGAGAAAGAAGGGGAAAATGGTGTCCCCAAGGATGTAGAGAAGGAATGGTTTAAGAATACTGAAATGTGGGCAGCCTGGGTGGCTCAGCGGTTTAGTGCCACCTTCAGCCCAGGGTGTGATCCTGGAGACCAGGGATTGAGTCTCATGTCAGGCTCCCTGCACGGAGCTGGCTTCTCCCTCTGCCGGTGTCTCTGCCTCTCCTTTTTTTTCTCTCTCTGTGTCTCTCAAGAATAAATAAAATCTTAAAAACAAATAAAAAAGAATACTGAAATGTCACCAAATTTGCCTACTTCACAAATATGCTTCACACTAAGCTCAGAAGTACACCTTTTCCCCAAGAGAGGGATATTTTCCCTGAAGGACTACATTTCTGATCTTTTTTGGAATGGTAAAAATCTGTATTGAGAGAAGAGTCATTTCAAGATGTTATCCTCCGGTTTATTTAGTCAACTGGAAGCAAAGCTCTCTTTAACTAGTGCTTAAATTTTCAGGCTGAATGTTTTCTTAAGAGTACAAATACCCTTAATAATAGAATCAAGACCAGATCCCATTCAGCCAATGTGAAGGAAACAAAGAAACACAACTTGGAATTATATTCTGTTTTATAATAGCATTTTGCATTACAAGAAAAGTTCTGCAAAACAATGTTATCTCTGCATGGCTCCTTGTTTAGGATGCTAATTATGATTTTTTGATCATGGTATTAACTGAATTGAGTTGGTGTTGCTCTGTTCCTTGACTACTGAATTCAGCTAAATTTTAACCAACCATTTTGTAACATGTTGCTATCAATCACAAGGTGGAGTTATGAAAGAGAATGGATTTGACAGTATAAGCTAGTAACTAAAATGCTATAGTGTACACTGAATTTTACTGTTAGATCTAGTACTAAACGGATCACCTTGAAAAAGTCTCTTAATCTTTCTAGGTGTCAGTTGTTCTCTCAAGTGAAAGAACAGCACTGCCTTCAATGATGTCTGTAATTAAGGTGATAGGTATGACCCAAGGGAGAACTCTTGAAAACAAAAGGGGACAGACAGTGTTAGAAATTATACCTAAAACAGGCATAGCCCAGAATGCCTCAGGAAAACAAAAAAACATAAATACCTTACTTAAAATGGGCAGATAATTCTTGGAGGTTATTGGCAGTCCCACGTGCTAGGAACTTCCTGCTTCCTCCTCATAGCAATGATGAGCCTTCAGCAACCATTTCAGCAAATATTACTCTTGTGTACCAACCTTAACTGTGTGCTTGAGGGGTAAACATTTGAAAAAACTGAGTCTGTCAGAGTTCTTCATCCAGGAATTTAGAATTGAAACTAAACGTTTATAGTTTAATCTGTCAGTTAACTTTGAAGGGGAAGGAAGATGTAAACTTTCCATTATAGGTAAATATTCAGAAGCCAAAAAAGTTCTACAGAACAAGAGTAGAATAAGACAGATAGACCATTAATTTCTATCACATTTGCTCAGCACAGTGACCATCATAAAATAGGCACTCAGTGCAAATCTTTTAAATGAACCTTCAGTTTATTAACATTATTCATAATTAAATAGTATTTGTCAGATTTCAAACCATATCTTCTCTTTTTGATGATTACATGTTATCTAAAATGTGTTTCATATTTCCAATAAGGATTCAATGTGGCTGATTATTAATTTGTGTATTAGTTAAAACCAAAATAAAAAAACTGTGTTAATGAGTCTCTTGGTGATAGAAGAGAAATACATGGCTCAAGAATTTTGTGGCTTTTGAGACTTAATTTTGTGTGTGTGTGTGTGTGTGGTAAGGGAAGGGATGAGAGAGGCATTTTATATAACAGAAAGAAGTTCTGGGGGGGGGAGTATTTATTAGAGTGCTTTGAGATAACATCATAGTATTGATGGAATAGTACCAAACTTTGGAAAAGAAGAGAACAGGGAGAGCTTTGAGACCTCAACAAACAAGTTTGTGGTTCTTCTCTTTAGTACATGTCCTCTCTTATGCCTGAGCCATTTTAGTTTTTTTGGCTGTATTATTTGGGTTTTAATTCCCCAGTAGAGATGGTATTGACCCACCTTGGGTCAGAAGCTTCTATTACTGGGCCAGTCAGCTACGGTGGGAAGAGAAAAATTATGGAGCACAGATATGGCCATCAAAGGATTTGTTGTGAAATCTTTGGCCAAGAAGCCATCCACATATCGGTGCTAAATAAATGTTATATCCCAATTTCAAAGATATTAAGATATGGGGAATATTAGCATGTTAAAGACAAGTGTCTTAGTTTGGTTTTCCCCAGGTACAGATCATGAGAAAAGTGTTTGAGTACAAGACATTTATTTGGAAGATAGTCCCTGGAAATGCCAGGAGAGAAATGAGGAAGTGTGACAACAAAGGAAAGGAGGCCAATAAAGAGTATCTCATCAAGCAAGTTACCTCTGTGAGCAAATAGAGCTTAATATCACTGAAAGGCTCTAGAAAATGAGGTAGAACATTCCACCAAGTCATGTGAGTTATCAGTTGATATACTCTTCTGGGACCCTTCATTAACTAGCACTTCTGTTCTGATTGTACAAAGAGAGAGTGGATCTATACAGTCAGTAAAAAACAGAACAAAACAAAACAAAATGACTTGGACATAGAGATATGATGCCATCAGTTGGAAGTAGTTGTGGGAGCAAGAAAATGGTAGATGGCTATGGGAGGGGATAGTGGTGCAACAGGAACAGTATCTGCCTTATTTAGGAAATGTAGCAGTTTCACATATATTACTTTATGATAAACTAATAGTGTTACAGGATTTGTAATCCCCAGAGGAATGAATAATTAATGTATTTATGTAGGCTCCATGCCCAACATGGAGCTTGAACTCATGACCCTGAGATCAAGATCGCATAGTCTATTAACTTGAGCCAGCCAGGTGCCCCAAGAATAAATGTCTTTAGACAAACTCTTTGAAATACTAAATTTTTAGAAAACAAAATTTACATACATTTTCAAATTTTGAGCATTCATTGATGGTTTTGATATTTCGATAAATGAGGTGTCCTTTGAGGCCTTAAAGAATAATATAGGCCTTAAAGAACAATGGAAGATGAGTTTCCTGATCTAAAAAATTTGTTTTCAGTAAACAAATTATAGCCAATCTAAGAAAGCTATTGGAAAGTTTTAACAACTTAAAAGTTTTTAAGTTATAATCCATTTACATATATATTTTTATTTGTCTTATGTTCTAGGAGTGCTTTACTTTTTTTATTCCTGAGAGGTAATATCCAAAATATTTTTCCAAAATAATTATGAGATAATTATTAATACATGCAGCAGTTTGGAACTATGCTCTTGGTTACTGACTCAGTACTCACTGCTACAGAGTCTAATTTATCAGGGCCCAGAGAAGCAGAACTCATGGACTCTTAAAGGGTGATAATTACTGCTTCTTCAATCCATTTAATATCAGGAGCAAAAAAAGGTGGGGAGGACTCTATAAGAAATCCTACAGATGCATAAAATGTTACCCTTTGCCTGATTTTAGAATTACATTGAATATAGATAAATTCAAGGATACAAAGAAAATATTTGGAAGCAAAGCATCCTGAGGAAACAGGAGATAGTGAGCTTGTGTTCATTCCGAGCTCTACAAAGGAATGAAAATCAATCCAGTAAGAACTGAGTAGAAAGACAATTTTGTTATGATATTTGGTTGAACTATTTACCATGTTAGGAGAGCATAAAGCTACCCAGGCCATGCACATTGATCATTTTCCTTCAAAGAGTTTACAACAGTTTACTTAAAATCTCTTGTCCATTCTTATGTGAACAGGCAACTCAGTTAAAAAACTTTTTCATATTAACTATTGGTGTTTAAGAAAAGTCCCTTTGTAGCTTTTGAAAATTAGTTTATTCAACTAGGAGAAACACACTAAGTCATTAAATAGAAAAACAGTACTTTTATTTTAATTAATTAAATAATTAATTTTTTAGATGGGCGTGCGGGGTGGGAGGCAAAGGGAGAGAGAATCTTATGACCCTGAGATCATGAGCTGAGCCAAAATCAAGTGTCTGATGCTTACCAACTGAGCCACTTACATGCACCTATGTACTGTATTTTTAAATAGGCTCCAAGCCTAGTGTGGGACTCCAGCTCATGACCCTGAAATCAAGAGTTGCATGTTCTACGAATAGAGCCATCTAGACACTCCTGGAAAGACAGCATTTAAAAAAATATTTAAAAAATATGGGGCACCTGGGCGGCTCAGTCGGTTAAGAGTCTGCCTTCAGCTCAGGTTATGATACCAGGGTCCTGTGATTAGGGATCAAGCCCAAGAAGTCAGGCTCCCTGCTCAGCAGGGAGTCTGCTTCTCCCTCTGCCCCTCTACCTACTCTTGCTAGCACTCTCTCACTCTCATTCTCTCTCAAATATGTAAAAATAAAATCTTTAAAAATAAATAAAAGGTTTCCCAGATTCTTTTGCATGGAATAAACATATCCTTCCCTAAATAGCTTTAATTCAGTTAGAAAGTACGGCAAAGCTTTGGATGATCCAGAGAAAAACTTGTTTTTTTTTTTTTTCTCTTTATACACAGAATTTCTGTAGAACATAGTTCTAAATCATAAGGATATGATGACTTCTACATTCTTCCCATTTATACAAGTGCCAATTCATATTTTTTGGCAGAATTTTTATCCAAAGCTTGACCTAAAGCTGAAAATACTAAAGTACTAAAAGGAGAGAAATTTTACTTATGGTGTGATTTTGGACATTTTATTTATTATTAAATGTACAACATATGATTTGTTATTTTTAAAGCAATCTACTTTTTAAAGTATTAGGGATCCAACCCTGCTGAAGTTTATTGTGAAGTTATGGTTGTGATGCAAAATAAGAATGCATATAAATATACTTCTGCATGCTTTTAAAAATCACTATTAATAACTAATGTGAAAGCTTGTGAAAACACATGGCATTGAAAAATGCATTTTAACATTAATTGTGCAGTCACTAACTCTCTCTGTATATCCCAGAAAAAAAATGTCTTAATTAAGAATTGCCAGAACTTGAAATTATTTCTTGGTGTATCAGATCATCTATATTTTTAAAGCAGGACTCTAATTCTAGCTGTAAGTACCAGGGGTCTTTACCTATGAGGCAGGCGTGGGAATATCAACAATCCAGAAAGGGTAGGAACAAGGAAAAAGAAGGAGCTCCAAAAATAAGAGATCAAACAAACATCAGACACAAAAAATGAGAACAAAGTGTGTGCCAAGTGTACATATTTTGCTTTAGAAAACCAGTAAGACATGAAATAATTCAGTAATTCTTTGATATGTATTTGTTTATGAAGAGTATAAATGGTCTCATTCATCTTACCAATGACACAATTGGTATAATCAAGACTTCAACTTAAAATTTTCTTCAAACCAAAGGCTAGTTTCCAAAGAGGAAGGAGATTTTGTCAAATGCTGTCTTTCTGACTAACTCGGGTGCATATTTTACAGACACTTTTCTTACAATTGAGCTCCTTATTTTTGGTGCTGTGTGCCATAGGTGCATATTCTGACTTAAGGAGTAAAATCAGAACGATTAACCTATCTGGGATGGTTATTTTTAAGAACTACCAAAGCACGTTGTGGGTATTTTTGTTTTGTTTTGAGGGCTTCCCTATATTGCAGACCAATCCTATTTCTGGTCTTTTCTATATGTTTGGAACCATGGTCGTCATCATTGGAAATGGTCGCGACATCAATAGCATTGATGTCTATTGGTCAAAGCTAGTTGAGTGCCAGTCTTTACATTGTAAATCTACCAGACCTCTGGGTAGGCTTTGGTGAATCCTTGAAAGTATTGTCAGGTTTTCTCTAAATATCAGGGTAGTTCTTTGCTGGAGTAATTATTATTTAAAAACCTTGCAGTGAGAAATCTAAATGAAGTCATGCTCAGTTCAAACATGGTAAAACTAGATAGACAGATACAGATAGATTTGATAGATGATGGCGATGATAGATGATAGATAGATGATAGATAGATAGATGAATGGGTTGGGAAATTTGAAATTCTACTGTCAGTGGATATATATGGAATATTCCCATATGTTGTTCATTTTCATATTTTAGGAAGACTCTGATTTTCTACTTAGAAGTGAAAGTAGTAAAATATAGATACAGCATCTAATAAATTGATAGTTAATGGAAGAAATTAATCTTCAGGACTCTTTATAAATATCACCCCCATTGAATTAGGTAATTCTGATTTTCTTACTACTTATTTTCTGTTTTCTTTGTTCACCACAGATTTATAATTCCTACATGCCTCTGACCTGACCATTAACATCCCAAGAACATATTAATGACACAACACATAGCATCTTCTGCATTATCATATTTTAATTTCATTTCTTAGAGACAACTTATATACACACTTCTATACATGTTCTTTCAGTATTCATAAAATAATGGGAGGCAATTTGCTGATTAGCTTCTTCTATTTCCGTATTATCTGGGTAAAGAAATAGATCTGTGATAGTTGATGTTTTCTGCAGAAGGGATGAGTTTTGAATGGAAAAGGAAAGCTTCATTAGATCCCAGACACTGTGCCATCTTTGGGGTTAATGCATTTCCTTTGGGGATTACTGAAATCCATTTGTAGGAGATTGGCTTCAGAGAATAGAAGTTTTTTGCTTATTTATTTCCTTTTTCTTTTATCCTTCTCTTTATTTTGTTAGAAAGGCAATTTGAAAATTTTGGAATGAGGTGCACTTTACGAGAAGGTTGAACCTGGTGACCTGAGGTAATGGAAGGGCTTTGAGAAAGGAAAGGAAAGGAATTAGAGGATTCTGAAGAAAGTTTTGTCTAAATTGGGTTAAGACCCTGAGTGGGTAAAAAATATGTGTCATAATTATTGATTGTTGGAGTCAAGGTGTCAGGATTTGTTTATGTGATGGCAGCACTCTGTCAGCTTTGATGTGTTTCATTCTTTTATTTCCAGGTTTTAGTATCTACCATTTCTGTCTAGTGTTTCCTTTTCCTCCATGTCCTCTCTTCTCCCTTTCATTGCTACTCACTTCTCCATTATCTCTCTTGCTCTCATCTCCCTCGTGCCCCTGCTTGGAAAGATGAGATTGAAGTAGAAAAAATAGCTATTTTTTTAAAAACACATAGGTTACTTCCTAATAAGAGCTGAGTAAGGCAAGTATTTATGTATTAAATTATCCCATGACTTGTTTCTTTAATTCCCACCATCTGTTCCTTCATGGATATTTGATTTCCTTTGCTAACAGGCATATCTGTCTATAATCTTTCCTCTGTAGAGGCTGATGGCCTCCTATATACACATAATTGCAATATGTGTGATGTTTCTCTTTTGAAGCTTAATATTTTCCTTCTCTTTTTTCCTTCCTGCCATTTATATACCACCAAAATTCAAAACAATGACTCAAATATAGGTAACTTGACAGTATGCATTTTCCTACCTATGTGTACTTATTTATCATTTGACTGTTCCCTAAATCACATTGTTTTATAGATTATTCTTTGACCTATATGAGATATGTTGAAATAATCATACTTCTTCTAGAACAGGGACATACAACCATCCAAGAGCTTGGGACTGCAGGTAGCAGAATCACCAAGGAAGCTAATAGATAAGCTTGACTTGGAAGGAACAAAGCAAATTGATCTATGCTACTTTGCTAGGCTGGATCCAGTGTTCAAGTTTTATATATGTGTTTTTTAAAAAAATCACATTGTATATATTAGCTAATGGCTTATGTTTGATGAGTTTGAAGTTAATACTAGTCCTTCAAGTTTCTAGGGAATATGGAAACGTTTTGGTTGCTTTTACCTTTGTATTTTGCCTGTGTAAAGGAACTTCTTAGTTATAAATTATAACTAGGTTAGAGCTATATACATTGTGGAATTTCACAGATAACAAATTTGCTGAGGGGCTTTTTATCCTTATAAAATTTATGAGTATGTGAATATTCTAATGAAAAATTGCTGAGGAGTCAAATTCATAATTATAAATGACTTAATTTAATAAAAATGTTGATTCAAGTAATTATTTACTTAAAGCTTAACTTTGCTGGAAAGCCTCTAGCAAAATTTTTATTAACATCATATAATGAAGTAATTGTGATACTTTTAATTAAATTTGCAGAGTAGTGACAGTATACTAATATGATTTTTTTCCTCTATACCATTGAAAATTGTAGCTTATCTAATCCTTTCATTCAAGATGTCAGAGAATCAAGCATTTAGAAATATGAGATAATCATCCATCAAGGTTGGAGTTGAGAAACTTGGTTCATGCTTTCAAGGTGCTGGAACAATTTGGGAAAGGGAAATTAAGAAATATATGTCCAATATTGAATTGTTTCTAGAGACTGCAGTTCTTAAATCATAAAGTTTACTTCTTGATTGGGAATTTTCTGGTGAGAAGCATAATAGTGACTTGGAAATATTAGATTGAAAAAGGGAAATCAATAGAAAATGTCTTTAAGGCACACCTGGGTTGCTAAATAGGTTAAGCATGTCTTCGGCTCAGGTCATGATCTCAGAGTCTTTGAATGGAGCCTCCCTCTCACCCCTTACCTTGAGCTCCCTGCTCAGCAGGGAGTCTGCTTCTCCTTCTCCCTCTGCCTGCTACTCCCCCTGCTTTTGCATTCTTTCTTTCTCTCTCTCTGTCAAATAAATAAAGTCTTAAAAAAAAGAAAATGTCTAAAACTCTTAAGCATCACATTTTCATATTATCTTATGGGGGTTTCCAATAATTGACACATTCACTATTTGCAGAATATTTCTGAACATTCCTTCCCTTTTACATGAGATTCCTACTAAATTTGCTACTAAAGAATGGAATGGATTGGTTTCTGCACTGCAACATCTGCACACTTAGGAACTATTCTTAAATGTAGCATCATAAAACCTAAATACTTTTGGATCAACCTTGTCAATTTTCTCCAAACCACCAGCATTGATTAAGTTATAATATGCTGTATCAGAAATGGCAATTTTAAAAGCCTTTAAGTGTATGAGATCTGTGTTTAAACAAAAATTACATAAAGAAAGTGAACATGAAAACTAGGATAAAGTTGAATTGCTCTGGGTAGATTTGGCTCTCTGGCTTTGAGTTCCACTCACTCACACTCATGTAGGGACCTCTAAGGACACACTTTGGTAGAAGGTTCATTAAACAGTGGTCTACATGTCTCTTTACAAATTGGCTTGAGATTTTGCCATTATAAAATACTTGGACAATTTTCCTCTTAGAAAAGTATCCATGAAGAACTACCCTCCCACTGCCCACCCTCATTTCTCTCACTGCTCACCTGTCTTATTTATGATAGCATGATGTTAGTAAAACAAATGATATCCTGGGTGATTTATTTTTTCTCAGTTTATAGTTTATTTTAAAAATATATCTAAAATTCTCTCTTTGAGCATAAATAATTCATACCTCAAAAGAATATTACAAAGATTATATGGAATCATTGTGGAGTGAATGCTTTAGAATATTATTGAGAGGAGAGTATTTTTGTGATATTAATTACATAGTTAAGCTTAGAAGTGTAGCCCTTTCCTCTGGATCATGCTACTGAGAATTCCACCACTTTATTTAACAGTGGCCCTGGAATATGTGGCAAGACCAAGTCCAGCTCTGGGAGTAAATGCAGCAGTCTCTGGAAGTCCTTACATAGTCAATGTCTTTTTTTTTTTTTTTCCTAAGTAGGCTCTTTTCCCAGTAGGGACCCTACTGTGGGGCTTGAACTTATGACTCTGAGATCAAGACTTGAGCTGAGATAGGGTCAGATGCTTAACTTGACTGAGCCACCCAGACGCCCCAAGTAGTCACCATCTTGAGTATTGGAAACAAATAGTAGCTTTTGTGTATTTTCTTGTGTTCATGTATTTTTTACATTCAGCTGGAAGGCTTATAACACAAAAATTACAGTTGTAGAAAAGCACTGAGAACTTAACTATAGTTCTTAAAATAGCTCTTAAGAGTTGAGGAATTTAAGGTATATCCATGTAATAGAATAGCATTCCTTAATGAAACACGATTTTGCAAATTAAACTTTATCAATAGGAAAAAAATAATCTTGTTGAGTTGCCAATTGAAAAACATTATTTTCTTTAAAATTATTTTTCTCTCTCTGTATTTAATCTTCTGTTTCAAATAAAAAACCAATACCTCTGCTGGTAGGACAGTTCTTTTCTGTTTTTCTTTTTTTTTTTTTTTCTTGTTATTTTGTTTCTTTGTGTTATACTTGTTCACAGAGCAACATCAGGGAAATCTGGATTAGGACCAGGCTAGGCTGCCCTTGCATATTTTGTGAGTGTTTGTTACTCTGATTGGCCTCTATATTTCTTTTTCACTTATGAAAGGGATGGTGCTTCAGAGATTAATCAGTATTAACAGCTGTATGACAGGTTATTTACTTGCCTGACACTTTTACTAATTCTTAGGCCTGATAATAGCTTTTCTCCCTCATGACACAGAACAATTTTTAAATGATTGACACTGAATGTTATTATAGTGTTTCTGGACTCAGAATTAATTTTAGTCGAATGTTGAAGCAAGGGTTTTAATTATGAATCAAGAGCATTTTTTAAGTATTGAACCATATTTTTGTAATACAACAAACCAATAATTTAAATTTTAGTGTCTAACAATTATTATGTTTAGTTATATATCCTTCATAGCAAAGGATAAATTGTTTATTACATTTCAAAAAGCAGTTCATAGGAACGCTAGTATAAATATTTGAGAACATCAAATAACTCTAGATGTAATACAAATAGAAAATAAAAGAACTTTTCAAATACCACCATTCTCATTCTCCTCCTTCTCTTTTGTTTTATAATAATCACCAGAACAGGAATTGTCCATACTTCAGAAATATATTCTAGGCACACCTAGGTGTCACAGTGGTTGAGTGTCTGCCTTTGGCTCAAGATATGATCCTGGAGTCCTGGGATCGAGTCCCACATCGGGCTCCTTGTATGGAGTTTGCTTCTCCCACTGCCTCTCCCTCTAACTCTGTCTCTCTCTTTCTCTCATGAATAAATAAATAATATATTTTTAAAATAAAAAATAAATAAAAAAATAAAATGCTCCAAGTGAACATCATTAATTACCTTAATTAAATAAGCATGTATTAAAACCTCACTTTGTGTAAGTGTGGTAAACACAAGAGGATCACCTGGAAATATATGATGCAACTCAGCTCTAAACAAATGAGAGGAGATAACATATATTTATCATCATAATATACAGCAAAATATAAAAATAAAAATTATTTTTAAAAGATTTTTAAAAAATGTATTTGACAGAGAGAATGAGAGCACAAGTAGGCAAAGCAGCAGGCAGAGAGAAAGGGAGAAGCAGGCTTCCCGCTGAGCAGAGAGCCAGATGCTGGGCTTGATCCCAGGACCCTCCCCACCCAGGTGCTCCCAAAATAAAAATAGTTTTATTTTTAATTGTTTTCAAAGATTTTATTACTTGAAACTTTTAAAAAATTAATTCTAAATGGTACAAGTTCAGTGAGTACTAACTGAATTTCAGTGGAATTGTTATTTGCAGTGAGAGAGAGACAGAGCCAGAGAGTCAAGAGCAAAGAGAATACCAAAAAAGATGATAGGAAAGGGAAGGAGTAAGGGAGAGAGAAGAGTAGGAAAAAGAAGAGGAGAAACCAAGGTTTCATGTGCACAGAGAGTTTGCTTAGACTTTCCTTTTTCTTTTCTCTGTGATTTTAAGATGCGTCAGGCAAATAATAAACTCTCTGTTCATAAAACTATAAAAACATACTAAATTTATTTTCATTACTTTGTATTTAATGAATTGCTGGATTTTTGGTGGTAATTATTGAGAAATATTGTGCTTTTCCCCATAAAACATGAAAAATCATGGGGTTAGAGTTTATGTACACTTTTTTTATGTATTGAGAACATGTTAAATACTGCCTTATATACCTAAGCCTTGCCCTGAGAGTGATCTGCAGTCCTTGAGTGATAAGCCTCAGCTTCATCATCTCAAAGGTACTTTTGAGCTTTCAAATTCTATTCCACAAGACCATGACAGTGTTAAAGCTGACAGGCTTTTTAGAATATAACTTCTCCTCTTTTGAGGATAGGTGTCAAATACTTCATCTAGAAGGCTAATTTACCACTTCACTGCTCTTATTAGCTAATGATATTACATTTCTTAAGTGTATCATCTTCATAGTACTACTGGTAATCCTTAAAAATGATAGTTAAAAGCTATACATATAAAATATATAAAATAAAATAAATAAATAATAAAAAATACACATTGATATAGGTATAATCTTTCAGTGGAGAACCTTTAAATTAGTTGAGGCAAAAAAATAAATTAGTTGAGGCAAATTAATTAATTGGGACAAATATTTTCCTACATATTGAATTTTATTTACCAATTTCATAGACACTAAGCTAAATGGATACCCTAGAGTATAGATAAAATCAGGGAACACTTAATGAGAGGATAGACTTTACTTCAGAAGTATGGCTTTAGATCTGAAAAAATTGGAGCCTGAGGGCATATTTGGAAGAACATAGGAAGGGGGGGTAGGAGGGCGGTAGAGACAGCCAAACTGTTCTAGGTGAAGTATTATGAGGAGGTTGGGAGTTAATATGTGCAGGAGAATGAAGAGAAGGGAATTGGGCCAACAAGAACAAAACTCTTTCAAGGGGAGCAAAGGAAATCCTGCAGGCAGGTTGTTTTACTTCTCTGAATCTTACTTCAGTCTTCTAATATTGGAATTAATAATATTTAATCTCCAGGAAGTATTTTGAATATTTACAAATATGTTCATAAAATATCTAGAATAGTACTTGACACACAGTGACCACATATCATATATTGGGCCACTACCATGCATGTTAATAACAATGAAGCAAGCCTATGTTTACAATATTGGGAATCAAAAAACCCCATTATGATAACAAAATGATATACTTTGTTTTCAATGATATCATAACCACATAGAATCTTAGAACTAATCCTAAAACTCAGTGGATGCCTACATTTCTTTTATGTTATTAAGAATAAACAATCCCCAGAATAAGACTTTATATATTTCTTAAGATTTTATTTATTTATTCATGAGAGACACAGAGAGGCAGAAACATAGGCAGAGGGAGAAGCAGGCTCCCTATGGGAAGCCTGATGCAGGACTTGATTCCAGACCCTGAGATTGTGCACTGAGCCAAAAACAGATGCTCAACCACTGAGCCACGCTGGTGCCCTCAGAATAAGACATTTTAGGACAAGAGATATAACATACAGGTTTTACACAATGATAGTTCTCTAGGCCATGATGCCAATACCCTACATTGTCTTGGATACTTAATATAAATCTGACCTATATAACACTTAGAACTTTAACCTGGATCTTGATGCAAACAAATTACTTATCTATATCTCTAGCCTTTACTCTTTATAGTCCTTCTCAGCCACATCTCACTCCTGTGACATTAAAGGACAACTTTTTGCAGGTTTATTTATTTATTTTTAAGATTTTATTTATTTTCTCATGAGACACACACAGAGAGAGAGAGGCATAACATAGGCAGAGGGAGAAGCAGGCTCCATGCACAGAGCCCGATGTTGGACTCCATCCTGGGACTCTGGGACTATGCCCTGAGGGAAAGGCAGAGGCTCAACCACTGAGCCACCCAGGCGTACCTAGTTGCAGGTTTTTGCAATAAACCTGTGCATTAATAGTCCTCTGCAACTTGGATAATCTTGCTCAAGTCCTTGCAAAAGGAACACCAAAATAGATACCTGAATTTTGCAGTGTTAGAATCTAGTATTCTTAGTTCAGTTTCCATTCTTGTATTATTATAGTTGGGTATCTTTCTCTCTCCTGTCCCATCCTATTCTCTGTCCCCAAACAAAACTCCTAGCTTTCATCTTCCTTTCTGTTTATTATCATGCTTAACTTGTCAAATATTTAGCATAGATTTAATATTTTCTAATTTCTAATCTGGCATTATTTCATTATTAATAATCTTTCTCCAGTTGAATAAGAATGAAAATTACTTATTGAAATTATGGAAAATTTCATAATGTCATACTTGACCCATATAGACAACTCTTCAGCTCACTGAGATTTGGATGGTACTTAAACCTTATTGCATAAACCTGTAGCTAGTTGTCCTTAAATTTCTAAATCTCAATGTTATGAGGAGTCTAGATAATCTCCATTGGGAATCTCAGTACACAATCCTATTTTATTCATACCTTGGAAACAGAACATAGGGCAGGAAACCCAATCTGAGGGAACCAAAGATAGAATCAAAACCCCAGGAATGTAGTGAGAATTAAATCAATGATTCCAAAAACCAAGAATGAGAATAAATATGAGAGGCACACATCCCATAATAATGAGATTGTCTCTGCCTTTTGGCCAGTGACCATCTGTAGAGGCCATATGTGAGCGAAAAGCTCTGACTCCTGGTCTGGTCAGCAGCAAAGAGGTTTAAATAAGAGCCAGAACTTACAGCACATTATACAAAAATGTCTAAGTTCTAATTAAAAATAGTCATATCAGGAATCAGAAAAATCTTAACTTGAATTAGAAAGACAACTAATAGATATCAACACAAAATTGACACAAATATTGAGAAAAAAACAATTTTAAAGTAAATATCATAAAAAATTTTTAATAAGCAATTATAAAGTCTGGAAAATTTAGAAAGGTAGGAAGTCTCAGCAGAGAAACAGAATTTAGAGAAAACCTAAATGGAAATTTTAGAACTGAAAAATATATAATAAAATTAAAACTCACTGGAAAGACTCAATAGCAGTATTGGGTTGAAAGAAGAAAGACTCAGTAAAGTTGAAGATAGAACAACTTTAGAAACTATCAACTAATAGAAATTATCCTACCTGAAAAAGATAAGTTCAAATGAACAGAATTTCATGGACCTGTGGACAATAGCAAAAGACTGAACATTCATGTTACTGGAATTTCAGAAGGAGAGCAGAAAAAAAGGGAGGAAAAAATAATTAGAAGACATAATGACTGAAAATTTCCCAAATATAGCAAAAATACATAAATCTACATATAGATTTAAGAAGCTCAGCAAATACCAAGAAGATAAAACTAAGGAAATACACACCCAGACACATCATAATCAAATGTCTCAAAACTAATGTGAAATAAATAATCTTATAAGCAATTGGAGAGAAATAAAACATTACCTGTAAGAAAACATAATCCAAGTGACATCAGATTTCTCTCCAAAAACCATGAAAACGGATGAAGCAGTGCAAAAAAGGGAAAAGTTACCCCACAATTTTTTATGAAGCAAAAATATCCTTCAGGAACAATGGCATTCTCAGATGAAGAGAATTAGTCACTAGCAGTCCTGCTATAAAAGAGGAAATACTACTACAGACCCTGAAGACATTAGAAGGATAATAAGGGAATAGGGCAAGTAGCTCTGCACGCATAAATTTGAAAGCTTTGATACAATGGACCAATCCTTTGGAAATAATAAAACAAACTACCAAAACAATGGTTAAAGAAAGTTCTTCAGCAAGAAAGGAAATGATGACAGAAAGAAACTTGAAATACCAGAACTAGAGAAATAATGATACAGGGAAGGATATAGGTAAATATAATGGATATTTTTTCAACATCTGAGTTTTCAAAATTATATTTGTTGCTTAAAAGCAGAATTATTGTACTGTTTGTCTAACAGGGTCATCAATGCTTATAGATGATATATTTATGACAACTAATCATAAAGAGGATAAAAGGATCTAAATGATGCTAAATTTTCTACATTTCACTTGAAATTCTAAAGTATCAATATAAGTTAACAGTGTTATGTATTTAGAACAATCAACTGAAAAAAATCAGTTATATACTCAAAACATTACAGGAAAGCAACAGGAAACATGAAAAGGATCAAGTAACTCACAGGAAGGCAGGGAAAGAAAAACAGCAAAAAAAGCACATAAACAGAAAACATATAATTAAATGGCATATTAATTCCTAATATATCAGTAATTGCCTTAAATGTAAATGTAAATGGTCTAAATACAGAAAGATACCCACTGATAGAGTGGATTAAAAAAATGTGACCCAGCTATATTTTTTACAAAAAAAACTCATTTCAAAGATAGGAACAAAAGTAAACTAAAAATAAAGGGGTGAAAAATATATCATGCAAACACCAATCACACAAAAGAAAGCTAGAGTGAGTATACTACTATCAGATCATATAGATTTCACAACAAAGAAAATTATTAGAAACAAGTAGAAAACTACATGATGCCAGAAGGGCCAATCCACTAAGTACAAGAGGACATAATAATTTTAAATGTGTCTGCACCAAAAACCAGACCTTCCAAATGTATTAAGCAACAATCAACAGGACTCAAAGGAAAAATGGATAAATCTACAATTATATTCGAGATCATCAGGGCCCTTCTTTCAAGATAGAAATGACTAGCTGGAAAGCTAGGCAAGGTATAACATCAATCAACAGGATCTCATTGACATTTACAAGATATTCCACCCCAGTATTTGTAGAATGTGTGTCCTTGTCATATGCTTCAGGAACATTCACAAGGTGAAAACAAAGTAACTGCAAAGCAAGTTAAAGAAAGGAAATAAGAGCAGAGATGAATGAAATACAAAATTAAAAAAACAAAATCAATGAAATTAAAATCTAGTTCATTAAAAAAATGTATAAACCTTTAGAAAAATTGACAAACCCTGCAGATACTGGATGAGTGATAAGGGCATAGTATGACAACTCTACACATATAAGTTCAGTTTAGATGCAAGGGACCAATTCTTTGGAGGGGGAAAGCTACCAAAAATAATTGAAAATGGCATAGATATCTTGTATAAATCCATAATTTTTTTAAAAAAAGTTCTGAAAAAGAAATTTCCAGGCCCAGATGGTGTCACTGGGTTTCACCCAGTGGGCTTCTTATTTAAATAAGAATGAAAACTAAATTTATACATCTCTTGTCAGAAAATAGAAGTAAAACAGTACTTCCCAACTAATTTTATGAGGTCAATGATACTTTAAGAGCAAAACCAAAGACAGTGGAAGAAAACCACAGATGGCTGTCTCTCATGAATGTCGATGTAAAAATCCTCAGCAAAATACTAGAAAATCTTCTCCAGCAACAACATATGAAAACAATTATATACCATGACAGAATGAAATTCATTCCAGGAATATGGTGGTGTTTCAATGTTCAAAAATCCATCAACATAGTACACCATTGTTAAAAGACTAAAGGAGAAAAATCACATGGTTTTATCAATGTAGAAGAATCATTTGACAAAACCCAAATTGATTCCCAGTAAGCACTTTCAGCAAATATGGAATGAAAGGAAATCTCAGGAGAAAAATCACATGGTTTTATCAATGCAGAAGAATCATTTGACAAAACCCAAATTGATTCCTAATAAGCACTTTCAGCAAATATGGAATGAAAGGAAATCTCTTCAATGTCATAGAAAGCCTCTCTAAAAAAACTTGGTCTACATCATACTTAACAGTGAAACACTCAATGTTTTTTCCCCTAAAATCAGGAAGAAATGAATGATATCCACTCTTATCACTTTTATTTAACATAGTAATGGATATCCACGGCAGGGTATTAATACAAAAGAAAATAATGATTCGACAGCACTGTTGTTTAAGCTGTCCTTAGAAACATTTAAATTATATTGTGGTTTTTATTAATGTACTATCACTATATTTTGGTTCAGCATTTTACTGGGTTCTTGATAATTGAATTAATGAATTTGATTATAAACAATATAATAGTCTCACATATCTTCCTTACATTTGAAAGATGACAGCTTCCAAATTTTGATGATTGCACATTTGTGTCTTTTTCTAGGTGTAGTGCCTGGCTTTTTTTTTTTTTTTTTTTTTTTTGGAGGACCCAAAGATACCGGACTTGAATTTTTTGTTTCCTTTTAAGGGTGGGGTAAACATTTTCTTCAAGTTCTATTGTTTCATCCTTCAGATAAGAGATTCACATCAATTTTGAATATTCTCTGTAAATGTCCTATGGGACTTAAGTACCTGTTTGTTATTTGATTTAAGCAATTACAACAGTCTTTGTCCAGAAATTTATGGTTAAATGAGGGAGTAAAGTGCAATGTAAATATGAAAATAAGGAAAAAATAGTTATACGTTAGATGCTTTAGAGACTGCCTAAAACAAGTTACAAATTTAAGAGGGAGCCTCATTTATTGTAGTATATCCAACAGTGACTCATGAGGGTAATATAAGAAAACAACTTGGCTGTATATGGTTGAAGGTAAACATATAGTTTAAGAAAATGTAAGTTTTAAAATTCATTAGTTACTAAGAATGATCTCAAAAGTGTGTAAATAAAGAGTGATTTGGGGCTTCATTTTGTATCTACTTGAATTTTTTTTTCTATTTCTCAGGGAAACAGTAACCAGCATTATAAAGGAAATGAATTTAATTTTAGACATAATTTCAGTTTGTTATGGGCACTACTTGGCAATTAAATAACATACTATTTTTATATTCAGAGAATGAGATTGTTTTCATTTGATGCATTCAACCTTACATTTAATAGTAATTTAGTGAAATGGACAACAAAACCAAACAAGAACAAAATAGATAAACTGGTTTTTGTTGTGGGTGATAAATTAATTTAACTAGTGAACAGAATTGTTTTATATTAATGTGTTTTTACTTTTCACATTTTCTTTGATGTTGAATAGAAATAAAAGACAACAAAATTACTTTTTTTAGAGTGAACTGTGATATCATTTCATTTAAATGGCCACGGTAAATTCTGCTATAGTCCAAACTTCATTTTTTCTCTTAATGGTGCTTGTTTCTGTAAAACCAGCCTGAAAGAGCTAGTAAATAATTCCGAATACTCTGGGGGGCAGTAAGCACTTTTCCTGCTAGAGGAATGAATCATTAAGGCAAATAAGAACTCATTCTTCCCATCTTTTGTTCACCCTCTAGCAACCTCACCTCTTACCAGGGCCTCCATTTTGCTCAGCATCTTTGGCACTGAATTTGTTTGGCCATTTTTCTTTTTTTTTTTTTTAAATTTTATTTTATTTATTTTTTATAATAGGCACACAGTGAGAGAGAGAGAGAGGCAGAGACATAGGCAGAGGGAGAAGCAGGCTCCATGCACCGGGAGCCCGACATGGGATTCGATCCCGAGTCTCCAGGATCGCGCCCTGGGCCAAAGGCAGGCGCCAAACTGCTGCGCCACCCAGGGATCCCTGTTTGGCCATTTTTCATTTCATATTGTATTTGGGACCATTTGAGTTTCTGCTTCTGGGAAGTAAAGTCTGAAAATTGAAGGTATTCTCAATGTTTTAAAAATCTGGAACCATGGTCTTAAATGTCACTGAATGTAACTATAAAGCAATGGATTAGCAAAATAATCTGAAAAAAAAAATTCCATTGAGCTAAAGTAAAATTCTCCCTGATTGAAGCAATACATTTTTTTCTTAAAAAAAAAATGGATATGATTAAAGTTGGGTTGAAAAAAACAGAGACCTCTTTACTTGTAGTCATGTTTTATTATTCTGTCTGTAACTGCTTATGATTTGCACAATAGGTCTGAATTAATGACCAGAGAATTGGTTACCAAAATGCCTCAAGAGCTGATGTTGGCTAATATTGACTTTCCGGATGTTGGCTTATCATTCTGTATGAAGGACAACACATAAAAGCAGTTATGTCTGATGGGCACTTGTTTTTTATTATTTTCTTTGTAAATACATATAAATTTTGTATTCTGTTCTAAGTGCAATATCTTAGTGAATTTTGAAAATGTTACTTTGTTGAGGATGATGGCAAGATCACATATTTTAGCTTTCTTTGCCCATATTTAGCTTATGAAAAATTTTTTTTAATTTTTTTTTAATTTTTATTTATTTATGATAGTCACAGAGAGAGAGAGAGGCAGAGACATAGGCAGAGGGAGAGAAGCAGGCTCCATGCACCGGGAGCCCGACATGGGATTCGATCCCGGGTCTTCAGGATCGCGCCCTGGGCCAAAGGCAGGCGCCAAACCGCTGCGCCACCCAGGGATCCCTAGCTTATGAAAATTATAGGAGAATGTATCCAGGGAGTTTTTAAAGCCATTTTTGGTAGAGTCCAGGACAAGGGATTAGCAAATGAAAGGTACTATTAATAGCATATATTTTATTTTGATTTAATCCTTGTGGACTAAGTGGACTATGCATCTGTTTTTAAAATCATCATACCTTAAAGGGGCTTTCTCCTTACAGAAAAAGGACACATTAATGAATAAGGTGCTTTGAGACAAACTTAGTTTGTGTATACACACATACATATCAGTCATGAACTAAATCATCTTAAATACTTGATTCCTCTCTTTTGTTTTTACATTCACTATACACGTACAAGTATTCTTGCATGTGAAAATGAGTATCTATGTTGTTAAATGATTTTTGAAAATATTTTAAAGACTGTAAGAGGAATGAGGAACATATGGGTCCGTCACTCCCATGCAACGAACTTCTGATGTCTTGAGAATAACTCTGCTCCTGTATGCAGCTATATTTCTTTTTTTTTTTTAATTTTATTTATTTATTCATGAGAGACAGAGAGAGAGGGAGGCAGAGACACAGGCAGAGGGAGAAGCAGGCTCCATGCAGGAAGACCGACGTGGGACTCGATCGGGGTCTCCAGGATCACGCCCTGGGCTGAAGGCGGTGCTAAACTGCTGGGCCACCAGGGCTGCCCAACCAGATTTCTTAAAGTAGGAAAAATATATAGTATAAAATAGACACAGGTTTATTTTTAAATAATTTTGAGATTTGATTTCCATATTGGGCTCTATTTTTTAGCACGTCACAAATTCTAAGTAGTGCATACTTTTATAGATATTAATTTTTCCCTGATTCCACTCATAAACACAATATATTATTTTTTCATCATTTCACAGGGAAAGTAATCCTTATCTATCTGAACTAGTCCTTGTTGGCTTCAGGACGAAATAATCGGTTGCGTTGGCTTTTACTGAACCAGAATAGTCTACCAGCAGTGTAAGGCAGTCAGTGAATATGGGCTTAGCAGGCAATTATGGATTCTGCCTACAAAACTTCCTACGTTCTTTTTCCCTTAGATTTGGAAGTCAAGTTCTGAGTTGATTTGCAACATCTTAGATTGCCTTGGCTGCACACCAGGCACACACTTCTCATAAATGAGCTCTCTAGCCCTCTGCCTTGAAGACTCTCTTTTTCTGCCTCTATTGCTCTTTTTCTTCTTGCATTTATAATTAAAAATTTTTTTGACTATTTAAAACCCCTGCTTTGCCTCCTTTCCAAGAGCCAACCAGAATGTTTGTAGATTTCATAAAGGTTTACCATTCCCTTCCAGCAAGTATCTTATAATCCTCATTATATGAGCTGTACATTCCTTTGTTTTCTTCCTAATACCACTATTATACATAACCAATATAATCTAAGCTTTACCTGCTGTGATAAATAAGAGGTCAAATTTATAGTATTATTCAAAATCTCAGTATGTCTTGTCTCTACATGCTTATCTACTCTGTAACCTCATTCATTATCCAAGATCACTCTATGTAACTATTTCATATGCCACCATAATCATCATATGTGGATGTCCTCCTACACTGACGGTGGAAGGGGTTTGTCCATTTGTCTTTGTTGTTTTTTTAATGATGGAAGGTTTTTTTTAAGCTCCTTAAGGGCCTTTAAACTTCATTAGGGTAGGAATCATACATTCTTTTTCTGTAACTGCTGTATCATTGGTGCCTACCAGATTTCTGTTCTTTGTAATAATTCAGAAAATTCCTGAAGAATGAAAGGGTATTTGTGTTGCTATGTGGGTGGTCATCATAGTTGGAGAGCAGAGCCAGTGTATGTATGGGCACCTGTTGGCCCCCCGAGCTACATTTCATTTGCTGTCATTTGGTATTCACTCTGTGGCTTCTCTTGATGGCAGACAGCCGACATTCTGTGTGTGTGTTTGTGGGGGGGGGGGTGTGTGTGTGTGTGAAATATCTTACTGGCTCTTATCTACATGCCTTGTCCTCTTCCTCTCTACCTCCATACTTTTGGGGTTTTTTGTTTGTTTGTTTGTTTGTTTTTACTTTTTGGCCTGAAGAGGGTCATTGTAGCCCCACTGCCATTCCACCAATTTGTTCCCCAAGGCCTTTGATTCTCAATGATCATATTGCAAAAATACTAATTTTAGTGTGTTCTTTTAGTAAGAATCTTTACCATCTATGGAAGAAGATCAAGTGAAATACTGCTTAGAAAACTGAAAAGCTTTTGACAAAACTGCCAATTGAAAATTAAAAAGACTACTAATTTTTCCCATTTAAATCCATCTCGTCCCCAAATTAAGATGCTTTAAGTTTCTAAAAATTGACAGCACTGATCTCAAAAAGAGAAAGGTAAACTAAAATAATTTCTGTGCTTCTTAAATTTTTACTTGCTTCTGCTTTAAGTTGAGATCTAGGTGACTGTGACCTCTTTCTCTTTCCTAGCTATTAATTTACTGGCTTCAGGTCCTTGTTATATTATAGTCCCTCTTGAATTTGCCACAACTATGACCTTTTCAGATTCTAACAACTATTTGTGTGATAGTTTCCACCTTTGACACTCTTGTCATCCAGAGATACCTTCCACTATGTTCCCATTGTTTATCAGCCACCTAGGCTGAGAAAGTCATTGGAAAAGATACAGCTCTGAAAGGTCCTTTATTTGAAAAGAGTATCCAGATGACTGAATAGGTCCTTCAGTGTTAAAATTTCAATATTGCCTATTTATACAGGACATATGTGTAGGTGTAGCTTTCCTTATTTTAAAAACACTACAGAATAAAAATACATTATAGACTTCAGTTTTGATGTTATATAAATACCTGCTTTAGAAATAAGTGAATAATGATAGTTCCTGTCAAATTTCACTTAAAAGATGAAGGTGCTTACTGTTTTACTATCCCAAATTAATGGAATTGGAAGCATACCATTGTTTCATGTTGATAATTCTACAATAAGTTTGTTTCACTGCAAGTGTTCTGCTGTTCATTCAATCTTTACTGTCAAAACAGTGTTTCTTGTGGAGGTGAGCAGTTGACTGAAGATTTGGAAAAAAAAAAAAAACAACCAATCGATGTATATATAATAAAACAATTTGAAAAATCCTTTGAACTAACGAGACATTTCAGTTTATTTTCTGTCCAATATATATAGTTTTAATCAATGCTAAATCTTTATTACTACCACAAAAAATAACAAGCTATATTTTATTTTGAGATTGCATCATAGACTAAAGGAATCTATCTCTAGTAAATTATGTATTGTAGTATTAGTCTCATATTTCCAGAGAATACCCTGAGTGCACCCTATGTTGAACATATGTACACTATAGTATAGTGTAATATAGGATAATATAATCAATGCATATGTGTATATAAATTGTTTATATTGTTTCTAATATTATATTGATTTCTTCTAACTATATTACTAAACTAGTCAACTCTGGCTGTACATTAGAGTGATTTAAGAAGATTTTCAAAACATCAAAGTTTGGGCATCATACAAGAATAATTGAGCTGAATCTCTGAAGTGTAAGGCTCAGGCATCAGTATTTTTAAAATCCTCCAAGGTGATTCTAATGTGAAGTCAGAGTTGAGAACCACTAAACAAATAAGCGAGTAGAGAGCCTAGCAAGCTCTGGAATATGTTAGTTTCTAGATTTCATTAACCATAGGCTGGCAGATTTCATATGACATGAAGAAGCCACAGAAGAAAAGGCATAGTAATTAGTAGCCCTAGAATCCTTTATAAAATGGACTGTAAATAACTTCATTCCACAAGTGCAGCTAAAGAAGCCAATTAGAAAATCATTTCCTTTTATCTTCAATATGTGTGTATCTTTCATGCAAAAGTTTTCTATGATGCGTTTGAATGTGAGTGTCCTGTGGCCTCATTCCATGAGAAGGCAAGGTTGCTTGAAGAAAGAGGTTATTTTTGGAAACCAGAATCTAAATCCAAGAGGACACAAGAGAGGAAAAGATCCATCTGAAAAGATCTTTCCCGAAGGAGTTGGTTGTCATAATTAGGAATGCTAATGAAGAACGTAGATCTTGATATAGATATGGGTATATGTAGATATATATCTTCTTTATATAACTACTTCTCGGTTTCCAAATAAATCTAGGAAAGAATCAATTATATTCTTACCAATATTCCCTGAATCTCTGAAAACAGAAGAATGGCAGAGACAATTAGAATTCATGTGTCATGGACTAGGGATGTGAGAAGAGGTGATTTGAAAGGCAAAGTAGTCTCATATCTAAGCAGATTTTCTTTCTTTAGCTTACTGTGAATTTAGTTTTACTCCCATTATTGGAAAAATGTATGTTGAAACATCAAAAGTGAATTTCAATTATAAAGTTTTTAAAATTTTGAGATTACTTGACTCATGGCCTGTTGAAATAAGGGACTCCATAGTTGGAGAAGTCTAGAAATTCTGTAGCATTCAATTTTTAAAAATCATATATAAAATATTAGTTTCCTTATATATTTTGATTACTGTGTGCAGGTTTTTTTTTGTCTTTCAGTTTTTGCATTTTTATAATATATTTAAAAAGAAAGAAATGTTTATTTGAATGCTGACTTTGGTAAGGCATCTGTATGATTACTGTCAGCTATAAGCATGTCTTTAAATCCTACTTCAAGGATGAAGATATATGCTTTCAAAATTATTGATTTTCAGTTTTGACCTTAGCAAGAAAGAAGGAACAAATCATCTCATTCAAAGCAGGGCCATAATATCACACAAATATTTTCTTATGGTTTGATTTATAATTTCAGTTGAACATGAACTTTCCATCTATATAAACTTAACTCACTTTCAAGGACAGATGGGACTACAATTGACTTTGAATGACTTTAATTTTTTTCTCCAAAAATTTATTAGAAGTTCTGCATGACCCTTATGAATCACATAAACCCATCTGTGAGTGAGATTGTTTGCAGATATGGACTATAGTATCATTAAAGTAGAAAATAGAGGGAAAAGCTTTTGCTCTAGTCTCCAGAGAGTTAGTTTACCTTTATCCGGAGGTGTTTAGCATCATGAAACCACCAGTAGGGAAAAAGATCTCTAGTCACTTTCTCTGTTGAAGTTAATTTCAAGAGAAAGAGTTTTTATTTGCCTATAAAGTACTTAATAATTGGATAAAATATTTTAAAATGGTTGTGTAAACTACCTTTTCTTTTAAAAAAATCTTACTATCAGATTTATTTTCAATTTAAAATAGTAAGTAATACAGATAAATAATTTAGGTCAGATGTGTTAGAAGGTTCCAATTTTGGCCAAAAGCAATCACAATACTATTTGTATAAAATAGAGTGCATTCTCAGAGAGAAACAAAAGAGGGGGGGGGTATAAAGTATAGAGATGAATTTGTATGTATGTGAATACATAACTTGGTTCCATTTGCATAGGGGCTGGAGCTGTTTATATTTAGGGCATTTGTTTTATTTTATTTTTGTAAAAGATTTTGTTTATTTATTCATGAGAGACACACACAGAGAGAGAGATTGGCAGAGACATAGGCAGAGGGAGAAGCAGGCTCCGTACAGGGAGCCTGATGTGGAACTCAATCCTGGGACCTCAGGATCACACCCTGAGCCAGGGGCAGGTGCTTAACTGCTGAGCCACCTAGGCATTCCCTAGGGCATTTGTTTTAAATTTAGAGATTTGTTGGTGGTTTTTGTTTTGTTTTTGTTTATGTTTATTTTTTAATTTTATTTTTTATTTTTTATTTTTTATTTTTTTATTTTTGTCATGGAAGAACAGATTTCCTTTAGGTCAAAAAAGGAAAGGAGTGGTAATGTATTTATCCTGTGTCAAAGATGAACACCTGTGTCCAAAGCAGAGAATCTGTTGAAATTGTAAATGATAATAATTAGCTTAAGTAGTATATTTAAGAGCATATTTAGCATCAAAGGAGTCATTGAAGCTTTTATAATTCAACTTAAATATATAGGTTATGTAGGGATTATTTTCTAAGTATCTATCTATCTAGCTATCGATCACCTATCTATGTAGTTGCAGGATGTATTCTGCAGCTAAACCTGAAGACAAACATTACAGTAATTCTGAGTGGAGAAGGGTGTTGCTCAGAAGATCCAGGCTAGTTTCAAATACCTTGTTATGTAGTATATAAAAATCATGCTGAATTTGCTTATGAAATTGATGATTATGTGGCTCTAGTTAGGTATCCATAACTCAAAAAAGGAAATATATTTTTTAAAGTAAATATATATTTTAAATTTTTATTTATTTATGATAGTCACACACACAGAGAGAGAGAGAGAGAGGCAGAAACATAGGCAGAGGGAGAAGCAGGCTCCATGCACCGGGAGCCCAATGTGGGATTCGATCCCGGGTCTCCAGGATTGCACCCTGGGCCAAAGGCAGGCGCCAAACCGCTGCGCCACCCAGGGATTCCCTCTTTTTGTTTTTTTAATATTTTATTTATTTATGAGATACACAGAATGAGAGGCAGAGACACAGGTAGAGGGAGAAGTACTCGTCCTGTGGGGGGCCTAATATTGGACTTGATCCCAGAACCCATGGATCATGCCCTAAGCCAAAGGCAGATGCTCAACCACTGAGCCAACTAGGCATCCACCTCTAGAGCTTTCTATTTCTACTTCAACATCAGGGCTTATCTGTAGTCCTTTTTCTTAAACAAGATTTTCTTTTTAGTAAAAAAGAGATGAAAAAAAATATTTCAGGGTTGGGGGATGGAGGCGGCAAAGAATGTGATGCTCAGTAAAAAATGTCTCACACCAAAAGAAAATTCCCTTCAGTAAGCATTAGTCTGACTGAGCTCCATCTTTAAATTCCAGTGTCTCAGTCATTTACAAAACATATACTTTTGACCAGTTGTGATTTTCTGTTAGAGAAAATAATTAAGATGTATTATTTTTCTTTATTTTAATTAATATATCCGTTATATTTATTAAGAAAAGAAATACTGAAAATTTCCCATTTTATCAAAGGGAAAGGTGGTCATCAAATGCCATTCCACTCAGGTCATGATCCCAGGCTCCTGGGATCAAATCCCACAGCTGGCTCCCTGCTCAGCAGTAAATAAGCTTCTTCCTCTCCCTTTGTGCCTCCCCCCTGCTCATTTTTTCTCTCTCTCTCTCTCAAATAAATAAATCTTTGTTTTTAAAAGATTTTATTTATTTATTTGTGAGAGACACAGAGAAAGGCAGAGACACAGGCAGAAGGAGAAGCAGGCTCCATGCAATGAGCCCGAAGTGGGACTCGATCCCAGGACTCCAGGATCACGCCCTGGGCCGAAGGCAGGTGCTAAACCGCTGAACCACCCAGGCATCCCAATAAATAAAATCTTAAAGAAAAGAGAGAACAACAGCCTAGATGATGACTGTAGTAAGAAGTGCCTTGGGGCTATTTTGTAGAAAAATCATATTAAATATTTGTATCTTGTTTTATATCCTTTATTGTCCATATCTCACATCTAAAATTATCTTTTTCTTGTTTTTAATCCATAGATTATAATTCTAATACATTCTTGGGAATTATATTTCAAATTGAAATCTTGTAACAACGCCTTAAATATATACCATGTATTCATATCTGATCTTATTTTTAAATAAACATAATGCTATTCTCATAATGCAAAACCTAGTATATTATTGAAATAATATTTGTAATTTATAAATACAAATAAAACATAAATTATGTTATAATTTATAACAATATTATATATAACATACTCTTTTTTTAAGATTTATTTATTTATTATTCATAGAGACACACACACACAGAAAGAGAGAGAGAGAGAGAGGCAGAGACACAGGCAGAGGGAGAAGCAGGCTCCATGCACCGGGAGCCCGATGTGGGACTCGATCCCAGGACTCCAAGATCACACCCTGGGCCAAAGGCGGGCGCTAAACCACTGAGCCACCCAGAGATCCCCAAGATGTATGATTTAAATTAAAATTAAAGCAATGCTGTTTGTGATCCTTAATGGAGCAAACTTCTGGAGGCACAAGAGATTAAAACACGAACCTTAGTTTTTGGACTATTTGATGTTTGTTTATTCTGAGACATGAAGTTGTTTGGCTTCACTATAAATATTTACTATATTCATGTTTCTGGTTTCTTCTTTGTATGCATGTTGTATAAACCCTTCCTTATCTGTAGACCTTATATGACAACAAAGAACCAGAAAGTATTCCACCTAAAGAAAATCAATATACTAATTGAAAACAAAAGCTGAAGTATAATGATTTCAGATATATCATATACCATACGAATTTTTATATTATAAACAGTTCCTAAATCTCATCTCTTTTTAAATCTATTTAAAAAATAGAAAGAGCGAGAAGAATGTCACATTTTTTTCATCACTGATATTAGAATATTATTAACATGCTAACATTGGTATAAGAATGTTGTGACATTTTTCCTTTCAGCTCTTTTATTTAATCATATTTTTCCATTTTGTGATTCTTAATTTTTTATTTGGTAATACTTAAATATTTCATGTGAATTTTCTGAAAAATATTTAATTATAACTGTTTCTCAATATTCTATAATTATAATTTTTCTTAATATGATAATATCCCATGGATTTTTGGATATATCATGGTTTACTTAATACTTAGCTATTGAAATTTTTTAATAACTATTAACTGAGCACCTATATGTGCCAGGTATTTTTGGGGTCCCAAGAATTCATCAGTAAAGGCCATAAACTCTGAGGGTGTTCTCTTTGTCGAGCTTATTTTCTATAATGTAAGGCAGCCAATGAACTAATAATGATGCAGTATACATCAGGTTATTTTTAGAGATATAAAGAAAACAATAAAATAGGACTAGAATTGAAAGGCATGAGTACCAAACCAAATATTTATGGCCTTGAGAAGATTTCTATTTTTTTGGATATTTTTGTGTACTTTGTTTTGTACAAAGTTTTTGCTGTTTTTGCTGTTATAAATAAAAAATTGAGAAACAGAACCAGAGAGATAAATTAAGGACCAAGCACATAATAGATACTCAAATATTTGATACATAAATTTAGGGTAAATGAATGTAGTCATTCTAAAAAGTGTAGACTTTATTCTGGAGGAAATTGGAAGAAACTTCAATATATTTTCTTTGTTGAATAATGTCAGTAATAAATATAGAGAGAATGAAGCTGAAAGGTAATAATTATTAATGTAAATTTTTTTTTTAGAGAAGAAATAAATATAACTGGCCCTATAACAATGGGGACTAAGAATAAGATAGAAAACCAAGAACTATAAAGGAGACAGAATCTAGTTGCTAATTTGAAATAGAAAGTCAGAATTATCTTCAGAGAATAGTTCTGTTTTCCTCCTTTTTTAAAAGAGCATCTTACAAGAAGTCCATCATTCTTTTATGGCTTTTATTGACATGTTAATGTAAAATATTAATCAACTTAATAAAATTGATCTAGACTTTCATTCTTGGTATACGTTAGATGTGATTATAGATCATTTGTTTCAGAAATATTGATTTCCTTAATTAGTAGTTTCAAATGTACTAATATGCAATTTAAAAATGTTTTCCTTATAAATTTTATTTGCTGTATTTCTTTTCACTATATTGTCTTATTCTAATTGTCATTATTTCTATTTTTTGGTTTTTAGTAGACGTCTCAAGGGAATTAATATTTTTTCCTTGAATGTAGGTATTGATTATCCTTGTGTAACCTAATTTAGGTATTTTTGCTATTACCCTTACTAGCTCATTTTTTTCTCTTCTTAAAATACTATGTTTTTTTCTCATTTTACATTCTGAAAAGAAAGAAATAACTCATGTCTTTTCTCTCTGTTATATAAGAAAACCATATTGGGACATAAATTTATGACTTCACCTTGACTTAATTCCTATTCTTTTACTATTATTTTTCTAAATAGTCAAATTGCCCATTTTTCTCTCCTAATTAATATTTGTTCAGGACAGAGAAAAAATGCAGTGGGGTTCTATTCTCTTTTTTTCTATTGTAGAAAAGGACAATGATATACAAAAATAGAGAAAATAACAATATTTTCACGTCCTCAGCTTCAAATATTATCTATTCATCATCAGTCTTATTTTATTGATACTCTCGGCTTCTACTTCCCCAAAATTACTTTGAAGCAAATTTTGGAAACTACATAAAATCATTCTTAAACTGAGAGTGATTGGTATGTTTCTTAAGTTTCTTTTCTCTGTACATGTTTTCTTTTGCCTTTATTTTTTACAGGTGACATAGCCTTAGAAAGTTTTAATTGAATTTTGCCGATTACCTTCCCACATGTCTGTTAATATATTTCTGTCTTACCTACCTTTTCCAGTATAAATTGGAAAGTAGACTTAGAAGTTTGAAGTTTGATCAAAATCAGGTTTTAAATTTGGCAAAACCACTTCATAGGTAGTATTTCATATTTATATCTAGAAGTAAATAATCCCTGCCTCTCCCTCTCCCCCATACCCCCACTTTCATGTTAGAGCATTTGAAGATTTTTTGCCAATATCTTTGACTTCATTAGGGATTACAAAGAGATGATAGTCTAATATCCCCATTAGCTGTGAGGCTTCTGCAAAGAGGAACCCTCCTCGTGAACTTCCTCATGAGTTATTGTGGCAAACTTTTTTTATATAAAAAAGAATAAATACTAGATTAATTACTTTTGTTTACCATTTTTCAAAATACTAGTTGGTTCACTTATATTCTCCAAAGATGACAGGACTTTTGTATGGTTGCTTGTTTTTTTTTATTATTAAAAACTCAAAGGTTTAAATATTTTTGTGTTGTTAAAAAGGTTGCATTTATTGTTATTTAAATTTTTATTTCAGAGTTCTTGTTTATTTTTACTGTGATCAGATCAGGTGACATTGTATGCTTGTGATTTTATTTAAGAACAGTCCATTGTATTATGGAGAACAAGAGAAATGAACAATAGAAGATAGTAAAATAAAATATGGATGGTAAGCAAGAAGCTTCTGAAATGTGTTAGATACCGATAAATAGATGATTTGTGTGCTGACATAGATAGAAGGAGGCAGAATGAACAAATATTACATATTCATGAAGCACCAAATTTTTATGACAGCAATATCACCCTTAAATCAAGTACCCATTTGTATCACCCATCTGGCCCTGGGTAACATCTACTGGAGACATGTGGAAACAAGCCACAGCTGCATAGTAAGTTATATGAGCTAGTAAGCCAGGAGTCTGACCCCTATATCTTTTTCATAAAGTAGGCATGTGTGTTGTTTCCAAACACCTCCTTTCCGTTAAGCCACTTTGACTACGTTCAAGTCTGGCCCTTGTAGCCATATTATATAGTGAGGAAGGCTGATGCAGGAAAGCATATGGTTTTAACAGTAAAGAAAAGGAAGGAGGGACAGAGAGAGCCATTAAGGTAGTATGGTCTGTCCCACTGGTACACTGCCATAACTGAATTAACCTACATTGTTTGCTGTTTATTAGAGATTCATTCAATAAACCATGTGATCAGAGCATCTTAACTTATCTGGAATCTTTCTGTACTGTGACTTCTAGGATGGAATGCCTGATAGTACATATGACAGCTAACAGCATCACAGTGTTTTCCTACTCTGAGTAGCCCATACGCAGGCTGAATTATGACTGTTATGGGCCCCTTCTTCCATAAAAATATTAAAATCCATATTTTATGACTCTAGTGGTATAAAGATGAATATATTATTATATACTAAGTTTTTTATTGAAAGGTTTTTTTTCTTCTGACTTACAAATATGAATTAAGGTGTTTTCATGGATTTTAGAAGTATGGGCTGTAGTCACTGTGCCTGCTGTATTCAATGAAGTTGGCACTACCATCTCTTCCTTTTTCCTACTTTTTTTTTTAAGATTTTATTTACTTATTCATGAGAGACACAGAGAGAGAGAGAGAGAGAGAGAGGCAGAGACACAGTCAGAGGGAGAAGCAGGCTCCATGCAGAGAGCCTGATGTGGGACTCGATCCCAGGACTCCAGGATCACACCCTGGGTGTGAAGGCAGGCACTAAACCACTGAGCCACCCAGGGATCCCCCTTTTGCCTACTTTTTAAAAAACTTTTTATACTTTTGTTTGTTTTAAAAAAAAAACTTAAAAACATTATACAAATATGAAAATAGGAAGTCAAAATCTCTCATTTCTACAGATGGCTATTATCAACAGTCTGATGCATATACTTAAAGGTTATTTTTTACTCTTCCTTATTGGCCTATATACATATGCATGTACACAGTGTATTCTATGGGATCATACAATAAGCCCTATTCTTTATATTGATCTTTTCATTGACAATAACAGATATAGTGCTATAATGCCTATTTGCTGAATTATTAAAGAGTATTTAAATCTGAAGTAGAGAAAATTGCAGTAGGGAAAATAATAAATAAAACAGTAATGAAGGTAAATGAAATAATATATATAGCAAAAAAGCAATTACCTTGTGAGTCATGTTGTTGTGAAGTTCAAATGAGGCGATGTATATTAAGCACTTGTAAGTCAAGGAATGCAATTATATTCATTTCTATTTGATATATTTAATTTCAACAAGATGAAATTTAGGGGAGGTACAGTAGAAAGTTCTATAACTAGAACCAAAAATTAGAGTAAAAAGGACAAAACAGAGGAGATAGCTTTATAAAGTGTGAAAAATGTCTAGAGGTTATAGTCGGTAGTAGGTTAAAAATATTACCAGTGTATTATAATCTCAATGGTTAAACACAAAAAGCAAGCAGGCAAACAGATTGCCTTCATAGGTCTCTGTGTTTACAATGGGAACCTTAGACCATACCTGTGGCAATAGTCTAACTCCAGACACTGGTCTATTTTTTGTATGGTAAAGCAAATCTCAATGCCATCCCAGAAAAATTAAATTGAAATTTCAGTGGTTAAAAAAAAAAAAAGAAGAAGAAGAAAGAAATTTCTCTGGCTGAGAGCTAGTGGTTTTCTTTTCTTTTTTTCTTTTCTTTTTTTCTCTTTTCTTTTCTTTTCTTTTCTTTTCTCTTTTCTCTTTTCTCTTCTCTTCTCTTCTCTCTTTTCTTTCTTTTCTTTTTTTCTTTCCTTTTCTTTTCTTTCTTCTTTTCTTTTCTTTTTTTCTTTTCTTTTCTTTTCTTTTCTTTTCTTTTCTTTTCTTTCTTTCTTTTCTTTTCTTTTCTTTTCTTTTTTTCTTTTCTTTTCTTCTTTTTTCTGTTTAAAAAAAAGATCCCAGCCATTATAAAGTGTATCCAGGGTTGAAAACTCCTATTTGAATACATTAATTTTATTGCTAGGCAAATGAGTCATAGAGAGTATTTAAGAACTGGTCTTTAAAATCACCTTTGAATTTCAAGTTCTATATAATAGTAAGGCTAACTCTGTGCTATGAAATTATAGTTTATCTGACTCATTGTCAGCAGCAGTTAACACAATTCATGAAACATTTCTTTCTACCTGTATTTTACTTCACCATTCTAGTGATACTCTTTTCCCATCACTTTTCCATTTTCCATTATTTCAATTTTCCATTATTTCATTATTTCTAACTAGAAATCTAGTTAGATCCTGAAAATAACAAAACTTGTTTTTGTAGTCTGATTGGTCAGTAAACTTTCCTGATGGTGGTCTTAGGAAATGTGAATGTCTTTAAGAACAGGGAAAATAAACTCTATAGTTTACGTTTAAAGGCCAAACCCAAGGAGCTATTGTTCTGCTTACTCTATTTCGATTATTCCTCCCAGGATTTTCATATAATCCTTAAAAACTGTTACAACTAAACTTTGAGTACCACTTACAGAAGATACTTTCTTTTTTCCAGTGAACTTCAAAGTAAGTCATTTTTACCTCAGAAAGAAAGATAACTATTTTGAAGATAAGCCTAATCACATTAGGTCTTCAACAATCTTTTCTATTCCACAGTTATATTTATCTTCAAAAGGTCTAATCCAGTTCAAGGAAAAGATGTATGAAATCAGTTTGATTCCCTAAGGCAAACCAGGGAAGACTCTTATATTTATTTCTTTTAGTAAACTTATGGCTGCTGTCTAAGCCAAAATTAAAAGCATAAATAACAATAGTAATGGACCAAGAAGCTAGATAAACTGACTTCACAACTAGATTTACATGTTGGATCATCAAAACTTTACATGGCCCAACCATTAATTTATAAATGTTATCTTCAATTTCAACTTTCCCATCCTTTCCTATTGTTCCCCAGTCTTCTACATTCATGTACCTTGGCTTTCCCTTGAAATATAAATCTTTTTCTGGCAATAAAGTAATATATAAAAGGCACTATTAAATTTCTCCTGCTAAAAGTCTTCTCTGGTGTGTACCCTTTTTCCCCTCCTAGAGTACATTCTAGGAAATCCCTCCTTAAAACTGAAGAGCAAAATAAAGAACTATGTATTTAGTTTCATACACATGCTGATAATATTTAATACTGTGTTCTGAAATTGACATGGCCAATGGAAAATGATACTTAATAGATATATAATGTTAAGACTAACTTTTTAAATGAAAATGTCCAATTTCATGTCTGTATTGGTTCCTCTGATATTAATAATTATTTTTATCTAATGAAAATCACTGAATTATTATTTATATTAATATTATTAATAATCAGGGGTTCTGATATTAAATTTTGAATAGTATCCAGTTTTGATAGTATCCAGATGTACTTAGTGTCTTTGATTCCATGTGATGCTTCTTTATTATGATAAATTTAGCTTTTTCCTTAAACTGCCTTGACTAAACTTAGAAACTATCACTTTGTGCAAAACAATATCCCAGTATGATCAGGAATGAAATGTACCCATTTGTTTAAAACTCAAACTCATTAGTGAAAAAAAATCTATGTGGAAGATGAGCAGAGAAATTATGAAGAAAAACAAACTCGATAGTTAGAGAGATGAGACCATCGTAACATTGTACCATGATGAAGAGTGAAGATATAAATACATTCTCTTTTTTTCTGTCTTTCTCTTTATATACATATACATAATATGTATATATATGTATAATATTCTTAAAAAATCACTTGACATATATTGAGGTCTTACTATGATGTTGGGATAATGCTAAGTGCTTTTAAATTGATTTAATCTTCACAGGAATCTAACTTTAATTATATATACACAATAATATGAATAATTCAGTGTAAAAATATTCGATACACACATGTGCTTCTTATGAGGTCCACAAAGACTTTTACAATCTTGCTCATGTCTAGTTTTTGACAGTTACTCTCTTCCAACATTACCCAAATTAAATAGGTAGACACTAAGATAAATTTTCCAAGTGATTTTTAAAAAATATTACATATTTATGGTCTCTCTATCTATATATATCTCTCTCTCTTTGTTCTGTCTCTCCTCTCTTTTTTCCTTCTTTCCCTCCTCTTCTCTTGCCTCTCTGGTGGGTGTGAGAATACTTGAATTCTAGTCTCTGCTAACTTGATTCAGTGTAGTATACCTTGGGCAAGTGTCAAAATTACCCGGGATTCTAAATGTCTGTCCTTTAAAATGATAACATAAGTATAGATGACATGTCGTATCACTTTTAGACCTAAAATTCTGTGATTCAGAGACAAAGCAAAACACTACCTGGGGTTATATAACATGGATAATGATAAGTTTTGCATGAAGACTTTTTGAAAGTCCCACATTTGCTTGAGAAGAAGCATTTTACTTTGAGCTGAAATGCTGCTTTAACCCTTTGTCTTCCCTAGATAATTTTTGTTTCCAGGAAGAAAGGCCAAAGAAGCTAGGTTTAGCTAAGTGTTATTTATTGTGAGAATATAAGTAGAACATAATAAAAATCCACAAAGAAGAGACTTTATGAAGCCAACTCTCATGAAGCTTAACCTGGATATTAATGCTGAACTCTGAGCTATGCTAAGGACCCAGCCACAGCAGTGTCAGCTTGGGTCCCCTACCATGATCAAGAACCAGGACATGACTCATACACCACATGAATTCTTTTTCCTGATTTATTTTCTTCCTCTGCTTACTTATAGTTTCTATCCTCTCATGCCTTTTCTGTACACTTGACTTTGACTTACCTTAACCCTCAATCTAATTTCAAGTCAGTCTTTCATCTCCAACACCCATTGCTAATCAGCTAATTTGTTTTCTGTTAGTTCAAATTAATGAGAGAGAATCTCATAAGTGTAGTCTGTTTTTTCAAATCAAGCTTTTTGGAAGGGATCAAACTTTGGCCCAATTAGCTGTGGTAGGGATTGCATTTATTTTTGTAATAAAAAATGTGACCAACAAGACTGTACCATTCAGTAACCTATGTGGGTTGCATACTTTGCCTTCTTGAAGCAGTTATGGTCATAGAGGTAACAAGAAATATGTTAATTTATGACTAGCTATAAAATTATGAGCAGCAGCAACTGCCACAGACCTAAGTACTACTATATGAAGCATTTACATACTTGCTTTCAGGGAAAAATTAGAGGATGTTAAGTTATTTTTAGTAAGGAATGCTTTGAGAGATTTAATGTGTATCTCCAAAAGAAGGTGGACATTGACTTTTCTTAATTAAAGCAGCTACTATGAAAGAAATTGAAATAAGAAATTAAAATTCCTATAACTCTCTGCCAATTGTAATAGCATAAAGCCTCCAAAGCTTATGTGAAAGCAAAGGCTAATTGCTATATTTAAGCTATGAATTTTTTCAAAGTTACATTTTTAAAAATTATTTGTCCACTTAGATTACCTCCTTTCCTCATTTACCTTCTTAGTAAAAGTAGAAGTTAAAAAATTGAACATGATCTATGAATTTGACAGAGGAAAAAAGATGTATTAGAGGAGAAATGGGAATTTGTTGTACTTGGGTTTATACCCCAGAAGTGATGACTATTTCAAAATTATCTTATGTGAATAATATAATAAATATGTAAGGCATTCTGAAAAGCTACTAACAATAATTATTTTATGTTAATATTTTGTTTATAAATGGGGCCTTTTAACTGGTATGAGACAATAACCAATTTTTATATCCCATAAAAGGTATACTGTACCACCAAATGCTGAAAATGAGCTAAAATTTATAACTCATTTATTTGAGGGATTTTTTTTTTTTTAGTACATACAGCGTACAGGACCATGTATTATTCATCTAAGCTGTTAACTCATTTGCATTTTCATTAAACTGTAAAGACTATATCACTGCAATGTGAGCAGAATTTTAATTTGATTCTGTTTTGTACATAGAAACCCAAATTTCCTGGGTTTAAAACTGAAAGCATTTACTAATAGGCATCTATATATGTAAACTTACAGACATATGCATATCTGTAATTGAGGGAAAAAGCATGTAAATGAAATATCTAATGCTCAATTTATTTGTTTTTATTTAAAATAAGTTGTTTTCCCATAGAAGTGAATCTTCCAAATATATGAAACATTCTCGTATGCACTGAAACTTTAAAAATATTACTGTTGTTTGAAATATGTAACTTTTTTCTTTTAAAGTCAAGTATACTGACCGTTATTCTATTATTGATGATCCAAAGACATAAATTTCATAAGCTATTAAAATTTGAAGGTTTTTCCCTAAAAATAAATGGCCACAAAGGCATGCTTTTTAAGTTTCATATATAGTTTTACATATTTATATATAATATAAAATATTTTTATAAATATTTATAAAATATTAGAAAACATTTTTATGGCCCCTTACTAACAGGCTATGAAAAAGGAAGCAGAGGAAGCAGCTCCTTTTTAATAGTGTTTGTCATCTTCTAGTTGGTTTCTTCAAATTTACTTAGTCAATCAGTAAATAAATATTAATTGGTATTTATGAGAAGGCACTGGAAACAGAAGGAGAAATAGTCAAAGCTTTGTTGAGGAAGGAGACATATAATAAACTGGTGAACATTAAAATGAATCGAGAAGTCTTCTGGCATTACTAAGGATCATATTATGGTGTTGAATATCAACAACACTTAATAATTATTAACCACACTTTCATTGTACCAGATACTCTTCCTTATATGGTTTAAATAATTTGTCTTCCTAAAGGAACTTAGGAGGTGTTATTACTCCTTATTACTCCTTCTTTCCTTGAATTTGATACAAGGAAAATGAAGCAAAAATGTTAAGTCAGTAACTTGTTCATAGCTAGCAAGTGTTGAGAAAATAATTCAAAACAAAATATCCTAACCCAGGTAACCTCTCCACAAAAGTAAAAAATAAAGAAACAGTTTTGTTATTGAATAAGCGTTAAACAAAAAAGAAATGTGCATCACAGGCAAACTGTTAAGAGATTGCGAAGACATAAAGAAATCTCTCCTTATATATATAGCCCAGAGGATACAACCCATTACATACATGTTTTCAAGACAAACAATAAATTGTCCTTGAGTAAGATACCTTGATGCCACCATTTGTCACACATACTTCACTCTAGATTCACCTGGTAATTGAGGTGACCATCTGTTTTAGCCTATTAGATTTAACCAAAGGAAAAACAAACATATCTTTATGACAGGACGTAATTTTACATCTTGGAGTGTGTCACCTGTCAAAATTAGGCTCCTAACCTTCCAAAAAAACTGGTAGATAAGGGTACTATCCTACTTAATGATTGTCTATCAAAGAGATGGTCCCCAGATTCTTGAGAAAGGCATACCTAGCTTGTAAAACTGGCAAAAGGCTTATTTAGCTTTAAAAAAAATGTACATAGGTTTTAAGAAACAGAAAGAACTTACCATTTTAAGTTTCCTAAAGTAAATGCTCTAAGAAAAGGGAAAGGTTGCTTTCCTTTTTATTCAACAGAAAAGTTAAACTTCTTATTTTTAATTTTATGTGGCTTTACATAAGTAAATAATAGAATTAAGATTTGAGTTCAGGAAATGTTGGCAAAGCCCAAGCCCTTAAATACATCCCTATATAAAATTCTGCTAAGTGTATGCTTGGCTTGGAGATGACTGTCTTTTTTGCTTTGATACTTATATGATGAGAAGGATACAGCCATTTAAGCTCCAAGGAAGGAATATTCTAAGTAGATGAAACAAAAAGTCAAAAGACCTTGAGACCAAAAGAGGTTTGATATATATAAGGGATGCAATAATAACTGGCATGGCTGGATATATTAGATGGGAGGTGGGGAAGACCATAAGATTGGACATTGGTTAAATCTTACAGGCACTGTAGGCCATAGCAAGAAATTTGGATTTTATTTTACTGGCAATAGAGAACAATTGAAAGGTCCCTTAATCAGAGAAGCAGAATGATATCATTTTTGCTTTACAGAAATTATTTTTCTTGTTGTATGAAGAAGTTGTACTATGTTAGGGAGTTGACAATGAAGGCAAAGTGGCCAATAAAAGGCTGTTACAGTAGTCTGGGTCTGTGATTACAGCAGTAGAGATTTGAGTTAAATTTTGCCTATTTTTGGAGGTAAAGCTATAGAGCTCTGTTGATGTTTTGGTTGTGAGGTGGGAAGAAAGAAGAATCAAGGATGATTCCAAGAATTTAGTTCTAAAATAAATGGTGGCTGTTATCTACTGGCATAAGGAAGGCTTCAAGTCTAGAACAGATTAAGGAAGGTGGGGGGCATCAGTTTTAGCCATTTTAAGATTGTAATGTCTTTTACATGTAGGTCCAAATAGTGATGTCAAGTTAGCAGTTGGATATAGGAGTCTGTGATTCAGGGTAAATCGTCTAAGCTACAAATGCAAATTTGAGGGTCATGGACATATAAAAAGTATGCATATAACTGTGGGATCAAGAATGAATGAAATTGCCTATCCTGTGAGGGCAGATAGAAAAAAGTGCTGCAGACAGGAAGGTTCTTGGATACACATGTAAACCAAAGAAAACCTCTAAAAGAGTATTTGGCCCAGGGATAACTTGTCAAATTGAAGGGGAAAAACATCTGTGTGGTAATATAAGGAGACAAGTGGAAAGACAAGAAGCAGTGTTATGATGGAAGTGAATGACTTTTCCTACAGAAAAGTCAAATTTGGGAAGGATGAATGATCTCCTAAGGGATTAAGAACTAAAATAGAGTACCTACTATGTTTCAGGGACCTGTTGAAATGCTTTACATATATTAATTCATTTAATCCTAACAATTAGTTTCCTTTCCCAGAGATAAGGACAAACATTTGTGAAATTTCACAAATAAAGAAAGAAGTTAATTAACTTCTTTTAGAGCATAGAGCTTGTAAGTGATGCAGTTGGGTTCATATTCAGGAAGTAGGACTCAAGAGCCTATCCTCCTAACAATTATGATTGTTGGTGACTTTTTTGAAAGCAATTACACAAATATTAGAAGAATTTACTGTTTTCTTTGCTAGTAAATTCTTCCCCAATATCTACATATATCTCTCTCTCACACTTTTTAAGATCTCTGTACCATGTTACCTTACCAGAGATCCTATACCTAATATTTGACCGTAACAGCTCCTTGCACCACTTAATTTTTCTTCTTGGATCTTGACAATTCTTATAATTATTATATATTTGTCTAATATTGCTATTTCTATCTGCTAGCTATTTATCTGGAAGTAAGGCCTTAAATTTGTTCACTATACTGTCACCAGTGCCTAGTCAATGGTTATGGCTAAATAAAGACTTATTGGCCAAAAGACTTATGATAAGTTAACGATGAGTTAATGAATAAATGAATGAATTAACATAGCTTTGGTTGCAATTTTGACTGTCTAGCTGATTTTTGAGATTATGGATCTTTAGTTTCATTAATTCTGAGGGTCATGTCCTTCTCTCCAACAGAGTTTTGACACCGAGAGGAAAGTTGGTTGTGAGAGTGAGTCACGATTTGAGTAGCCAGAAAGGAGAATTGGAGAATCTTAAATAGAGGAAAAGAACAATTGAAATAGAAGGAAGAGAGTAGCGTTGATATAGAGAGTGTTAGGGAACAAATAAGGTATGGAGACAAATAAGGTATGTCCATACCTTATGGACAAATAAGGTATTTTCTCTCTCTACTGGATTGAGAGGGAAAATTCAGAGACCAGTGTATGGGAAGAAATGAAGGATTCAAGAAATGAATGGAGTAAGTGATGTAAAGAATTGAAATGAGAGAAAGTTGTAACTTGTGGAATGTTAGAATTTTAGATTTTGTAAATTATTAACTATGATTATGCAAAGGAGATAAGGTATAAAAACTAAATGTCTAAAACTCATAAAAATGGTTCCTTAGAATTTCCCACCAGCACTGAGATCAACAAAGATAGATAGATAGATGATAGATAGATAGATAGATAGATAGATAGATGATAGATGGATAGATTTATGAGAGAGAGAGAGAGAGAGAGAGGGAGAGAGTACACAGGTGCATGCAGGGGAGGAACAGAGAGAGAGTGAGAAGGCGAGAAGCAGAGTAGCTACTGAGCATGTAGTCTGACACGGGGCTTGATCCCAGGACACTGAGATCATGACCTGACCCAAAATCAAGACACAGACCCTTCACCAACTGAGCCACTCCTGCCTCCAAATTTTAATTCTTTTAATCTTAATTGTTTAGGAGCACAATAATAGCTGTATTTTTTAAATGATATTTTCTGAATTTAATGAAAGCATGCATATGCATATATAGTCATAGACATTTCACAACTTAAATGTCCAGGTCTTAAAATGTCAATAATTAGACATTCTAATTAGAGCTGTCTCCATGTTGTTGCAGGCCAATAGGTATAGGAACATTGGTTTTGAATTATCCTTGTGTAACTGATTATTTGAAAAATTTTTATTCAGTATATTTCCTTCTAGTCAACATAATTATTCTATTAGATAGCTGGCTGGAGTGATGGATAAAAGCTATGCTATTGATCACTTCTTCTTTCTGCATGAGCCTAAATAGGTCTTCACGAAAAGCAGGAACAACTAGCAAAAAAAAAAAACAAAAACAAAAACAAAAAAAAAACAAAACAGAACAAAACAAACAAATGTCTTGAACTTCATTGTTGGTGTGAAGAACTAGCCAATACATCCTCACAAACTAGCTCTAAGGTGTACATGAGTAATTTCAAAATAGTTAATATAATTGCATTTGATGAAGGATTTGGGACAATATGATCTTTAAAAAGCCCATTTACTTGTTCTGGAAATGTTCAATTTTTGTATTTCAAAAAAGTTTTTTTTCAATTACATTTTTCTATGATCATAAAAGGGAACAAAAGTTACCTTCAATTTCTCAAATTGAAAGGACTCTTTAAAGCAATTTCATAATGTTAATAAATAGGAAAACCCATTAACATCTGATTTACTAGGGTGGTCAGGATTTGTAGCATGGTTTATTGCAGTTCGCGTAACAAATAAGGCATGCATATTGTTTTCAATTTCCTTATACTCCCAGCTGAGTAGTAAAACTATTCTAAGTAGTATATTAGTAACAATAATAGAGTAAAAGCTGGAGGGGTTTCTGGAATATCTTAAGAAATTTATTTCTACGTCTGCTGTAACAACCACTCAAGGCATAAAGTTCTTAATGTGGCACTTACAGACTTCAAGGATCATTTAAAATAAGATCTGAAACAATAAAACCACATTGTTGTAAAGCAAGAAATCACGTTAAAAATCTACATTCCTGGGAGATCCCTGGGTGGCTCAGCAGTTTGGCGCCTGCCTTCAGCCTAGGGTGTGATCCTAGAAATCCGGGATTGAGTCCCATGTCGGGCTCCCTGCATGGAACCTGCTTCTCCCTCTGCCTGTGTCTCTGCCTCTCTCTCTCTCTCTCTCTCTCTCTCTCTCTCTCTCTCTCTGTGTGTCTCTCATGAATAAATGAACAAAATCTCAAAAAAAAAAAAAAACTACATTCCTGTATATGTAGGCATTTGTTTGTATCACTCTCCTTTACCACAATCAATCTCAAATGGGAATATTTTTATTGAAATCAGAGGGAATTCACAGTTAAATCAGTAATTGTGATTTTACATTTCAATTATAGTTTAAAGGTTTTAATTCAATAATATTCAACTTTAAATTAGGTCTTTACAAGAGCATTGATCTGAGAGCTTTGTTCCGTGTTGAAGGAGGCTTCACTCTGGAGTTATCCTGTCAGTCTGGCCTTTGGACTCCCCAAAGCTTCACATACACGTAGGAAGCAGCTTAACAGGGCAGTAGGTCATGAGGAGAAGGATTATGTATTCCTTTACTGTCATGAAATAATGTGGAATATGAATAATTTATTTGGATCATGTCTGATAGAAATTCTTAAACCATTAATTCAGGGCAAAAGAAAAAAAAACGGGTCTTGAAATAAAATGGTGATAGCACAGTCTGAAAAGTCAAGATGGATAAGTGATTGCAGAATTTATTTATCCACTTAGCTAAGTGTTAACGATACCTCTCTCAGCTAAGAATTGTGCTTGGCTAAGAGCACTTATGCTACACAAGGCAGACCTGGTTCCTGTATTCCTAGTATTAACATTCTGGTTTAGAGAATGGACAAACACAGTAGTGGAAACAAATATACATCCATCCTTCTGATCACTGTAAAGCAGCCAGGAGGGACTAAAGTGATGACTCTTGGTTGTGCTACATGTGTTCCTACCAAGGTCAGTGAAGGCCTCTTTGAAAGTGAGACAGTATACTTGAAAGGAAATATGAGGATTTAGCCATGATGATAGGGATCCCTGGGTGGCCAGCGGTTTGGCGCCTGCCTTTGGCCCAGGGCGCGATCCTGGAGACCCAGGATCGAATCCCACATTGGGCTCCCGGTGCATGGAGCCTGCTTCTCCCTCTGCCTGTGTCTCTGCCTCTCTCTCTATCTCTCTGTGACTATCATTAAAAAAAAAAAAAAAAAAAAAAAAAAAACTAGCCATGATGATAATGGGGAAAAGCAGTTAAGGGGAGGCAAAAAAACAAAACAAAACAAAACAAAAAACAAACAAACAAACAAAAAAACCAGGAAGAGCAAAAGAGAAAGTTCTAGGAGTAAGAAATGTTTAAGTGGCAGAGTTACAGAAAGAAAGGCAATTTGATGACAGTCTAATCAGAACAGGATCAGGGCTTATTGTGCTGTGAAGTTGGAGAGGAGACAAGGCTACCTCATGAGGAACATTATAGGTCAAACATTTTTTAGTTTTAATATAAATGTGGTGGAAAGCTAGTGAAGTGTTTGGACCAGAGAAGTTATGTGATTTGGTTCATGTTTTTTGGTCACTAGATTTGTAAAGAGGTGGCAATGGATTCAAGAAGTTCAGCTAAAGAGCTGCTTGCAGTTTTTCGGGAGACTGATAATGGTATCTTGGCCCAGACACCAGTAAAATGGAACAAGGCATAAAAATTCTATATGTATTTTGGAGAATAAACCTACCTGGGCAACTGGTACGTTTATTTGGGGAGATAAGTGAAAAGGAAAGAATCATGGGTGATTCCCTGTCTTTGGCATGAACAACAGGGTAAATGGGGGTATTGATGGTGCTATTTGTTTAGATGAAAAAGAGACAACCACTCTCTGTACTAATGTGTTTGAAGGTACTGTGGGTTTTAAATTCTATAGATGGGTTTTAAATTCTTAAGATGTATGTTCAGAAAGTTTGACAGTTTCCTACAAGCCTGTCAGAAAGAAAGAGAATGTTTGCTTGATTATCATTAGTACAATTTGATCTCAGTGATATGCCAGTGAAGTCAGATGAATGCCAGAGAACTTGATCTTCTGTTTTCCTTATCTCCATACCGTGTTGAAACACGATCTAGTTTAGAAAAACAAGACATTTCTTTCTCTTTTTGCATTTTGCTCAGTGGAACTTTTATGAAATTTGATCACATTTTAATTTTCATTATGTAAAATATACTCCTTTTCAAATATAGTTCCACGAGATTAGACAAATGAGTAAGTTGTATAAATACTACATCAATCAAAATACAAAATGTTACTAACACCCAAAAACTTTCTTCGTGCTGCTACCTTCGTAGTACCAAACCTTGATAGCAACTGATTTTTTTTTTTGTCCTAACATTGTACCTTTTCAAAGTTGTCATATAAATGGAATCATTCAGTAGATTTACAATTTTGATCCATACATCTTATTGCATTTATCAATGGTTCCTGTTTATTGCTGAGTAGAGTTTCATTGTTTGGATATACGAAATTATCAGATTTAATAATTATGAGTGAAGTTACTATAAACAGAAGTTTTCATTTCTCTTGGGTAATACCAAGGAGTGGGCTTACTTGATCACATGGTGAGTATATATTTAAATCTAAAAGGAATCACCAAACCATTTCCAACTTGGCTCTAGCATTTTGCATTCCCACCAACAATGAAGGACAGTTCCAGTTTCTTCATGGACTCCCCTGTCCTTGGTATCTGCAGGTGTTTTGTTTATTTAACCATTCTAGTGTGTATGAAGTGGTATCTCTTGTACTTTTAATTTACATTTAGCTAATGGCTAATGATATTGAGATTTTTTTTAAAATTTTTATTTATTTATGATAGGCACTCAGTGAGAGAGAGAGAGGCAGAGACACAGGCAGAGGGAGAAGCAGGCTCCATGCACCGGGAGCCCGACGTGGGATTCGATCCTGGGTCTCCAGGATTGCGCCCTGGGCCAAAGGCAGGCGTCAAGCCGCTGCGCCACCCAGGGATCCCAGTATTGAGAATTTTTTCATGTTATTTGTGCCATCTATATATCTTCTTTGGTTAAGTACTGGGCCAAATATTGCCCATTTTTAAAATTAGGTTGTTGATTTCTTACTGACATTGAGAACTCTTTGTATATTTTCTGATATGTGATATCAAGTATTTTCTCCCAGTCTATGACTCTCCTTTCATTTTATTAACAATGTTATATACATGGCATAAGTTTTCTTTGATAAAGTCTAATTTAGCTTTTTTTTTTTTTTTTTGCTTTTATGGATTGTGTCTCCAGTGTTATACACAGGAACTCTTTGCTCAAACTAAGATCATTTTTCTCTTCCAGGTTTTTCTTGTAGAAGTTTTATACTTTCAGGTTTTATATTTGGATTTTGCATGTAGATGTCCAAATATTGTGGCATATTTTCTTGAAAAGATTATCATTAGTCCATTGAATTGTCTTTGTACTTTTGACAAAAAAAAAAACCTGATTATATATATGAAAGTCTATTTCTAGCTTCTCTGTTTTATTGATCTACCTGTATGTCCATTTACCAATACCAATACCATCAGGTAAAATTCGTTCTGTAATATTGTTCTTTTTTAAATTGCTTGCAGGGAAAGTCCAAGAATCCTTTTAAGTGATAGGGACTTTCATCCCCAGACCTTATAAAAGTCCTAATCTAAACTCTCATCTTTCCCACCAGAGTTTTTAATAGCTTCCTGACTTTCTGCATTCTTTTCTTCTATTCATTCCGTAGATGCTGCTGTATTGCTTTTACAGAAGTCTCCTATCATTGTCCTGTAGCTCGAATATATACCTTAACTCCCTGTGAAATAGTCAACTAGAATCCCTTCTCCAAGACATTTCTTATCAGCCATAATTAAATTCATAGTATCACTCATTCTGAGCCTCTCTTTCACTGTTTTTTAAATTAATTTTGTAATTATTTTGATACCATGTTAAGTATTATCATGTATTTGTGTGAAATAATGTTATTATATATGAAACCATTAAGTACATTATTATTAAGCACTGCTTCACTTTATGTACATTAAATGAATCATAGTCTCATACTATAGATATTATTGCTCCTATGTAAAATATTTTGAGTAACTCAGGGCTCAGAACGGTTAAATGTACTGGTAAAAGAAGTCAGTATGACAGATATTAGACATAATTAGATTTTCAATTTCATTTCACCTCTGTGGTTATATCACTGTTCCCTCTTTGTCTCAGGACTCCCTAACATACACAATCTATGACAGCAGGCATGACTGCCGTTCCTTGGTGTACACAGAGATCTTACTGTCACCCTCATTTTGAATGTGCTTTCTCCTTCTCTGTATCTATTTATAACCTGATGATCCTTTAAGCTCATTAATGCTGCTGCTGCTTCTTCCATAAGTCCCTCAACAAGTCTAAAGTTAACTCTGAATTTCTACTTATCTGGAACTGTTTTTCAGCATTGTTCAGTATCTATCACTTAAAAGTTGACTTTGTAATGATTTTCTCCATGTTGTGTTTATATCTTAATCTAAGTTATAAGCTGCTTGTGGACATGACTTTATCAGGTACCGCTTCCGTGTACTTTGTAATATCATGTACTGTCACAGATTTGTTTAGTAGCTAAATTCTAATTGAAATATTCTAACTTCATTGAAATTTTCTGCTTAACTAAGGGCTTCTTACTTCACCAATATCACCTTGTTTCATTACTTTAATACTGGGAGCGTAATACTCTTTCCAACCTCTCTTGTTACCATATAATATCACATCATGCACACAGATATACACATATGTATATGTATGTATATGTATGTATATGTGAAGTTTTCTGTTTGAATACTGGTTAATATATTTTGTAGTATGTATATGTGAAGTTTTCTGTTTGAATACTGGTTAATATATTTTGTAGTAGCGATTATAGTTACTAGCTCAAAGACCCTACCTTAAAAGGTGTAACAATGATACTTAACCCTGGTTGTATATTAGAATCATGTAAATAATTAAATATTAATTTTCGGGACACCTGGGTGGCTCAGTGGTTGAGCGTCTGCCTTTGGCACAGGTCATGATCCAAGGGTCCTGGGATCGAGTCCACACTGGGCTCCCCACAGGGAGAGTGCTTCTCCCTCATGCCTATGTCTCTGCCTCTTTCTCTGTGTCTATCATGAATAAATAAATAATCTTTAAAAAGTAAATATTAATTTTCAATCAGCTGGTCCAAGCTTGGGCCTGGAATTTACATCATTAAAAGTTCCTTACTGGGATGCCTGGTGGCTCAGGGGTTGAGTACTGCCGTTGGCTCAGGGCATGATCCCAGATCCTGGGATCCAGTCTCACATCGGGCTCCCTGCATGGAACATGCTTCCCTCTCTGCCTATGTCTCTGCCTCTCTCACTGTGTCTCTCATGAATAAATAAATACAATCTTAAAAAAAGTTTCTCATTAAAAATATTTAGAAGATTCTAAGGTGCAGCCAGAGTTGAGAATCCTTGGTCTGTTAGTCAGGTAGAAAACACATAGGGTAGACGATAGAACTAAGGTTGGATTTGGTAGTAGTGAATAAAGGATTCATGAGAGAGACTCCAAAATATACCTAAGTCATTTTGACTCCCATGTTTCTAATGGATTTAGTATGTTACTCTTTTTTATTACTCTGATTAGAGATATGATTTATTTTTTAATAATATGTATTGAATAAAAAATTGTAATCTGGATCTCACATAAAGCATATACTTTTGTTTTATACAATAGATTATATAGTCTTATGAAAATTAGTTACACAGAGCCAAACATTAAGTACCAAAGCTACGCCTTAGCATAAATGACATTTTTGGAAATACTTGGAGTCTATAGGACAATTTATTTGTGACCATTGTATCTATATTGCTAAGGCTAAGAAAAAGAATGGACTGATTATAATGCTGTGTCTAAATATTTAGTCACGGTGAATGAGATAATTTTTCAAACGCTAATGTAATATGATAGGTATTGGGACTGTATTTCTGTGATTGAAAATAAATTGATGGTGAAACATGTTTTCCTTGACTTTATAATAATAAGGATTTGTTCAGCAGTGATTACAGAGTAAGAGGAGAAATAATAAAAGGTAAGCAGTAGAAACAAATGAATTCATTACAAAAAAAGGCAGCAGGCAAATAAATGAACTAGTCATAACTTTCAACATTAGGAAATAATAAGAAATTAATACATCAATAAAAATTAAAGCAGTAATTAATGTATTATGAAACATCCTAGCAGTTGTGTGGAAATGATTAAAAATGCCTTATGCTATTCTTCAAACACAAGAGAATAAAATAGAAATTTCTAGGTTGTCCAACATAGCAAAAATATAAACACCCCAACACAAAATTAGTTATGAGAAAAGGGACATAACCACAGATTCAGGAAAAGAAGTAAGAAAATCATATGTGAATACTGTGTACAAGTTTATGTTGCTGGGGATAGAATAAGAAGGGAAGGCAGACAACAGTATTTTTTTTTTTTTTTTTTTTTTTTAGTATTTGAATATTTCAAACTGGAATTTGGCCTTCTCACAGTCACATTTCAAAAATATCAGGAGGAAATTATATGTCTAAAAAACAAAAGTCAATCAAAGGAATAATCTATGAGATTTTTACAATGAGATTTTTTCACGAATATAATCTCCTAATAAGCTAGGTAAATAAATGTACTTATTTGGATTTTTGTTCTATTTTGCCTAGGGAGAAGTAAACCAATATTGTAGAAACAAAGTAAACCACGAATTTACCTTAACTCCTAAGACAGATATGATGGATAAGTTGCTTATGTTGTCATTACAACAGTGGGAAAAGGCCAATGAAAGAACACATCATGTGACAAGAGGAAGCAAGTACAGGAAAATGGATTGTGAGCAAAAACAATTATTTCACTTTGCAAGCAAGAGAAGGAAGTCTAAAGGAAAAATAGTTATGTCAATTTTTGGACTTTTCTAGGGTCATAAACTCTAAAAAGTTTTATAGTCATTCAGCCTTTCTGGGGTTTTCTGCAGTAATTCTGGCTTTTGGCTCCTATTCTACTTCCTTCTTCACCATGCACACATGCTCCTGACTACCACTTACCACAGTTACTTAGATTTTTACTTTTTTTCTAGTTTGCTCCATCAGTTACCACTTTTCGATCAGCTTCCAAAAATGTGTTGACATCCCCATGCAAGGAGAGTACAGATACACACATATGTCCAATCTGCTAGGCTTAACTAAAATCGTTTTTTTTTAATGGTTTTGTTAACAAGACATAGAAATGGGGGGGGGGGAAGAGGGAAGAACAGACATTACATAGTAGGTGTGACAATGCAAGGGGTGTTGGAGAATATGTGTGAGATATCTTCTCGGACATACTGGGAAACATTTGCATAAAGATGTAGACCTGGCCATTCCAAGAGTGATGGCTTAGCTCCCTGCTATTTGGACAATGAAAATTAAAATCAGAATGAGATTTATAGAATCATGTGATTAACTGAAACTCCATCTGTGCTATTTGCCAGGTGAGTGAATTTGGGCAAGATTCTTAGCTCCTTGAGCTTTGGTTTGCTCTGCTCTAAAGTAGGAAATACAATAGTCTCAAATTTATGGGAGGGTTGTAGAAATTAAACAACATGAGTGTGAAAATACTTGGAAGAATGCTAGAACTATGGAAAGATTTACTATTTCCTAGTGATTATCATTATTATTAACATGTGTTTTATGTTTGCCGGATTGTGATGCCAATACAAACAGCAAGTAAGGAAGATTGAATAAGAAAATTGAAAAACTTTATTCCCTTTATACAAATAAAATCCACATGATTATCTTATTGCTCAAAATTAGTATGGAATAAGGTGAATTTCAACATCCTTTCTGGTATGTATAAATAAAAGTCAAACACACACTTTACAAATAAGGCATAAAGATGTGATTATAATATCTATTTCAAAATAAGAATGAGCATCGTACTAGCTGAAAAATTAGAATCATCTTAATTAAAATCAGGAGCAAAACAAATATGCTCTTAATTATCATATCTATTAAGCAGTGTTCTGAAGTTTTAATTATTTCAATATCCAGGACAAAGAAATAAGACCTAAGAATTGGAAGAAAGAAGATTATTAATGTTTGCATATGATATAATTGCTTGCCCAGGAAACTTAAGGAACTCAACAAGAAAACTATTAGAAATAAGAATTTAAGAAGGTTGCTAACTATACATTCATTTTATGTACATATATACATATACATATGTATATATGTAAGAAATAGCCAGTTTGAAAATGGATTTTATTTTCACAATGACAAAAACAATTAAATTAAATCTATCCAGGAACCAAAGTAAAAGATAAAATATATTTGCAAGTGGTTAATTATAAGAATTTGACATAATATAGTGTGGGATTTGAATCTCTAGCATACTACTAATAGATAACATTTATTGATACTTTCTTAAGGCAGATGCTATTATAAGCACTTATGTAAATGATTTAATCTTCTCAACAACTCTATGAATTGGGTAATAGAATATCCATTTTACAAATAAGGAATACTGAAGCATGGAAAAATTAAAAATAATATGCCTAAGATCATAGCTAGTAACCTGTGGAGGTAGATGCAAAGAAAACCATGATTGCAAAGCTCATGTTTTTAGGCATCTCAGATGTCTGTATTCTTTTAGATTCATCTGTAAAGTGGGAATAATTATAGCATCATTATATGTATTATATATTATATATATATATGTACATCATATATCAAGTACTGGCATATCAAATACAGAAAATGGTGACTATAGTTTCTATTAAATATATATATGCATAATATTTTTCTGGATAGGAAGATTTATTGTGTGATAACTCTTAATTTTATCTCCTAAGTTGAGCTACAATATGCAGTATAATTTGAATTTAAAAAAAATATATGTAATATTCATTTAGAAGTATGAATGCCTTTTGTTTTTGGCAATGACAGAGTAAATTGCTACCAGGTTAACCATTTCAATGTAAAGAACCATAAAACTGATACAATATTCGAGCCCCCAGTTTTCAAGAGTTTTGAGTGACACCCCGTGAATGCAATCTATGAGGGAAGGGGACTCAGGTAGTGAGCCCCATAGTGACCATAGCTTTTTCCCTGAGGACAGTATCCTGACCATGGATCAGCAGGCTGGAGCCCAAGCAGATAACAGCCACCCTACTGAGCTGAGGACACAGACATGGCAATCCAGGGCAGTAGAGGCAAGCTGCAATCTGTAAAATGTGGCAGGGTAGAGGAGGAAGCTATGCATATGGAGGGAGGCCAGAAGTCTCTGTAGGGGTCTTCTGTAAAAACCTTGGCTGAGGATGAGCTATCTAATATGCTTAGAATAAAACTCTCATATGTTTACAGAGAATAATGCTTTGAGAGTGAAAGTTGAGCTGGATATCAAACAGTGCCGGGAAATTTAGAGATTTATAATTCACGAACTCAGCCAGCCAATGTCTCCATCCCCTATCACACTATTTCCCTGGCAAGACCTGACATTGACAGAATAGACCTGCTATTCTATTATATCAGAATATAAGACTGGGGACTGCAGGTTAACTTTCCCTTTATAATACAGGAGCCTGTATATTAAATTTCCTTTGCAGATCTTTATAATCAGATCCTGGTCCTGATGGATCAGGCTGTCAGCCCTGGAATCTCCTGTAAACTACATATTTTAACCTATAGTATTCCCCAACCCATTTGTAGTTTTGCTTTCTGTGGTTTCACTTAGAAGCAGATGATGCCTCTGACGTATCATCAGAAGATCGGTAGTAGCCTCTACAGCATAATGCCTACACCCTTCATTTCACTTCATCTCATCTTGTAGACATTAACAGGAAGAAAAAGGGTAACTACAGTACAATAAATTTTGGGAGAAGAGCATATTCACATAATCTTTATAAAGTATATCATTTTAGTTGTTCTATCTTATTAGCAGCTATTGGTAATCTCTTACTATGCCTAATTTACAAATTAAACTTTATCATAGATGTGTATGTATAGGAAAAACATAGTATATAGTATTATATATATTCAGAATTTTAGTTATCTAGTGGTGGTCTTGGAATGTATCCCTCAAAGATAAGAGGAGACTACTGGAATTTACTTATTTTTTTTTTCTGTTCAACTAATCTGTTAACTAGGGAGGTAAGTACATGAGAATTTATTTCAGTGATAATATATCACAATTTATTTCTGTCCTTTATGCTTTCTGTTTCTTATTTTCTATCTTTCCTTTGAATTGAATGAACTATTTTAAATTCCATTTTCTCTTATTTTTATCCTTCACTTCTCTTTTTACATGGCATTTTGTTCAACATGTTAATTCAATCATGACTTATTTTTATTCTACAATGTTTATTATTATAATTATTGTTAATTTCATGTACTTCTTGGTTTATACTTAGGTACATGCATACCAATATCTTTGTTCATAATTGCTTATTGTATCTTAGTCATTCCTTCTGGTTTCAGTGTTCTTTTTAAAATATATCTTTTAGAAGTTCTTTGGTGGGATTGAACTCTGGTGATAGACTCCTTCAGATTTTATTTGTCTGAAATGGCTTTGATTTTGCTTTTTTAAGACTTGACTGGACATAAAATTCTAGGGTTGCAGTTATTTTTTTCACCACTTTTAAGATATTTTTCAACTATCTTAAGCTTACATTTTGACTGTCAAGAAATCTATTATCAGTGTATTTCTCAACCCATTAAGAAGTCCATTTTTCTCTCTGGAGCCTTTTAAGACTTCCTCTTTATTTTTGGTGTTTCATAGTGTGTTGTTTCTTTGTGTATTTTTATTCAAACTTACTTGATTTTTTAAATTTTTATTTATTTATGATAGTCACAGAGAGAGAGAGCGGCAGAGACACAGGCAGAGGGAGAAGCAGGCTCCATGCAGGGAGCCCGACGTGGGACTCGATCCCGGGTCTCCAGGATCGCGCCCTGGGCCAAAGGCAGGCGCTAAACCGCTGAGCCACCCAGGGATCCCTCAAACTTCTTGATTGTTTGCATTTCAAAAATAAGGATATTTAGGTATTTTATTAATTCTGGAGTTTCCAATCCACTGTATATACCTATTCTGCATTCTTTGTAATTTCTTTGTTTATTATCTTGTTCATCATTTTCTGTTCAACTGTGTACTGTTTCTTTTGTCTTGTGTAGTAGGTCTCAACAACCATTGCTTTCTCCATAATCTAGGTTTAATTCATATGTTGTTGTTTTAAGCATTATTTCTTTGAAAGTTCTTTTTAATTAGGCATGCCTCCTCTCGTTGCTCATATGCCTTTGTGTATACTTCTATGAGTTTATGTTTTAACTACTGAAATAAGGAAGGCATGGCTTTCTTTCCTGTCATCTCTAATTTTTATACCATCTTAGGTACAACTTTAACCACTTAGTCTTTGGTGCCCTGCTTCTTTATAAAGGGGGAAAAAGTTTAATCTTAATCTTCTATAAATTGTGATTGACCTGTTAAAGTCTTATAATACAATGAAACGTTCTGATTACATATGGTTATGTGATGAACCAATCCTAAATTTGGTCATCTAAAGTAATTCATTATTATATATCAAAGTTCTCTGTGTGCCCTGGGCTTAACTGGTAAGTTCTCACTTAGTGTCTTTCATGTGCTTATAGATAGTGGCTGGCACTGCAGTCATTAAAGGCTTGATTAATCTGTACATCCATGATGACTCATCTATATGACTTACATTTGATGGATAACAACAAATATGCATGTTACCTGGAGTACCTACACATGATCTGTCTATGTAGCTTGAGTCCCCCACAGCATGGGTTGGGTTCTGAGAGAAATCATTATCCTGGGAATGAACATTCCAAGAGGCCCAATCAGAAGCTGTAAAGCTTTTTATAAAAAAAAAAAAATCAAAGTTTCACTTTCTCTGTATTTTGTTGGTCAAAAAGAGTCACAACCAGGACAGACTCAAGAAAAATTGACTACAAAAAGGCACAAATATCAGAAATTGCGGTTGATGGAGGCCCTCTTTGGAGGACATGCACCACTGTTTTCCCCCAGTCCCCAGTCATATCCGTTCTATTTGTGATATACTCTTATCCTCCTCCCAAGATATCCAAAGAGCGATCCCATTATAGCATTAGTTTCAAGAAGGATATAATCATCAAAATAATAATCAGATGGTAATAATACAATTCCTTAGAGTAGAGGATCGGTTTCCTATTGCTATTATAACAAATTACTCCACATTTAGTGACTTAAGATAATAAAAATTTCTTTTTTTTTTTTGAAAAATTTTATTTATTTATTTGACAGAGACTGAGAGCAAGAGAGATCACAGAGGAACAGGGAAAGGGAGAGGCAGACTTGCTCCTGAGCAGAGAGCCCAATGTGGGACTCAATCCCAGGACCCTGAGATCATGACCTGAGCCAAAGGTAGATGCTTAACTGACTGAGCCACCCAGGTACCCCATAAATTTATTTTCTTATGGTTATGGTGGTTAGAAATCTACAATCAAGATGTTGGCAGGGCTGCATGCATCCTCAAGGCTTTAGGGGAGAATTTGTTTTCTTGCCATTTCCAGCTTCTAGACCACCTGCAAGAATGGTGGTCTTCACTTGTGTGTTCCTTGCTCCATTATTAAAGTCAGTAGCATAATGTCTTCCCTTTTCTCTGACTTCTAGTCTTCCTCTTATAAGAACCCTTGTGATTACTTTGGGCTCAATCTGATAAATCAGGATAATTTCTCCATGTCAAAATTCTTATGCTCATTTGTGAAATTGCTTTTGTCATGTGACGTAATGTATTTATTCAGAGGTCTGGGGATTAGGGCATAGTCATCTTTTGAGAAACATTACTTAGCCTAATGCAAATGGTTTCTGCTAGGTTATTTCTAGAATAATATTTCTCTCGATCTGAACTTCATACCCCAACAAACAATGGTGATATAGAGATACGTTATTGTTATTTAAGAGTGGTAGGACTGAGGGATGACTGGGTGGCTCAGTGGTTGAGCATCTGCCTTCGGCTCAGGGCATGTTCCCAGGGTGCTGGGTTTGAGTCCTGCATTGGGCTCCCCGTGGGGAGTCTGCTTCTCCCTCTGCCTATGTCTCTGCCTCTCTCTGTGTGTGTCTTTCATGAATAAATAGAATAAAAATCTTTATTAAAAAAGTGGTAGGAATGAGAGCACAGAGCTAATAACTTGTGCATAACAGTTCTCAAATCCAGCCAGACATGGTACCATTTCCTTCATTTCCTTGATTATATCTCAGTATTATTTCCTGGAAGTTATTCTCCATTCTTAGCTGGTTATTTTCTATATGTAGGCTCTTAATTCTACAATCTGGACCCTTGACTCCACTTTCTCAATCAACCATTCTTTTTTTTACAAGAAATCTGTGACTTTGTAGTTTCCTCAGCCTGATTCTTTTCTATAAATGGTTCTGGGCCCAAAGGATGTACTTCATATTTAATTATCTCTCTACATTTTGGGGCAAACTACCAGTGTTTCCTCGAATACTATATTCTTAAAACCTTCATGATCTTCCTATGAATATCATAGATTTACTCATTAGACAAAGCCATGGTTAACATGTCTATCTTTAATACAGACCCTTCCCTTGCCAGAATGTGAGCAATTCTTTTAAAATTCTTAGAAGCATTATTTCCTGCTTTAGTAAAAAAAGTTAATTCAATACAAGTACAGAGATGGCTTTTGCTCATAGGTTGTACCACTAATTAGTAGGCTCAACTTTACAAGGAGACTGGGGAAAATGAAGGCTGTTAGGTTGTTATAGAGGAAGCACATCCAGCCTTTTTTTTTAAAAAAAAGCTTTATTAAGGTATAACTGACATAAAAATCATATATATTTAAGTTATACAACTTGATGTTTTGATACATATGCATGCACTGTGAAATGATCACCACAATCAGGCTAATTGACATATCCATTATCTCTGCAGTGACCATTGTATGTGTTTGTAAGTGAAGACTTAATTTAAGATAGATCTTGCTAGTAAACTACAAGTATACAATACAGTACTGTTAACCTTGTTACCATGCTGTACTTTAGATTTCTAGAATAATTCATCTTGTGTAACTAAAACTTTGTACTCTTTGACCAACATCATTCATTTTCCCCGCTCTCCAGCCATGGCAACCATCATCCTACATCTACTTCTTATGAATTTGACTACTTTAGATTATGAATATAGGTAAGATCATACAGTATGTCACTTTCTGTTTTTGCTTATTAGTATAATGTCCTCCATATTATTGCAAATAGCAAGATTTCCTTATGTTTTAAGGCTGAATCATATTCCATATTGTGTGTATTTGTATATATCTGTATTAGAAGCATTTATGACTACTTAAGAGGGCCTATGGGATGGTCCTTAAATCATTTTAAAGATTTTTTTTCAAGATTTTATTTATTTATTTATTTATTATTTATTTATTTATTTATTTATTTATTTATTTATTTAGACAGAGAACGAGAGAAGAGAGAAAGAGAGAGAATGGCAGAGACACAGGCAGAGGGAGAAGCAGGCTCCATGCAGGTTGCCTGATGTGGGACTCGATTCTGGGACTTCGGGATCACGTCTTGAGCCAATGGTAGGTGCTAAACCGCTGAGCCAGCCAGTGATCCCCTCATTTTAAAGGCTTAATACATATTTCTATAGCCAAGCTGTTAAGAGGGACCGTATTTCCGGGACATTTCTTATTCTGAGAACCCTTTTCCATTTAGAGATATTGAAAATATAATGCCTTTTTTAAAAAAAAAATTCTGAAATCCTGACTTCTAAAATTTGCTTGAAAATGGAACAATTTATTTTTAGCTTATTCGTCTCTATCTATACCTTATCCGAAACCAGGTGATACTTGTAACCGAGTGGAAATCTTGGCCAAATTTACCAGTTTATTTAGTACATTTTCTGTTTTCCTTATCAGCTACAATTTCACTAACTTTTTAACTATTGTATAATAGAGGTCATCTTTCCTCCAGATTCCTAGAAAAATGTTCTCACTGTCCTTGCAGCTTCACCTTAATAATCTTCTTGATACCTTCAGGCCTCCATTAACCACCCAATCCTAAGGCTAATATCATATACTTTAAGGTTTTTCTTTTTTTTTTTTTCTAGTGTAATACCCCATCCTAGGTACCAATTTCTCTTCCTCTTAATTATGCTTCATAAAAAATCATGTGAAAACTTAACTGCTAAAAACAGTAAGAAAATAATTATCTGTCATGATTGTGTGCCTTGACTGGGTTCAGCTAAATAAGCACTTGGGCTCTCTTGTGCAGTTGTCATCAAATAACGTTTAGAGACCTGAAAGGCTTAGTTAAGCAGTATGTGCAAAGAGGCATCACACACATAGCTACTATTGGTTGTTGGCTTTGATCTCAGCATGTACTATAAACTGAAGTGATTCTATTGGATCTTTAAAAATTATGAGTTATTATTGGCTTCTATATCTTTAAAAATTATGAGTTATTATTGGCTTCAGAGTATCCTTGGAATAATATTATCCATTTTCTTAAATTTCTTTCAGATAATATTTATGGTTATATGTTATTAAATGAAAAAGTAGGAAAATAAAATAACAAATGAAACATGTACATACCTCATAAATATGTTGTAAAGATTAATAACTTAATTAACAGGCATATGGAGGGCATTTTTGAATTCTCAAAGAAATGTGCTCTAAATGATAATGATAATGGTGTAATGATTATTTTCAAAGGGAATACAAAGAGACTGCAATCTCTCTGTCACCTGAGCTTTGCGCAGAATTATGGTTGTATTCTAGAGGCTGTATCACAACAAATATTAGAAATTGTGAGTTAGAGACCCAGTTAGAAATTGAGTCTTCTTATGACTAGGCCTCACTGCGATCTCTTGGTCAAGACTAAGTCATCAAGCCAGATTATAGTGAAGAATACTACTCTAGAACATGATCACTAGGGGATGTGGTCAGTAGGAAGACCATATTGGGAGGCTAGCTATCACATGAAAATTATTAGTATCTTAATGTATATTATAAGTAAGCTTTGTTGAATGTCTTAAAATTCTCCAGAGATTGATGTATAAATTATGATGTAATTTTATTGGGTTGTTTCTAGGTTTCCAGAATAAAGAGCAGAAATTGTGTGATAATTTTCATGTGAGTATTTTTAAATTGTTTTTGTTTAGGAGTTGATATCAACTTTGCCTTTTTATTTTCAACTATATCTTTAAAAATTATGAGTTATTATTGGCTTCAGAGTATCCTTGGAATAATATTATCTGTTTTCTTAAATTTCTTTCAGATAATATTTATGGTTATATGTTATTAAATGAAAAAGTAGGAAAATAAAATAACAAATGAAACATGTACATAGTTAGGCACATAGTAAGAACTAATAATTTTTAGCTTAAGTAAATGATCCTTTTCCCATTTATTAAATGTTTGAAGTCTTTTCTAATTTTTCTCCAACATTCAGTATTACCTCATAAATATGTTGTAAAGATTAATAACTTAATTAACAGGCATATGGAGGGCATTTTTGAATTCTCAAAGAAATGTGCTCTAAATGATAATGATAATGGTATAATGATTATTTTCAAAGGGAATTGACTTTTTTTGAGGTAACTGATTAATTGTGCCTAAATTTAGTCAATTATACTTCTTTCTGAAAAGGTAATTCCATTCTTAACAGTATCAAGGTCTATCTTATTCATATCTTTTTAGCAATTTTTACTTTACTAGGTTTTTCTTTTCTTTTTCTTTTTTTTTAAATGAATCTTTGATTTGTAAATCTTTTTTTTCTGAGGTCCAAATTAACAGAGAAATTAGATAGAAAAGTAATGTAAATGGAAGGCAACATATCTGCTCTCTTAGGCCACAGGTGTTTTTTTTTTTTTATTTTTTATGTATAAATTGAAATTACCCACTCTATCCTGCATGCTGTTCAACTTGCAGATAAAGGTCTTTCACAGACCAAATGGAGGAGGAAGGAGTGTCCATGTTCTGTGCCCTGAGTACAGATTCTCTAAAAGAAAGAGAAAAGGATAAATTGTATGTGCTCAGTTTTTTTTCCCAAAAATCAGTAGGTCAGTCTTTCCAATATCAGAAATGAATGAGGAAGAGGAGATAGGTTAAGAGTTATCCTTTCCAGTACTTTCAAAATGTCCAGATATAATAGACAAAGTAGAAATGCTAGATGAAAATGATTTCCTCGGCCAAAATTATGTAAAGGATTTCATTTTTGTTTAGTTTTTCCAGATATTTAATTGTAAATAATTTATTAATAGTAAAAAAACAGAGAAGGTAAAACCTATGAAAATAGAATATATACAAATTATGAGGCTAAAGGTTATCCATGAAAAGAAAAAATTATGCATAATACATAAATGGGATGTTTAAAGTTATTCTAAGATAGTAAACACTTAAGAAACCTCTGATTATAAAAAATTATGTTTTATTAGATGCATAATACCCTTATATTTCTGTAGAATAAAGAAGTGATAAAATATCCTTGACTAGAGTCCATTCATAATTTGAAAACAAAATTAGATAAAGTTCTCTTATGATTGCATTCAAAATAGTAACTTTGGGTTTTCTAAACCTTTTTCCTATACAAGTTGTCATATTACTTACCAGTATAACTTGCTCTTACAGTAAGGATGTCAAAACATAAAATGAATATATGTAGAAGAATTCTCCAGCCATGATCATTAAAATTATTTTATAACAATATAAAACTGTCTCTTTTAAATTATTTGTGTTGTGATTAAAGGAAAAAAATCAGCTAATAGACAAAAACTAAGAGGATAAAAGGAAATTTCATCATTCTTGAGTATTCTTTCCTTGTAAATGGATTTTTTTCAGTAATTTTTAAACAAAAAATTAAAATATTTTGAATAAATGAATTTTTTGACCATAGGCACACCTTGCTTATAGGTAATCGGTTTCATTACATGCATCTCTAACCCCTTTAAAGAAGTTTTATTTAAGAGCCTATCGCAGGGCAGCCCAGGTGGCTCAGCGGTTTAGCGCTGCCTTCAGCCTGGGGTGTGATCCTGGAGCCCTGGGATCAAGGCCCACATCAGGCTCCCTGCACGGAGCCTGCTTCTCCCTCTGCCTGTCTCTCTCTCTCTCTCTCTCTCTCTCTCTCTGTCATGAATAAATAAATAAAATCTTTAAAAGAAATAAATAAAAGTCTATGGCAAATGAACTTAGTTTAGTCCTGGATCAAAGTATTCTTATTCTTCTAGCAAATTTCTCCCCAAAGCATTTAGATGCAGTATATTTCTCTACTTGGTTTATTCCACAAGTGTTATTGAATTTTAGACATCTAAATCTAATGGTCAGATGTTAACTTTGTGAAGATTTACCAATCATTCGGATTTAGATCTTTGAATCATCTCATTTGACAAGATAAATATAATTATGGACAGGACAAATAAGGAATTAAATCACAGTACCTTTAATATTTAATGTATCTTATAAATCATTTAAAACACTTCTTTCACTTTGTAAAACTTAAGTGACTTTTCCAACAACTATAAGTATTTACTAAGAGAATGAGTATTCAAAATGTTTCACTCTAGAGTATTTTCCCCACTCTGTACAATGCTCTTTTGAGAAGGCACGTAGGGTTAAGGACTTACCAAGTATTTTATATGTGCTTTTCAAGAGAGAAAGTATGAAAATCAAGCTGAAACACAAAATGTAAGCATAGAGAAGATGGATTACTCATCTATGATTTAGAAAATATAGGCTCATTCAGCTTCTCATGAATCATGGATGTTAACAGTTTCCAAAAGATTAATGTTAGGTTTTTATTAAGAATTTCAGCATATTCTTGATTATTTGGACTTTGAAATTTAATGACACAATTGAGAAAGTAAATCAGCGCAATTTCAGCTTAAATGTCCTTTTCTCTAATTTGACCTCCATCACAAGTATAAAGAACTCATGATGCTTTGAGGATCTGGAAACCTGTACCTATGAGGGCAGATTTCAATTTAAAAGGATTATGCTCCCAAATGCCAGAGCTGCCAGCAGCTATGTATGGGAAGCTGTTTTGGGACATTGTTCCTAAAATTATTGCTTCTAGCAGATGGCTTATCCACAAGTGAGGATGATTCAATACTTAAAATGATGAAAAAGATGGGACTTTTGGGGGTGAGAGACACTTACAACACCCAGCTTGTTGAACACCTTATATTGATATAAAATCTCAACAGTTAACACACTACTGGGAAAATACTTCCTCCACCTCTTCTAATGCTTTTCTTTTTACAAATATGATATATATTGAAAATCATTGAGGGTATTGTGAACCACCACTGACATAATTTTCTGAGATTTTCATATACTAGATTTTCTGTTCTCATATGGGCACTAATTTATTAATTTAAGATTATAATATATTCCATGACAAATGCTTTTGAGAAAATGGTTTGTCCTCTGCTGAATTCTGGGTAGCTTATTGAGACAGTATCATGCTAATTAAAATGCACCTAGGAAAGCATCACTGTGGTCAGGACTTCAAAGATGGTTAAGACAAATTAATATTGTTGAACCCAAGAGATATATTATAAATTCCTCTTTATGCTTCCTTTATTTCTTTCAAGGACAATTTACCCCCTACAGACATAACTGATCTTTTAAGTTTCTTATTGTCTCCTCCGGAAGAGTATTTTAATTCTCTGCTTAGCAACTGCAGACTTATTTTTTGCTGCATTTTAATTTTTGGAACCCAAACAACATGACATATCTCAATTTACAAGCTTATATTGGGAATTAGAAATTAAGAAGAATTTAAAAGGAGGTAAGTTGTAATTTAGAAAAATGTGGCAAGCAAAGTAAAACTATGACTTGATCATTATATTTACCAAATGAATTTAAAACATTACACGTAAATACAATTACTTATGTTAGAAATACCCATCAGAAGAAATAGTTAATTTCTTAAGAGGTCAGTTCAAGGTTAACTTTATTATTCCTTGATTTTTCTTCATATCCATGAGGGTTTTTTATGTTTAATATAGGTATAAGAGGTTATAAAAATATGAATACATATCATTTTTTTGGAAAAATATAGCTGATGACAAATATTTGTTTCTCACTCTCAGGACTGGTCGTATAGAATAGTTAATATTCCTAGATTTAAGTAGAAATTGAAGAAAGTATATAAATGGGAAAGAAAAGATAGTAAGAGCTGAGTTATAGAAGAATATGGCTATTAAGTGAGGCAGTGTTGTCTAATGGTTATATGCTTAGTATCTGGATCGAACTGCCTTGCTTTCTCTACCTTTTCCAGTTGGCAGTTGAATTAATCCCTTAGGCATCATTTCCCCACTAGTGAAGTGTAGAAAATAACAGTAACTGGTTTGTAAGATTCAATGGCAATTGGGCAGCCCCAGTGGCTCAGCGGTTTAGTGCCACCTTCAGCCCAGGACCCCGGATTGAGTCCCACTTCAGGCTCCGTGCATAGAGCCTGCTTCTCCCTCTGCCTGTGTCTCAGTCTCTCTCTGTGTCTCTCATGAATAAATAAATAAAATAAAAAAAAAAAAGATTCAATGATGATTAAGTAGAATCAGTGAGATAAAGGGCTTAGTCACTTGGGTGACTGGCACAAAGTAAAGATAAGTAAACATTTGCTTTATTATAAATAATCAAATCAATTTTATTGAGTTATAATTGACATATAACATTATGTTACTAGTTTCAGGTGTATAACATAATTTTTTCTCCCATGATATGAGAACTTTTAAGATTTGTACTCTCAGCACTTTTAAATATACAGTATAGTGTTGTTAACTATAGGTCACTGTGACATATTTAGTATACGCAGGAGTTTACTTATATAATAATTGAAAATTTGTACATTTTGACCACATTTACCCGGTTCACTCATCCTGCCTTCACCTCCTTGCTTTGGCAACGACCAACCTGTTTTCTATTTCTTCTCTATCAACCTATATTTTTAAATTGTTTTTTGTTCTTTTTATTTTTAGAGTCTACATATAAGTGAGATCATACTGTATTTGTCTCTGTCTGCCTTAATTTTACTTAGCATAATGACCTCAAGGTCCATTGAGGTTGTCATAAGATTGTCTCTATATGGCTGAATAATATATCCCATTGTATGTATATACCACATTTTTTTAATCTGTTCTTGATCTATGGACACTTAGATTGTTTCCATGTCTTGGCTATTTTCAATAATGCTACAGTAAACATGGGGTTACAGATACCTTTCTGAGTTAGTGTTTGCATTTCCTATGGGTGATAACCCAGATGTGGGATTACTAGATCCTAGGGTGGTTCCATGCTGTTTTCCAAAGTGACTGCCCTAATAGCATTCCTTGAATGCTATTTTCCACAATGACTGCCCAAAATGTTTTCCACTGTGAATGCTCCAATTTGCATTCCCACCAACAGTGCACAAGGGATTCCTTTTCTTCATATTCTCAACAGCACTTGTTATTTCTTGTCTTTTTGATAATAGCCATCATAACAGGTATGAGGTGATAATCTCATTTGGATCTGATTTCCATTTCCCTGATGATTCGTGATTTCGAGCACCTTTTTATGTGTCTACCTGTTAGCCATCTCTGTGTTGTTGTTGTTGTTGTTGTTGTTTTTGAAAATGCCTATTCAGATTTTGCCTTGTGTCCACTTTTTTTTTTTTTAAGATTTATTTATTTATTCATTAGATACACAGACTGAGAGAGATTGGCAGAAACACAGGCAGAGGGAGAAGCAGGCTCCTCACAGGGAACCTGATGTGGGACTCAATTCTGGATCCTAGGATCACGACCTGAGCCAAAGGCGTGTGCCCAACCCCTGAGCCACCCGGACATCCCATTGTGTCCACTTTTTAAATTGGATTATAGGTTTATTTGTTTGCTTTCTGCTATTGAGTTCTACGATCATGAGTTATTTTATATTCTTACATTTGGCCGTGATAAGTTTTCCTGAAGGATACATCTGTTTTACTGTTATCTACAGAATATTAATTTTAAAGATTTTTCCTTAAGAATATTGAAGGTCAAAATCATGTAAACATTAATAACCTGAATACTTTTGTTGTGTTTTCCTATATGGTGCACTACAGATCTGTGGGAGTGTACTGATATGGGGCAGGATGATTTTTGTTACAACTAGTACCTTAGCAGGTGTGTAGGAAAAAGTTCACTTGAAAAGGCTGATGATTAGAATAGCCTACTTGTAGGGGTGACTGTTGGCTGGCTTTTGAAATGGTCTCTGGGTAATAGGCTGTTCTGTGTGCCTGGGACAGTGAATTCTGTTGTCCAGCTTGTCTAGACTGTATACAAACAGTTTGATCAATGGTGAGCTCTTACTTTCTTTCTGAGAGTCTGGGATTTCAGTGATTGTGGCTGATTGCAAAGGCAGAGTTTATCTGTGTTACCAGTTCACAATAAAAACCTTGGAGTTTTAAGTGGCCTTATTTGGGCAGGGACACCGAACAAGTGCAATTATATTTTGCTGCTGGAGTAAGGAGAATGGAGGAAGCCTGTGCATGATTTCCTCTAGATTCCACCTAATGTGTCTTTTTCTCTTGCAGTCTGCTGTAATAAACTATAGCTGTGAATGCAGCTACACTTGAGCCCTGTGAATCTTTCTAGAGAACAGCTGAAATTGTATGTGTTTGTAAGGACCTCAAAATAGAGGTCCTCAATTACCTTCTATAACATATCATGCAGTTAGGAAAGGTTATCAGAATTTATCTAGGACAAGATCATAATTAATAGTTGGCTTAGAGTGTGAGAAGGTACCAGTTCTTCTGGGCTTAGTTTTAAAGAAGTCAGTGATGAAGTAAAATCCAGTGGAGGCATATTTTTTATTGTTTCCTTCTGTGTTGATACTATGGTAGCCCATATGCTTGTGTGGCTAGTGGCTACTTTACTGAACAGTGGAGATGTAGAAGTTTCAGATTTTTCCTGGTAGGCACATTATGGGACAATGTTTGTTAGCTCTTAACTTGGAACAGTGTTTTCCTATTATTCTGGTAAATGACATCATGCCTAATTTTTTTCTCAAGCATCTCTGCTGTACTTAACAGAACCATTCTATAAAATTCTTTGGTTAAGGACTTAAACCAGTAAGTTTTTTATTATATTCTTTAATATATGTTTTGCTTGTTCCCTATATGCATGCATCATTATACTAATATATTAAATACATTGGAAAAATATACCAGAAGTAGAAATTTTTAAAGAATAGCTGAACAAATATAAGGTCTCAAAAGATATAAAGTCTAATATTATTACCCCACTTTCTAATGGTTGCTTTGAGTGCCTCTGAATTATGTGCACTTGCATTTGGAGACTTCACCTTTGTTTCTAAATCCCATTCTCTCAGAGTGTTACTATAGTTCATTGGAGAAATGTCTGACTCTGTTGTTGGTGCAGGGAAAATAAAACGTAGCCTTAGAACATGTTTTGTACCAGAAAGTAGGGAAGTGCTCAAAGAATGATAGCCAAATGATAACTGGGGCAAACTGAAAATCAGAATTAAAGGTTGGCTCTCAATTTTAAACATTTTAAGCAACATTAGGAAATCATGAACCCATATTTATATAAATAAATAATGAATACCTAAATAAATGCAGTAGAAAAGAATTATTACAGTATTTCCACATAAAATGATTACTCACTGGTTACTGAATATAAAATACCATTAACTTTTCAATGGGGAAACTTGGCAGGTAATGATCTTAAGCAAGTGATAAAACTTAACATCTGATAATGAGAGGTAGCAATATTGCTTACCCTGTGACATGAGGAATTAAGAAGAAAACATGTATCCTTGAGCTAAAAAAAAAAAAAAAAAATCTATTCATGAGGAAAATCCAAAGAACTCCAAATGAGAGACTTTCTATGAAATTACTGACCTGTATTCAATAAAAATGTCAAAGCCATGAAAGACAAGGAAACAATGAGATGCTGTTCTAATTTTAAGTAGACTAAAGAAACATGACAACTAAATTCAGCATGTGATCCTGGTAATATAAAAAACCTTACTGGGATCATTAGCAAAATTCAATAGGTTCTATGAATTGAATGATAATCTAATGCATTAGTGTTAATTTTGTGATTTTGCTGGTTATAATTTGGTTATGTAGGAAGAAGTTGTTTTTAGTATATGCAAACTGAAGTATTAAGGAACAGTGGGATTGTTATGTTAATTCATTAAGTGGTAGATAAAAAGGTATTAAATAATATATAGGAACATATATATTTATATAGACAAATATATGTTTATATACAACAAATAGAGCAAATAATAAAGTAAAAGGTGAATGCAGATGAAGTGCATACTTAGATTCTTTTTTTCAAAACTGTAATTTTTAGAGCAGTTTTAGGTTCACAGCTGAAAGGAAGATACAGAAATATTTCATATTCCCTGTGTCCACACATGCATAGCTGCTACCCGCCCTCCATATTATCAACATCTCCCAACAAAATAGAACTTTTGTTACACTTGATGAACCTACATTGACACATCATAATCGCCAAAAATTCATAGTTTACATTATGGTTCACTTTTGTTGATTCTGTAGGTTTGGACAAATGCATAATGATAATGACATGTAGTCATTATTATGAGTTGGGTTTCTTTTACTATTTCTGCAACGTATCTGAACATTTTAAATCATTTCAAAATAAAAGATTCAAAACTCTGAATATTTAATTACTTCAGAATTTAGGAAATACAATATTTGTGTCACTGAAAGGTTTTATTGCCTTGGCCAGGAGTTATAAATGGCACCTCCAGTATTGAAAAATCATACAGATATACTTCATTGAAAAGTGTGTTTTTGGGATCCCTGGGTGGCACAGCGGTTTGGCGCCTGCCTTTGGCCCAGGGCGCGATCCTGGAGACCCGGGATCGAATCCCACATCGGGCTCCTGGTGCATGGAGCCTGCTTCTCCCTCTGCCTATGTCTCTGCCTCTCTCTCTCTCTCTCTCTCTCTCTCTCTGTGTGACTATCATAAATAATAAAGAAAAAAAGATTAGAAAAGTGTGTTTTTTAAAACAGTATATGAACTTCAATATCCTTGAGTGGTACATGCATTCTCTGGTTCCGACAGGATCTGCTTTCCCTATTTGTATTTTAGTCACAGATAATAATAAAGTCGATTACATAACACTACTCTAAGTATTGTTGCAAGCTCTTTACATATAGTGTATTGGCTCATTGAATTTTCTTTATTTTTCTTTTTTAAATTGTTTATTTTGTTATTTTATTTTTACTTTTTTAATTTAAATTCAATTTGCCAACATATACTCTAACACCTAGTGCTCATCCCATCAAGTGCCTTCTTCAGTGCCCATCACCCAGTTACCCCATCCCTCCACCTCCCCTCCCCTTCTGCAATCCTTGTTTGTTTCCTAGAGTTAGGAGTCTCTCATGGTTTGTCTCCCTCTCTAATTTTTCCCATTCAGTTTCCCTCGTTTCCCTTATAATCCCTTTCACTATTTCTTATATTCCCCGTATGAGTGAAATCATATGATGATTGTCCTACTCCCATTGACTTACTTCATTCAGCATAATACCCTCCAGTTCCATCCATGTCAAAGCAAATGGTGAGTATTTGTCATTTCTAATGGCTGAGTAATATTCCACTGTATACATAGACCACATCTTCTTCATCCATTCATCTCTTGATGGACACTGAGCCTCCTTCCACAGTTTGGCTATTGTGGACATTGCTGCTACAAACATTGGGGTTCAGGTGTTCCGGCGTTTCACTGCATCTGTATCTTTGGGGTAAATCCCCAGCAGAGCAATTGCTGGGTCGTAGGGCAGATCTATTTTTAACTCTTTGAGGAACCTCCACAGTTTTCCAGAGTGGCTGCACCAGTTCACATTCCTACCAAGAGTGCAAGAGGGTTCCCCCTTCTCCACATCCTCTCCAACATTTGCTGTTTCCTGTCTTTTAATTTTCCCCATTCTCACTGGTGTAAGGTAGTATCTCATTGTGGTTTTGATTTGCATTTCCCTGATGCAAGTGATGCAGAGCATTTTCTCATGTGCTTGTTGGCCATGTGTAGGTCTTCTTTGGTGAAATTTCTGTTCATGTCTTTTGCCCATTTCATGATTGGATTGTTTGTTTCTTGGGTGTTGAGTTTAATAAGTTCTTTATAGATCTTGGATACTAGCCCTTTACCTGATACGTCATTTGCAAATATCTTCTCTCATCCTGTAGGTTGTCTTTTAGTTTTGTTGACTGTTTCTTTTGCTGTGCAGAAGCTTTTTGTCTTGATAAAGTCCCAATAATTCATTTTTGCTTTTGTTTCCCTTGCCTTCATAGATGTATTTTGCAAGAAGTTACTGTGGCCAAGCTTGAAAAGGGTGTTGCCTGTGTTCTCCTCTAGGATTTTGATGGATTCTTACCTCACATTTAGATCTTTCATCCATTTTGAGTTTATCTTTGTATATGGTGTAAGAGAATGGTCCAGTTTCATTCTTCTGCATGTGGATGTCCAATTTTCCCAGCACCATTTATTGAAGAGACTGTCCTTTTCCCCTTGGTTATCTTTCCGGCTTTGTCGAATATTAATTGACCATAGAGTTGAGGGCCCATTTCTGCGTTCTGTATTCTGTTTCATTGATCTATGTGTCTGTTTTTGTGCCAGACCAAACTGTCTTGATGACCACAGCTTTGTAATACAGCTTGAAATCTGGCATTGTGATGCCCCAGCATTGTTTTCCTTTACAATATCCCTCTGGGTATTTGGGGTCTCTTCTGATTCCATACAAATTTAAGATTATTTGTTCCAACTCTGGGAAGAAAGTCCATGGTATTTTGATAGGGATTGCATTGAACATGAAAACTGCCCAAGGTAGCATAGACATTTTCACAATATTTATTCTTTCAATACATGAGCATGGAATGTTTTTCCATCTCTCTGTCTGTCTCTATTTCTTCCATCAGTGTTTTAAAGTTCTTAGGGTACAGATCCTTTACCTCTTTGATTAGGTTTATTCCTATCTTATGGTTTTGCATGCAATTGTAAATGGGATTGACTCCTTAATTTCTCCTTCTTCAGTCTCATTGTTAGTGTATAGAAATGCCACTGATTTTTGGACATTGATTTTGTATCCTGCCACATTGCTGAATTGCTGTATGAGTTCTAGCAATCTTGAGGTGGAGTCTTTGGGTTTTCTATGTACAGTATCATGTCATCTGTGAAGAGGGAGAGTTTGACTTTTTCTTTGCCAATTTGAAGGCCTTTTATTTATTTTTGCTGTTTGATTGCTGAGGCTAGGACTTCTAGTACTATGTTGAATAGCAGTGGTGAGAGTGGACATCCCTGTCGTGTTCCTGATCTTAGGGGAAAGGCTCCCAGTGCTTCCCCATTGAGAATGATATCTGCTGTGAGCTTTTCGTAGATGGCTTTTAAGATGTTGAGGAATGTTCCCTCTACCCCTACACTTTGAAGAGTTTTGGTCAGGAATGGATACTGTATTTTGTCAAATCCTTTCTCTACATCTATTGAGAGGATCATACGGTTCTTGTTTTTTTCTCTTATTGGTGTGATCTATCATGTGGTTTGTTTTATGAGTGTTGAACCACCCTTGCATCCCAGGGATAAGTTCCACTTGGTCATGGTGAATAATCCTCTTAATGTTGTTGGATCCTATTGGCTAGTGTCTTGGTGAGAATTTTTGCATCCATGTTCATTAGGGATATTGTATAATTCTCTTTTTTGGTGGGGTCTTTGTTTGGTTTTAGACCAAGGTGATGCTGGTCTCATAAAACAAGCTTGAAAGTGTCCCCTCCCTTTCTATCCTTGGAAACAGCTTCAGTAGAACAGGTATCATTTCTTCTTTAAATATCTGAAATCCATCTGGTCCAGTGTATCATTTAAAGCTCTTGTTTCTTTGGAGATGTTGTGCTTTGAATATCTGTCATTTGCTGAAAGTGCCGTGTTGAAATCTCCAACTGTTATTGTATTAACTAAATATCTCTTTACTGTGGTTATTAATTGATTGATAAACTTTGTGGCTCTCACATTAAGGGCATAAATATTCATGATTATTAGGTCTTCTTGTTGGCTCGACTCTTTAAGTATGATATAGTGTCCCTCTTCATCTCTTACTACAATCTTTGCTATAAACTCTAATTTATCTGATATAAGGATTGCCACCCCAGCTTTCTTTTTATGACCATTTAAGTGGTAAATAGTTCTCCACTCCCTCATTTTCAGTGTGGAGATGTTCTTAGGTATGAAATGAGTCTATTGTAGACAGCATATGAGTATATGAGTAGGTCTTGCTTTTTTTTTTTCTTTAAAGATTGTATTTATTTATTTATTCCTGAGAGACACAGAGAGAGGCAGGGACACAGGCAGAGGGAGAAGCAGGCTCCATGCAGGGAGCCTGATGTGGGACTCAATCCCAGGACCCTGGGATCACACCCTGAGCCACAGGCAGATGCTCAAACCACTGAGCCATTCAGGCATCCCCAGGTCTTGCTTTTTTTATCCAGTCTAATACCCTGTGTCTCTTGATGGGATCATTTAGCCCATTCACATTCAGAGTAACTATTGAGAGATATGAATTTAGTGCATCATATTACCTATTCAGTGTCTGTTTTTGTGGATTGTTTCTAGGGGCTCCCTCTTTCTTTTACAGAGTCCCACTTAATGTTTCTTGCCCAGCCTGTTTGGTGGGGTCTGCCTATCTTGGAAGCTCTTTATCTCTCCTTCTATTCTGAATGAGAGCCTCGGTGGATAAAGTATTCTTGGCTGCATGTTCTTCTGAACTGGCTGCATTTAGGACCCTGAGTATATCCTGCCAGCCCTTTCTGGCCTACCAGATCTCTGTGGAAAGGTCTGTTGCTAATCTGATATTTCTCCCCATATAAGTTGAGTCTTGAGCTGCTTTAAGAATTTTCTCTTTATCTTTGAAATTTGCAAGTTTCACTATTAAATGTCCAGGTGTTGAATGGTTTTTATTGATTGGGGGGGATCCTCTCTATCTCTTGGATCTGAATGCCTGTTTCCCTCCCCAAATTAGGGAAGTTCTCAGCTATGATTTGTTCAAATATAATTTGTGGTCCCCCCTCTCTCTCCTTCTCTTCTGGAATCCCAACTAGATGTATATTCTTCCTTCTCAAGCTATCATTTATTTCCCTAAGCCTTTCCTCCTGGGCTCTTAATTGTTTTTCTCTTTTTTCCCTCAGCTTCCTTCCTTTCCATCAACTTGTCTTCAATGTCACTCATTTTCTCTTCTACCTCTTAGAGCATCCAATTTGGATTGCATCTCAGCTAATCTGTTTTTAACTTTGGCCTGATTAGATCTCAGTTTTGCAGAAGAAGTCTCTAGAGCCCTTTTTGCTTTTTTCTGGAAAAAATAGTTGTATTTCTGAATTGAATTTCTGACATCGTATTTAAATCCAAATACTGTATCTCTGTGGCAGAGAGTATTGCTTTCAGTTCTTTCTTTTGCGGTGAATTCTTCCTTCTAGTCAATTGTCCAATGCAGAGTGGCTGTAAGAGTGAGCTTAGTCAAAAATATCACCCTGGGGATCCCTGGGTGGCGCAGCGGTTTGGTCCCTGCCTTTGGCCCAGGGCGCGATCCTGGAGACCCAGGATCGAGTCCCACATCGGGCTCCCGGTGCGTGGAGCCTGCTTCTCCCTCTGCCTGTGTATCTGCCTCTCTCTCACTCTCTCTCTCTCTTTGTGTGATCATAAATAAATAAAAAAAATTAAAAAAAAATATCACCCTGGACATGTGTAAAATACACCCTAGAGGATTCTGAAGAGGTGAGAGACCAGAAATAAAGAAAAATAAGAACAGAATAAAATAAAGCTAAAGGACCACTAAAGTGAAAAACAAGTATTAAAACAAAGTAGTAAAAATAAAAAAAAATAAAAAAAAAAGAAAGGAGAAAAAAAAAGAAAAAAAAAGAAGTGGAGGGATTGTGGTGATGAGGAAGTGGTAGTGGAGAGCGAATGTAGTCTCCCTGAGGCGTGCTAGAGGGTGATCTTCTTGGTTTTGAGTATATTTTGTTCTGCATGTTAGAAGATGCTCAATCCCAAAACTTATACAAAGCCCCAACATTGACCACAAAAACATAAACAAGATAAAAGGGGACAAAATGTGTTGGAAGAGAGAATATAATCTCACAGAACTAACCAACCCAGTGTTCCACGTGGTTCTGGGTGTATTTTGGTCATATGTTAGAAGGTCCTAACTTCCACTATTGTAACACAAAATGAGACAGAAAAAAAACAAAAAACAAATACCCCTTTCTCATATATCTTTCAAAGTTAAATTGAATACGTTGAAGGGAATCCAGAAGCGAAAAATATGTCTAAGACATGTAATTGTAGAAACACGAAAATCAAAAAATAAAAACTTGCTCTTCCCCTGTCCTTCCAGCTGGTCTCCCGGGGGGGAGGGGCCTGCTGTGCTGAGTCTCAGGTGTGTGCACCTGGGGGAGCTGCCCCACCCCCTGCTAGGTGGGAGCTGTTTACCCCCATGAGGCCCCTGTTCCCTGTAGGCCCCACTCCGTCCCAGGCACAGGGTGACACCAGGAGGAACAACCCCACTGGCAGCGGCCAGCCCCCCAGCCCTGGAGGCAGCTCCCGCAGTAACTCCTACAGCTGCTCGTCTGCAGGGGCCTGGATGCTCTGGGGCGGGGGCGCTGACCTGCACAGCTCGGGGGCACCCAGGGCAGGAGCATCCTCGCTGTCCTGGGCCCTCCCGACCTCGCCTGTCCTGGGGCAGCATAGGATCCAGGGCTGTGTCTCCGGCACCCTGGGCTCCGGGACCTGCACCTGGACCCGCACTCCTGCCGCCTCCCCCGAGGGAAGGGCACAGCCACCACGGCCACTGCCAGGCCCCAGGGTGAGGGGAGTCCAGGAGCCCTGGGAATGGGGGGCTTCTCCACACGCTGGGGCTGCTTCATCCATTTATTATTTTTTAAATATTTTATTTTTATGTAATCTCTATACCCAACATGGAATTCAAACTCACAATCCTGACATCAAGATCCACTGAACAAGGCAACAAGGTACCCCAGTGCCATATTTTGTATCTCTGTGTTTGCTTCCTATCTCTGTGTCCTCTGAAACATCGTGTCCATGACTGGGGAGCTTTAGCTACCTCCAAATACCAGAACCTTCTGCTATATCCCAATCCTGAATGACGTTTGCCATTGAATATCATTTTATTTTATTATTTTTTTAATAAATTTATTTTTTATTGGTGTTCAATTTGCCAAGATATAGAATAACACCCAGTGCTCATCCCATCAAGTGCCCCCTCAGTGCCCATCACCCAGTCACACACACCCCCCCCTGCCCACCTCCCTTTCTACCACCCCTAGTTCATTTCCCTGAGTTAGGAGTCTCTCATGTTGTCTCCCTTTCTGATATTTCCCATTCGTTTTTTCTATTTATTTATTTTTTCACCTTCCTACCTTCTTAGAAGCCATCGCTTTTCTCTCTGTAGCATTCCAGCTGTTCTCTCTTTATATCTCAGCTCAAACTTGTAGGTGTTCAGGATGTTTTGTAAGTTACTTGGGCAAGTTTGGGGGGCCAGGTGAGTTGAGGGCCCTACTCCTCCACCACATCGCCTCTCCCTTTGGATTTTCAGCAAGTTCCATAAGGCAGTATGGTAGGCAGTCTCTAAGATCACCCCCAATCATCTGGAGGTGATGATGCATTCTGGTGTGATCCCCCACCCTTGAGTGCTGGTGAGACCTGGGAACTCAGTAACAACAAATAGAGTAAAACACAAGGAACAGATTATTTGTCCTAAGATTGGATGACACAAGACTACCACGTCTTTCCTGCTCTCTTGCTCTCACTCACCTGTTTGAGAGAAGCAGCTATGTGTTGTCAGCTGTCCTGAGCAGAGCGCTTCCCATGTGGCTGATAACTGAGGGCAGCCTCTGGCCAGCAGGGAGAAACTGAGGCTCCCAGTCCAGTAATCCGGAGAAACTGAAAACTACCAGCAGGTACATGAGTGACCTCAGAAGCAGATGCTTCTGTGGTTAAGCCATAGTCTCAGCCATTACCTTGGTAGAGGCCTAGGGAGAGAAAGAGACTGTGAGCCAGAGAATAGAGGATCTCCCTAAGCTACACACAGATTCCCCACCCATAGGAACTGAGAGATAAAAACTGTGGCCTTAAGCTACTAAGTTTTGGAGTAATTTGTTAGTCTGTAAGAGATCGCTAACATAGCTCAGCCCTGTTAGGATTTGCCCTTCAATGTTGAGAACACTGAAATTAAGTTTCTAGACCAGTGCTGGGACATTCTTTGGTTTAAATACTCACAGTAAGTATACTGGTACTGCTAATAGCTACCTGCCTCACTCATGAAGACATTTGTCTTATTGCCATCCCCAGAAATGTCTTTGACTTATGACAAAGTCCAAGAACAAAGGTTTTCAGAGGTTGTGTTCTGAGAATACACTGACCAAATGCTTTGGCCAAATCTGTGTAGGACCCATTTACATGCTAGTTGAACATATTATACTTCCAATAAATGTTTCAGACTCAGACTTTCTATTTGGCTTCTGGAACTTTTCCCAGATTTCATAGATTTTTAATAATCCCTTGGCAAAACTATACTAGTTTATTTTATTTTAACTGGATCTAGTGTCCTGTGAATTCTTTATATTGTATACTGTAGATTTGGGATTCTGATGGGAGTAGCCTTAAGTATTAAAGGTCACAAGGGTGTGCTTAATTCTAATCTCTTTATGTAAATACCAATAAAATACCCTCCCTGGAGTTTGTGTTTGTGCATGTGTGTGCTTGTGTGTGTGTGTGTGTGTGTGTGTCTTTTTAAACTAGATGCTCCTTACAGTTCTCTTTCCAATGTTTTCATAGTAAAATCTGTTTAAATTGTATATATGAGTGTGTTTTGTAGAATTCGTTTCATTTTTCCACAAGCAAAAATGACAGAGAATAAGGGATAAAATTGCAATACTATGTTCTCAGGTAAAGGTTACAGAGGCACTGAGTTATTTATCTCTTCAACCCTTATGCAAAGTGTATGGACTCCCTAGACCTGTCACTTCCAGATATGAGTGGCTTTGCCTGAAGTCCTCGTCTGCAATACAAATTTTAACATTTTCTGGGGTCATGCCAAAAGAAAGAGCAGGAGACAGCTTAGTAAAATCTTTAATAATGTACTTTTATTCTCATTCCTGCACTCTTATTCAATCACAAATATATTGGGCAGGACTCTTAATAACAGAAATCAACTGTAGTTAATATGAATAGAAAAGCAGTTTAAAGAGAAGTTATAAAAAGAATTTTGTGGATGGTAAAGGAATCGTTGGGGATTTGGAGAGCTGGAATTTAAGGCTAATCAGCAAGAAACAATTTCCGATTTGATTATGTCCTAGGATTGATCCTGCAGCTGGATTCAGACACCACAGCCTATACCAACAGTGCCCTCTGATACCTCCAGTGGCATTTGCCTCTGGATTCTGGATGCTATATCAACAACTCCTATACTCTTACATTGAGCAAGGAGGATGCACCTGCCACTGTCACTATCCAGAATGGATTCTGTGTGACTTTCACTTTGACATGTCACTGGCTTCCAATTCAAGCTCAGAAGCAAGGACTTGAATCCAAGCTTCCAGCAAGGTGAGACATTATTTGACTTCTGCATGGGAGGAGGTTTTGCCTCTTAAGTTGAAGGAGTCCTTACATACTGGATTTTTATTTAAATGCAAGTAATGTGAAACAATTGCAAATGTACCTGCCACCAACCATCATCACAAATTCACTTGAGACAACAGCTAAAATGAGTCATTTAAGAATAATGGCAGTTCCAATGATTAAAGAACCAAGAAGTATCTTTAAGGGTTGTTTCTGAAGATGTTAAAATCCTGTTTAAACATTTAAGAAAAAACATAGTCTGTTTCAAAGCCAACCTACCATGCTAAGTTCTATTGGTTCTAAATTTGGAATGACAAGTGTGATTATTAACCTAATAATGATTTGGGGATTCATTTGCTATTGTGAGTTATTAGTAAGCAATGTTTCAGATTCACTCATGATGGTAGGAAAAAATAAAGGGAATAAAAAATGCAGTAAATTAATACTTTTTCTCCCCTTACTTTAGACATCCATCAAAAATAAACTTGTCTATTAATTGATTTTTATTACCACTGTAAGTTAACACAGGAATCCAAAGTAGTCATTTTGATACTTGTGTAAATACAAATCATTTAAAGGAATGTGATGAGGTGATGATATGATGATGAATGATGATGAGATTATGAAATTTGGTATCCAAAAAAATGAAATGCTTGTGCATAGTTACCATTCTCACACTTTTTTTTTAAAAGATTTTATTTATTTATTCATGAGAGACAGAGAGAGAGAGAAAAAAAAAGAGAGAGAAAGAGAGAGAGAGAGGCAGAGACACTGCCAGAGGGAGAAGTAGGCTCCATGCAGAGAGCTTGATGTGGGACTTGACCCTGGGTCTCCAGGATCACACCTTGGGCCGAAGTCGGCACTAAACCACTGAGCCACCCAGGGATCCCATTCCCACACTTTCAAAATAATGTATGGTTTAGGTTAAAAAACGTTTATTTTGAAACAGCATAAATGATGGGATAGCGTTTAAAGAAATTCTCAACTCCTGGGATCAGTGAGCTCTCTAAATTGGATGATTCACCCAACAAGCCACAGAACTTCCTGTAACATGAACTGCAAGTGTGACTGAATATAACTATGTTCTAACCTATCAGGCTGTCAAAATTTTCTACAAAAAAGAACCTGCCTTACATTCAATAATAAATTTGCACAATTCAGTTATAGAATATTTCAACTTTAACTTTCTTCTCTTACCCATGTGTACACACATGTGCATGCATGTGCGCACACACACACACACACACACACACACATGCACACATCACTAACTGGGACCCAGAATAGTCAAACCTATATTTTACTATCAGTTCTCTTACGTTTAATTCTTTGAAGAACCAGATTTCAAATAATAGTCCAAATACAGCTTGACTTTATAGCTGAACTCATGTCTTGAGTATTAGATAGGTGAGTAATAACTGCTAATCACTTTTTATAACTAGTCAATCTAAGAAAAGCAATATGTGGCAAGGAGGCAATATAAGGATGGCAAGGAATGGTCAGTTAAAGCAATAAACTTGTCATATAACATAATTTGCTTTTTTTTAAGATTATTTGAGAGAGAGAGAGAGAGAGAGAGAGAGCCTGCACACATGAGCAGGGGGAGGGGCAGAAGAAAGGGGAGAGAGAATCCCAAGGAGACTCTGTGTGGAGCCCAACACAGGACTCAGTCCTGTGCCCCTGAGATCATGACCTGAGCTGAAACCAAGAGTTGGACATTCAACCAACTGAGCCACCCAGGTGTCCCATACTTATATTTGGTTTTAAGAAACCAGTTGGTGATCTCTTTTGATAAATAAGTCATTGACTCCTGCCTTGTGATACTGTTATTATAAGAAATATATATTTGGTCATTCAGATGGCCAAAACATATTTTTCATATATATTTGGACTTTGTTCATAGTTTCTATCTCCCAGCTCCCCAAACCATAGGAAATTAATAAAAAATGTCTTTCCTTATGTTAACAGGGCATCTTTTGGAAAGCACATAAAGACAGAGGCTGGTTGCCAGAGGAGCCAACCATGTGATTAGAAAATTGGAATTTTCAATTCCACCTCCTGACCCCTGGGGAGGGGATAGGAGAGGAGGTGGAGATTGAGTTCACTTGGTAATGGCCAATGATTTAATCAATGGTGCTTAGGTAACGAAGCCTCTATAAAACCCAAAAGAACAGATTAGAAGAGCTTCTGTGTTGATGCACATGTGGTTATTCAGTGAGAGAGGTGCCCTGGAGAGGGCATGGAGGCTCTTTTCCCTTTCTCCATACTTTGTCTTGTGCAGCTCTTCCATCTGGCTGTTCCTGATTTACATCCTTTCATAATAAACTGGCAATCTAGTAAGTAAAATGTTTTTATTACATTTTTTAAGAGTGTGAGCCATTCTAGCAAGTTAATTGAACCCAAGGAAATCCTGGATGCCTTTCATTTGCAACCAGTCCATCAGAATTACAGGTGACAACTAGGCCTTTAAACTGGCATGTGAAGTGTGTGCGTGTGTGTGTGTGTATGTGTGAAGGAGTAGGGGGTAAATCTTGTAGGACTGAACCCTTATCCTGTGGAATCTAATGCTGTTTCTGGGTAGCTAGTGTAAGAAATGAGTTCTCCAACTCAACCCCCCTCCTGTCTGATAATTATGTATTGATGTGAAGGGACCCACCCACTTTTCCACATTGGAAATTGAGTCTCAAAATACCAAAGAGGCCCCTTTAAAATGTATTCCAGACATTTTTATTGCATTTGTACTGGCACTCTTCTTGCCTTTAAGGCACATAGAATCTGAAACAATATTTGTAATTGTATACTTATATGGAAATAATAGATTAAAAACTGAAATAATATAAAAGTACCTACTATACTGTACTCATTAGGGCAAAAACAACATTGCTTTTTCCTAATATAGAATCTTCTTTCTATGGCCGGGATATTATTATAGAAAAATACATTATACTATTATATAATAGTAATTAGAACTTTTTAGAATTTTAATAAAGAAAATCTAAATTATCAGATAACAGTTGCCAAAAGAACTATTGTCTTTCTACACTCTGAAAAAAATATTTTACAAACTTGATAGAATCTTAATTATTTTAAACTTTTTTGGATCATGCTGATAAGACAAGGTATGACATTCTCTTATAAATGTCTGTGATGTAGAATCAGTGTGGCTGTTAGGCTCACAGTGACAGGAAGGTTAAGGTGATTAATGAGGAATAGGGGTAGGAGGCACTTGTGGAGTGTAACATTTTCATAAATTGTATGTTCCCCAAGGAGCTGCTTATTATGATTCCTTCAGTACCAATCCCATCATTTCTTGTGGAACATGCCACATTCCAAATTAGTACTCCATTCCCAAGATAACTCTCCTTGAAGCAGCCCTTTGCTGTGTTCTGGATTCTTCAGATAAACTATTTCAGCAAGTGACAGTTGTCCTCTAATTCCTCCTTCATCTCATCCTAGTCCGGCTCATGAATTTTCAGTTCATGCTCTCTTACATTTGGGGGAAATTCTAGAAGAGTAGATCACTGCTAGCTGAACAAGTACTTAATTTCAGCTCTGGCCATCAAACAAGCCTTTCAGAGTTTTAACATTTTTTTCTATTTCTTCCTGTCTTTATATTCTTATACCCAAACCTATGTTTTTTCTATGATTTTACCTAAGCGCTATGAAAATAGTCATAAAAGTGATACATCTAGTTTTAATACCTTTGTGGAAAGGGGTGCAGATGAATTAATGTTGTCTGACCTGTGCTTCCAAAGTTGTGTTCCAGGAGCGTGGGCTGGGTGGGAGCAACAGAGAGGGTTTACCTATGGCTTATGGCACACATTAATAAAGGTAGGATAAGAGGGATATCGTCTTGTAGAGAAACAAAAATTGAATGCTAAGCAGAACAAGTAACTGAGGAAAAATCCAGATACTATCAAGGAAATAAATGTATAATTCTGATGAGAGCTCTTGTTCAAGGAAAGGATAATGTGGAGGAATTTTCTGTGCCAAAAGAATTTTATCAGAGAATCCCTTTATAGGCTTCTCTGTGTTCTGCCTTTGGCAAAAAGTATGTTCTTAAGGGCAGTAAGTGTACTTGAAATGCTACCATTCCTTTAGAAACCCCTAATCTCAAGTAAGGTGGGGTTGGATTTTTTCAGGTTTCCTTAGTAGTTTAAATATACCTTTATATATTCTACTGTGGAGAAATGAGTTCTGATCAGTGTTCCAACTAATAAGGAATGCAGTTGCCAAGACATTAACGAGAGCCTCTCCAGTCACCTTGTTTACTACTTTATTAAATATTTTAAAAATAATTAAAAATGAGTGTTTATCAAATGCTATGGGCTGTACTAGATTTTGAGGACAAGCCAAAATAGAAATGGTCCATGTCATCATGGAGCTCACAGATTGTGCAATTTACAAGCTTACTCCCCTCCTCCTGGATCATCAGTTTAGAATTGGGTAGGCAGTTAGTATCCATTTGCTGCACAGAGAGCAGAGTAAGACAGGTGGGCTATTCACTGGTAGAATTTCATGAAGCAGGGGTTTTTCTAGAGATCCTCAGGGAACCAACAAGGATTGCGGTTTTTTTTTCTTCTTTTTCAAAAGAATGTCAGGAACAAGAAAGGAATCCACTGCTATTATGAAAAAGGATATTTTTGATGAGGGACAGTGAAAAATCAGTATAGATAGATATCAGGAGCAATCATGTTGTTGGTTAGGCTTAAAAACAGTTTATCATTCATTTGACCAATATGTATCTATTGCCCATTCTCTGAAAGGCATTACAGATAGAGCCTGTAAGAAGCAAATGTGATTCTTCATCTCATGAATCTCACATATCAACTGGAGAGACAAATTTTAAGAACCTAATTATATAATTACACAGCTTATTATATTAATATAATTGTCAAGATTATTATAAAAAGAAGTTTCAGAATGTAAAAAGAGCACATCAGAAAGGGTATCTAACTTAGTTTGGGGCATTTGGAAATGTGTCTTTGAGGAAATTATACAGAGTACAAAGTAGAAGTTTCTAGAAAGTGTGTGAGGGAAGGATAAATACCATAGTCAGAAGGAGCAATCTTTGTGGCTATCTCTGGTAGAAAGATGAGCATGATGAATGTGAGAAACTGACTTAAGAATGGGCATCTTTGGGACTGGAAGGCAGAACATTGTAGACAGGGGGTCAATTCCTGTGTGTACTAATCATCCATATTAAAGAATTCATATTTTATCCTAGAATGAGCACCCATTGAAGGTAGTTTGATCAGTGAAATGTCACAAATAGATTTGTCTTTAAAGAGTACTATGAAGAATGTGTTGGGCTGAGGACAAGAATGAACTTAAAGTAGTGAGGAAACTAGTTCAGTATTCAGGAAAGTGGCAGTGTAGATATAGAATAAGGTGGTGGAAGGATATGGTGTTTGGATAGATATATGGAATAAGAAGAGAGAAAAATCAAGTTTTCTCTCTAATGTAACTGGATAATGATAGTTCCAGTCACTGAAATAGAGGATATAAAATTATTGATCTTTTTCAGAAGAAATAATGATCTAAGTTTTAGATAGAAAGGGATAGAGTTGCCTCGACAAATAGAGATGTCAAATAAGGAGATGGCTCTAAGGCTCTGCAACTCGAAGATGAGGTCAAAGCTAAAGGCATCAATGTGTGAGTCGTTATATGTCAGAGGGTAATTGAAGTATGGAAGTGGATGAGCTTGCCTGAGAAAAAGTGTAGAGTGAACAGAGACTAGCACATGGGGTCAAGACTATAAGAACCATTTAAAGATTGATGAAAAAAAAAAAACAAAACATCTGCAAAGGAGGTTGAGATTTGACCAGAGGTATACAAGGAAAAGAAAGAGACTATCTGGGATATCTGTCTTTAAGTATCTCACTGGGCTTCATGGAATCAGGCTTCTAATCAGGCCACTGCTACTATGAATCCTGTATGAACTCATTCTATGAACTCTGTATGCCTCAATTTCCTCATCTATAAAGTAGATGATAAGAATACTTACCTGCCTATCTCAGGAGCATTTGAAGATCAAATATGATGTTGTCCAAAAATAAATGCAAAATAGATTAAAGACCTAGATGTGAGACCTGAAACCATAAAATTCCTATATGAAAACATAGACAGTTATCTCTTTGACATCAGCCATAGAAACATTTTTTTTTTAGTTCTTTTTCCTATGGTAAGGGTTAAAAAGCAAAATTAAACTATTAAGACCACATCAAAATAAAAGCTTTTGCACACAAAATAAACCAACAACAAAACAAAAAGAACCTACTGAATAGAAGAAGATATTTGGAAGTGATATATCCAATAAGGGGTTAATATCCAAAATACATGAAGAACTTATACAACTCAACACCAAAAAAACCCAATCCAATTAAAAATGAGAAGACATCAATAGACATTTTTCAAAGAATACATACAGATGGCCGAAAGACATGAAAAGATGCTCAACATCACTAATCATCAGGGATATGCAAGTCAAAACCAGAATGAAATATCACCCCATGCCTGTCAGAAGGACTAAAATCAATAACATAACAAGCAACAGGTATTAGCAAAGATGTTTCTCAAAAATTAAAAATGGAATTACCATATGATCCTGAAATTCCACTAATAGGTATTTAATAGGTATTTGCCCAAAGAATATGAAAATACTATATTCAAAAGATATTTGCATCCCTATGTTTATTGCAGCATTATTTACAATAGCCAAGATATGGAAGCAATTCAAATGTCCATTCATAGATGAATATACATACGATGTATATATATATATACAATGGAATATTAGCCATAAAAAAGATGAAATCTTGCCATTTGCAACATGGATGGATCCAGAGGATATAATGCTAAGTGAGATAAGTCAGAGAAAGACAAACCATATGATTTCACTCCCATGTGGAATTTAAGAAAGAAAACAAATGAGAAACAAACAAACAAACAAAAACAGACTCTTAACTATAGAGAACAGGTTACCAAAGGACAGGTGAGTAGAGGATGGGCAAAATAGGTGAAGGGGATTAAGAGTGCACTTATTTTGATGAGCACTTGTAATGTATAGATTGTTTAATCAGTGTATTGTAGATCTGAAACTAATATGATACTTTATATTAATTATACTCTAAAAAAATGATAATGTCTAAAAGGTCCTTGGGTATAAAAAAAAAACCTATAACAGCTTAAATTATAATTATGTATCATCATTTTCCCTCTTAAGCATTTTATTATCTCCCATTGTGTTACTGAGGGTAAATGTAAACAAAAATATGACCCTGCCACAAAGCTTTTTACCCAGCATGCCTGTCTTCTCACCTCTTTAGATAAAGTTTCACTATTTTTCAGATCTTAATTCAAGACTCACTTCTTCAGCAATCTTTGGCCTCACCTTCCAATGTAGGCCAGACTCCGTTGTTATAGAACTGAGTTTCTTTCCTTTAGGGGACCTAACTTAGATTTTTGATTAAACATAATGTTGTGGTTATTTGCCTGATACTGTCTCCCACACTAAAATACATGCTTCATGTCTTTATTGATCTTTGTTTTATTGCCATTGCTTGGGATACTATTTGTGAAAGGTTGGTACTTAAAAATATTAGTAGAATAAACTGAATAAATAGATAAATAAAAATTGCCTGCAAAAGTTAAAATAAGAAAGAGGAATTGGGGGCAGCCTGGGTGGCTCAGTGGTTTAGCGAGGCCTTCGGCCCAGGGCATGATCCTGGAGGCCTGGGATCGAGTCCCACGTGGGGCTCCCTGTGTGGAGCCTGCTTCTCCCTCTGCCCCCCTCTCTCTTTGTGTGTCTCTCATGAATAGATAGATAAAATCTTTTAAAAAGAGGGGAATTGAAAATAGAAAAATGCATAGCACATGGAGGTAGTGTGGTACCTTACCGGACTGGATGAACATTCATATCCCATTTTACCAACAGCTCAGGCACTCACTTCATTCAATCTGAGTTAGTTTCTAAGTAGATTGGATACACTGCAAATTTCACCTTAAGAAATAATTCCCAAAGGTAGTGTCTCATTATACTTTAGATTCCAGGTTAAAACATCTTGAATATTTTCCTGTCTTATGCATAAGAAGTAATACTGTAAAAGTCCTCCAAAAAGGGCTACTTCTCTATCTCCAGCTTGACTGAAATGAAACTTTCAAGTTTTTCTTTAGACTGCTGTCACCTGTTGCCAGATAGCTGACCTCTTGGATAAAATCTCTAAGGCTTGGAGGACAATTTGATGGTTAGAAACTTCCAAAGAAAAAGGTCTTCAGCTTTCAGGAGAGTGCTCAGGGAAGGCGGCCTTAATAGGATAAAGTCATTTTTAGGCTCAATGACATATACTGTTTGCCAGAGGCTTTGGTCGTAATATGAAGGGAGGGAGGGGAATTTTAAAATGTGGAGCTCCATCTCAATGCCAGTTAGAGGCTACTGTAATCAAAGTCAGTTTCCACGTGACCCAGTTTTCACCCAGTATATAGTCTAATACATTTCTGTATCTAAAAGTAATCTTAAAAACATGAATGTTAAATTGAAAAAACAAGGCAATGCAAAAGTCCCTAATGCCAAGAAAAAGTTCTTTAAAATTCTTTTTCTTCAACTAACTCTTTCCTCAGCATCTGACAGATACTTCTTTGAACCCTCTCTTTTGCTGTAGTTCCAGAAAATTCTTCATCTACTCAGCCTGAGTCAAATCTTCTCTTCTCTCCTTCCCTTAGTTTCCTTTTGGGCACCAACCCCACCGGTGGCTTTCCGTTTTACAAAAATCAAAACAAAACAAAACACAACGAAATGAAGTTGATTGTGTGCCTCTAAAATTTCCCAGTCGATCATCACCCTGATTCAAAACAATGAAGAGACAGAAATTGCGCAGGGATTTAGAATTCTCCTCAGTAGACAAAGAGGAGAAGTGTGAATTCTTTATTTTCTTGTCACACAACCTAACCCCCAGATTTCTCATTTCTCCAGCAAATGAATATATTGTGTACCTATTGACTCTAAATTTGCACCAGCCTCATTTGAATTCAAAGCTGCTGATACTGGATATTTGACTTTGGGCAAGCCAGGCAATTTTCTCCTCTCTCAGTGGAGTTATTAATAGCTGCCACACAGGGATGTTGAGAGGATTACATGGAAAATATAGGAAAAGGTTCTGTTGTAAATGGCACATAGTTAGCTTGCCACAAGAGCTGGTTCCCTTTGAATAGGGCTCCCTGCTTGTGACAGTTGTAACTGGCACAGTAATAATTACTGAGGATTAATTTTGACACACATTCGTGTGGGCATATAAGACAAGTTCAGAAATTTGTCCAAAGAGGTTATTCAACTTTTACATTTGACCTTGAATTGTAGAATGCTCGTGCTGTAAATGATTTTAAAATGTTTAATATTCAAATATCAGGAAAAAAACATGGAGAGAATAGATTTTAACATGGGTTTTGGCAAATTGCTTACCACATGTGAAGCTGGATATTTTAATGAGGTGTTTTCTCTTGTATCATCACAATTACTTATGTTGACAAGAATCCCTTGGACGTGATCAATGCTAAAATCTCGCTTTGAAAACTATTTAATATTCTCATATTCTACAATTAAAAATTACCTCTATCTCTACTGACATTCATTTGCCTTTGGCTCTTTTTGCAGTTATTGTGAGAGTGATTCTCATAAATGTGACATTACCATTAAGATTATTTCAAAACATTTTTATTAGTATTTACCTTTGCTCCAAAGGTAACAGTCAACTAATTTTAGTGTCAGCTTAATCCTCAAGTACAGCAGTTCCAGTGAACTTTGCATTTAATGTTTTTAATGTCTGAAAAACAACAACTTACTGAATCAGTAAGAGAAGGAATCTTAAGTCTTTGGAAGTCTTTTTTACTAAAATGAAGAATCTACTTTCATTGAATCAGTGTTTTACTAGAATAACTAATTGAATATATAACCCAGAAATTCTTTTAAATCAAGATGTTTGAGTTTTCTTAAAGAATCATATTTCATGTCAAGGTAATTCTAAATTACGTTGGATAATCAGTTGGGGTCAGATGGGTTGAATCAGTTTTAGTATATGTTTGATTCAACAAGAACCAGTGGCATTTTTTCACTCAGGGATTTAGGGAAGAAAGTCATTTATTTATTAAAACAAAAATAGCACACAAATGGATTTCAACTTATTTCCATTTCACTACAGGACTACATCATAATCCACCCTTCACAAACTCCTATCCTGCCTTTAGGTGGAGGAGTGAGGGGACAGAAAAAAGGAAACTAGTACCTGCAGAAAAGTCTGGTGTCTGAATCAGGTACAGCTGTTAGTCCTAAAGGGATATACCTTTCTCAGTAATAGGAAAAAGCAACAACAAAAAAAACGCTCAAACTGCCCCCCCCCCAAATTGTAATTTTATACATAAGATTGAAGAGGAAAAAATTTTTGCAGGTGCTAACATAAGCACAGTATCTGTAAACTCCTACCACTCTTTTTTTCAATTTATTCATTACTTACTATTTGTTATTCACTATTTCCTACTTCAGAAGTGGATTTTGTTCAACTTAAAATGAAAGTACAGTCACAGTATTTGCTTTTGTTCCTGTGATTCAGCCTCCTAAAACTCAATGAGATTAAGACAGACATCTTCTATCTCTTGGGTTCCCACAATCCATTAACATGTGCCTACTCTTTTGCAATACGATGCTACCTTGATTACTGTAGTCCAGGGTCTTGGGATCAAGTTCTGCATCGGGGTCCCCACAGGGAGCCTGCTTCTCCCTCCACCTGTGTCTCTGCCTCTGTCTCTCTGTGTCTCTCATGAATAAATAAATGAAATCTTATAAATAAAGTTTCTCCCTCTCCTTCTGCCCCTCTCCTGCTCCCCCATTCCCACCTCACACTCTTTATTTCTAAAACGAAATTTTTTTTTAAAAAATTGGGCATTACGAGTCCTCCAATGTTGTACCTCTTATACAGTATTGTATTGGCTATTCTAGGAACTTTGTCATGTAAGTTTTAGAATTCATTTGTTGAGATCTATAGAATAGCTTCTGATTCTAATTTGGATTGTGTTGCATACATAGATCAATTTCAAAAGAATTGACATGTTAAAAATATTGAGTCTTCTGTGACCACAAAATATCTCTTCATTTGATGTGCTATAATATAAATATAATAATATACAGTATATTAAATACTATATTATATAATATAGTAATAATATACAACATAATATATAACCATAACTTGTGGTTTTGATGTGCTTACTTTAAAAAAAATGTTCTGGGAAGATTTTCTGTTGTTGTTGCTAGGAAGAATGAATTCTGTGGAATTTTCTATATAGATATTTATATCATCTGCAAATAGAGACAGTTTTATTTCTTCTTCAATCTGTATATCTTTTATTTATTTTTTATCTTCTTGTATTATTCTTTTCCTTGTATTGGGGTTTTTTGACTTCCAGTACAATATTTAATACGAATGGAGAGAAAAAACGTTCTTCTTTTATTCCTGCCCTTGATCTTAGCCAAAAGGCAGAAAAGCAATTTTTCTTTTATTCCTGATCTTAGGGGGCAAGTATCCAGTTTTTCACAATTTACTATGATGTTGGCTAGCTGTAGGTTTTATGTAAATGTCCTTTATCAAATTGAATAATTTCTTTTGATTCCTAGCTATTATGTTTTTTTTTATCTTGAGTGGATATTGGACTGTTAAATGCTTTTCTGAATCAGTTGATATGATTGTATGATTTTTCTACTCATGTTGATTATATTGATTAATTCTCAAATGTTGAGCTAGCCTTACACACTTGGAATATGTTTTACTTGGTTATGGTGCATGACACTTTTTATACATTGATGTGTTCAGTTTGACGATTTTTTTTCTGAGGATTTTTGTGCCTATGTTCATGAGAGACATTGATTATGGCTTTCCTTTCTTGTAAAGTCTTTATTTGTTTTGGTATTGGGGCAGTGCTATTCTCAAGTGTTAGGAAGTGTCTCTCTACCTCTTCTTCTGGGAGAGATTTTAGGGGATTGGTGCCATTTTTTCCTTAAATGTTTGTTGGAATTTATCAGTGAAATAATCTGAGTTTGACAATTTATTGGTTTGGAAGGCTATTGGTTATGATTCAACTTTTTTAACAGATATAGAATTTTTCAGATAGTTTTTTTTTTTTTTAGTATGAATTTTGGTAGGTTGTTCTATTTTATTTAAATTTTCACCTTTGTGACCATAGAGCTATTCATATTATTGTTTTATATCATTTTAATTCATGGAATTAGTAGTGATGATTCCCTTTCAATTTTCATATTAATAGTTTGTATCTTCTTTCTTTTTTATTGGTTAGCCTGGCTAGAAGTTTATAAATTTTATGGCTATTTTCAAAGAACTACCTTTTAGTTATGTTTATTTTCTCTGTTGTTTTCTTGTTTTCAATTTTATGCTTAGTGCTCTATTTTTTTCCCCTCTGCTTGCTTTAGAATTAAACTAATAGTCTTTAAAAAAATAAAAAAAATAAACTAATAGTCTTTTTTAGTCTTTTAAAATGGAAGCTTCATTTATTGATTTTTAGATCTTTCTTTTGTATCATATGCAGTAAACGTCATACATTCCCGTTAGGCACTGCACTGTTTTCACATGAAAATAATTTTGATAAGCTGTATTGTTATTTTCCTTTAGTTCAAAATATGTTTTAATTCCTTTTGAGACATATTATTTGACCCATGTGTTATTTAGAAATTTACCATTTAATTTCCAAATATTTGGTGATTTTTTCCAGCTAAGTTGCTGGTTTTAATTTCTAGTTTAAAAACCAATGTAGTTGGAGAACATACTTCATATTACTTAAGTTCCTTTTAATTTGTTAACATTGTTCTATGGCCCAGAATATGGTCTATTTTGGTACATATTCTAAATGAACTTGAGAAGAATGAATATTCAACTATTAATGAAGAGAGTATTCTAAAATTATCAATTAGAACAAGGTGATTGATATTCCTGTTCAGGTCCATTCTCTCCTCTTTGATTTTCTACCTATTTGGCCTTATCAAAGGAGGATGTTTTAATTTCCAGCTATAATAATGGATTTGCCTATTTTTCTTTTCAGTGCTATTGGTTTTTGCCTCATGTATTCGGATGTTCTATCATTAGATTCATATCCCTTTAGGATTGTATTAACTAAAAACAATAAACAACTATTCTTCCAGTTTTCTTTTGATGAGTCTTAGCATGATTATTCTTATTCCTTTGCATTTATCTTATCAGAATCTTTATATTTGAAATGTTTTTGTTTTAGATAAAAATGTTGGGTTGTTTTTTTTTTTCATCCAATCTGAAAATTATTTTTTCATTGATGTATGTAGAACATTTTAATTGAAAGTAATTATTGATATGTTTGGATTAATAGTAACCATGTTAAATATTTTTTTATTTCTTGTTAGCGATTTCTTTTTTCATACTTCTTTTATTTCAGTTGAGCACATTATATGGCTCCATTTTATTTATTCTCCTAATGTCAAATATACATCTTTACAAATATTTTAGGTTACCTTAGAGTTTACAATATGCATTTTTTATTAACATAAGTCTACCTTCAAATAACACTATTCTCCTTCCCCTGTAGTGCAAATATTCCAAAACCATGTGTTCATAGTCTCTTGTTCCTGCCTCTTTTAACATTGCTGTCATTTTACTTTGCTTACATATATGCTACTATCACCCAATGCCTTGTTGCTATTATTACTTTAAATCAAACTAACTTTAGATCAGTTAAAAATAAGAAAAATAGGGCTCTTCTTACAGCACTCACAAAAATGAACTTAAAGTGTATTAAGATCTGAAACTGTTAAAATCCTAAAAGAAGACAAGAGGAAAAGCTCCTTGTCATTGGACATTAACAAGTCCGACTATGTCTAATTAAAAAGTTTCTGCACATCTAAAGAAATGATCAACAACATGAAAAGTAAACCTACAAAATGGGAGGGAATATTTGCAAAATGTACATATGATGAGGTTAATATCCAAAATATATAAGGAGCTCATATAATACAATAGCAAAACTCCAAATAATCCAATTAAAAATGGGCAAAGGACCTGAATTGACATTTTTCCAGAGAAGATATACAAATAGCCAATGGTACATGAAAAGGTATGCTTTGTGTTGCTAATCATCAGGGAAATGCAAATCAAGACCATGGTGAGATATCATCTCACACCTGTTAGAATGGCTATCATCAAAAAGACAAAGATAATAAGTGCTGATATGGAGAAAAGAGCCCTGTGCACTCTTTGTGGGAATGTAAATTGGTACAGCCACTATGGAAAACAGGATGTTGATCCTCAAAATATTAAAAACACCATATGACTCAGCAATTCCACTTCTGGGTATTATCTGAAGGAAATGAAATCACTATCTTGAAGAGATGTGTACATCTCTAGTTCATCACAGTATTGTTATCGTAGCTAAGACATAGAAACAACTTAAGTGTTCACCAGTGGATGAATGGATGAAGAAAATATGACCTATATGGGTGATTATTCAGCCATTAAAAGGAAGTAAATCTTGCCACAATCTTGTTACAAAATGGATAAACTTTAAGGGCATTAAGTTAATCGAAATAAGTCAGACAGTGAAAGACAAATATCATATGATCTCACTTATACGTGGAATCTAATAAAACTAAACATAAACAGAGAGTAGATTAGAGCTTAGTGCTTGCCAGGGCCAGGAAAATGGATGAAATGGATGAAGGTGTTCAAATGATACAAACTTCTAGTTATACAATAAATAAGTACTGGGGATATAATGTACAAAATGATAATTAACAATACTGTATGGTATACTGGGAAAGTTGCTAAGAGTGTAGATCTTAAAAGTTCTCACCAGACACGAACACAAAAGGTAACTGAGCTGATGGATGTGTTAACTAACCTTATTATGATAATCTTTTCATGAAATTCTAACATCAAATCACCCCATTATACACGTTAAACTAATCCAATGTTTTATGTCAATTATATCTCAATAAAGCTAGAAAAAAATAAGAAAAATAAAATATTGTATTTTACTTTCATTTATTCCTTGACCACTGTTCTTTTTTTTGTTTATGTATATCTGAGTTTCTGACCTAATTTTCCTTCTCTCTGAATAACTTCTTTAAATAGGTCTTACAAGGCAGGTCAGCTAGTGATAAATTCTCTGCTTTTGTTTGTCTGAGAGTCTTTGTTTTTCCTTCACCTTTGAGGATAATTTTGCTCAATATCGAATTATAACTTGATTTTTTTCTGACACTTTAAAATTTCACCCCACTATCCTCATGCTTGTGTGTTTTCAGAGAAGTCCACTGTAATTCTTAACCTTGCTTTTCTGTAGGTAATCTCTCCAGCTCCTACTCCTTTTAAAATGATCCCTTTGTCTTTGATGTTCTGTTGTTTGAATATATCCTGTTGTGGTTTTTTGTTTTTGTTTTTGTTTTTGTTTTCGTGCTATTTATCTGCTAGGTGTTTTGCGATTTTCTTCTATCTGTGGTTTGATGTGCATCATTGAATTTAGAAAGCTCTTAGCCATTGCTACTTCAAATATTTCTTCTGCTCTCTCTGTTTTATTTTCTCCTGCTTTTCAGATACTTGTATGGTACATCTTTTGAAACTGTCCTCAAAATTCTTGGATTTTTTTTTTTCATTCTTTTCTTCCCTTTATTTCCATTTCAGCTTTGGATTTTTCTATTGCTATATTTTTAAGCTCACTGACTCTTTCCTCAGCCATTTCAAGTTTATCGATGAATCCATTAAGGATTTTTTCATTTCTGGATCATGTTTTTAAAGTTTTGTTTCAGTATTTTCTTTTAATTCTAAATTCAAATTTTCATACCACTGCTTATAATATTCATCTATGATTGTATGTTAATCTGTTTTTTTTTCATTAGCACTCTTAACATGTTTAGCATAGTTAATTTGTATTCCTTGTCTGATAATTCTCACATCTATGTCATACCTGAATCTGGTTATGATGTTTGCTTTTTTTTTTCTATAGTCCATGTTTTTTTCTTGTCTTTTAATTTTTTGTTAAAGATAAGACATGTTGTTTTGGGTAGTAGGAGCTGACATAAATGGGCCTCTAGTGTGAAGATTTATGTTAATATGGGTAGATGTTTGATGTATTTAACATATTTTGTTGTGGATGTAGTTGCCAGATATCCCAAATTCCTCTAGTGTCCTTGGTTTTGTCTCTTCTTAGCTTTGGGCTTTTTAAAGTTCTTCTTTCCAGAGAGTATTTGCATTTTGCAGCTTTTTCAGCCAAAAGGCATTATGACTTTACTATAGCCTATTGGTATGGTGATAAGGTATGTTGGAGACAAAATATTTAATAATCTTATTAAATCTCAGTCTTTTAGTGAACCCATGTCTCTAGTCTGCGATCCTCACATGTTTTCTTTATATACAATTTCCAGGTAATGATACTTGGCTTGAGAAGCTCTCAGTCATCTTTCTTACACAACGCCTACGTAAGTAGTTATACTGCCTCCAGACAATCTAGTTCGTATCACATAAGGCGATCGATAATGTAAGAAGCACTTTTATAATTCCTACTCTGTATCAGGAACTGGTTTTAGACTTTATATGTTTTAAATTATTTGTTCCCTATAAATAAGCCATGAAGGGGTACTATAATAATATATGCATTTTGTAGTTGAAGCTACCAAGAGACAGGTTAAATAATTTGCCCTGAGTCAGTAGCAAATAAGTAGCAAATCAGGAGTTTGTCATTGAGAAGACTACCTCTTGAGTAATTAGAAATTTGGATGGATGGATATTGGCTAAATGAGCCTTTGTTTTGCCAGATAAAAGCATGATTTTAGTTTGTTATTACTTTCTCATGCCCTCATGTAAGGGCATAAATAGCACAGTGTTTTTACAACCACTTAGTATATTGTTTACCAGCTATTTGTGTGATTGCTACCTGACAGCAAGTCAATACTTGTTACTTGTGAATGTTTTCATTTCTTTAGTGATCCCCAAATTTATATTCCTCCAGTACCAATTATTGGAGTATAATCCAGTCTTCACTATTAAATGAATTAGCTAGATGAATCTGTAAATGTTTCTGATGAAATTAGATTTCATTTTCTGTGGAGTCTGGTGGAGGAAATTAGGCATTTAATTCAATGAATTATGAGGACATAGTCTGAGCTGTATTGATTTATTTACCCATTTTCTTTTATTGTGGACTTTGAAAATGTAGTTATAACTATTATATTTTCAATAAAATAGGAAACTGTATTTACACTATAGAATGGTGGCATACATTTCAGTTAGTTTCTTTTTAAATGGTCCTTATAGTTTATATTTAAAACTTCTTATACTTCATGCCCTGTTTTTTTTGTTTTGTTTTGTTTTGTTTTTGTTTTTGTTTTTTGTGCCCTGTTTTATATATTTATTGCCATGGTCAAATATATTCTATGCTTTAGTCTAAAAAGTTGGGTCATCTGGCTGCTAAACATTTTATCTTCCTCATATTATACTGCCCCATATTAAATAAATTTTAACATTTTATGGAATATCAACAAGGAAACAGCCAGAACACAAAAGGTGTCTTCTATAAGCTTAAACTATGAATTTATCAAATATATTTATTTTCTTTAGATATGAGAATTTGAAACATTTAAAAATGTATTTTTATGAAGATAGTCAATTTTGTCAAACAATTGGGCCCACTGATCAGTCATTTTTAGGTAAATATGATGGTATGTAATATCACAGGGAATCCACTTTATGCCTCAAGCATACAGAATATATAGGTGAAGAAATTAAATGTGTAGCTAGGCTTGAAATCAAGAATTGAAGAATCCACAAGCATTTGAAATGAAGCAGAAAAGCAAAGAAAGAATACTGAATAGACACCAAGCCAAATGCCCATAGGGAAACTGGGACCAGATATGCGCTTTAGCTTAGGGCTCTATACTACTGATATATTTTAATAATCCTGACCACTGAAGCACACAAGAAGTATAGGAAGCAGAAATTGAGTTGCCATGAGAAGGCCAGGAACCACAGGCACATACTGTGAAATGTAACCCAGAAAAACTCCACCCCAGCTGCCACAGGGAAATAGCAAAGGAATTTTCTACCACCTCTCAGAACTCTATCTTCCCAATTTCATCCTTGTAAACCTTTGTTCAACTTGAAAGGTGAATAAACTGGGCCTTCTCCTGCCTCAAGGCCTTTGAATCTATTGTTCCCTCTGCTTTGGATATTCTTCCAGAGAGCCATGTGTCTGTGTTGCATCCCTTTTCTTTGATCAGGTCATTGGTTAAAGATCATTTTGCCAGAGGCCTTTCCTAACCGGTGTATATAAAATAGCATCTGCCCTTCTCCAGCCAAGAACACTGTATGTTCCCTTTGTCTTACTTTAGATTTCACCCTAGCACTTGTCATCATCTAAAAGATGGCAAATTCATTGGTTTGCCATCAATCTTCCTCTAGTAGAATTAAAGCTATGCTTACAGAGACAGATTTAACCTCTTAGTACATAGAAAATCATCTGGCATGAAGAAGATGCTTAATAGTGGTTGTTATTAAGGGGACCCCTGGGTGGTGCAGTGGTTTGGCGCCTGCCTTTGGCCCAGGGCCCAATCCTGGAGACCTGGAATCGAATCCCACATTGGGCCCCCGGTGCATGGAGCCTGTTTCTCCCTCTGCCTATCTCTCTGCCTTTCTCTCTCTCTCTCTGTGACTATCATAAATAAAATAAAATAAATGTGAGGGAGGCAGGAAGGAAAGACATCCTCACAAACAGGTAAAGCAGATAAAAGTTTGCCTCTCTCTTTCTTTTTTAGAGAGATTTTTTATTTTTATTTTTATTTTTATTTTTATTTTTATTTTTTTTATTCATGAGAGACACAGACACAGAGGCAAAAACATAGGCTCCGTGTGAGGAGCCCGATGCAGTACTCGATCCCAGGACCCCGGAATCACGCCCTGCTCAACGGCTGAGCCACTCAGGTGCCCCCTAAAAGTTTGCCTCTCTAAAAGTAAAGGTGGCATGATAGTTTGGGTGTTATTGCTCACTAAGTTAACAAGCTCTTCTCATTTAAGAAAAAAGTTGCTTAATATCAGTGATACAGTATGAGGGAGTAGAGATGTACATTTGATATAACAAAGAACTAAGATTAACTGTGTTGAAAATGCCAAGTTAGTAATCATCAGTGTATTACTTCCCTGTAATCTGAGATCTAGTTTATGGCAGAAAGTATTAATTCTTAATCCTGCTTGAGTATAGGATGTTTGTCAAGATTGTACAACTATAAATATGCCAAAGAATGTATACCACCTTTCTTTCTCAGTTCATACTTTCTCCATGTTCTTCACCAAAAGATACAAAGCTTGTAAACTTTTGTTCGTTATGTGTCTGATGTCAAGTAGATTTTGAATAAGATCAAAGCAAGCAAATATCATCCAGTGGCCATGTCTAGTCAATAGAACTCTCCATGTTGTATGGGACAAATAACTAATTTCTAAATCTTATATTGCCTTTTCATGATTTTGTTGTGTAACTTTGTGCTATTCAGGTTAGAAATGCTCATTTTCTATCTAAAAGCTTTAATTTCCCATAATGTAGATTGTAAACCTTCATCTAAGTCATGAAAGATGTATCATACTGTGCCTTCTTTGGATCCATCCTGAAGGAAAATGTAAAAATCACAACTTTTATCATCTTACTTCCTGATTTTTAAGCAATATACATCAGAATTGCCCTTGGTTATGAATATTTGAAATCTACAGGGAAAACATGAATGACAGTAAAGAGAAAACAGGGTCAAAATGGTCAAAGATTTGTCAGACTGAAGAAGAAGATGTTTTAAGAAAGGTGAAAAAGAAGTTTCTTTGAGATATCTAAAAATGAAATCTAACGTTCTTAAAACATTTTATTTATTAACTCAGTTCAGTATCATGAATATTGGATTTAATTCTTTGAGGCAACCTCTCTTTACATTCCTTTCTTGAATCCGGAAGAGTAGCTTAATGTATAGTGTGATTGCTTACACGTCATTATAGGTTTTATATTGTTTTAATCATTCATTCTTCAGTAAGCATTTATTATTTTTGACTAAATGCATAAGCATTTAAGTCATGGGGGGAAATCTATCCCACTTAGTGAACTGATTCGCATACTGTGATTGTGATCCACTTTTATCAGCATGGGGTCCGGATATCTGGGTAGGCTGAGTTAACAACTAGGGAACATTCCTCTTCCTTTGTTCCTCATAATAATTCATAGGAGAAATGAGGTAGTCACTTCAATAATTTTTGTTTATTTGTATATGGAAGTGGAAGTTGGGGAATGGTGGATAACTGTGACCATACCTCAATTGTCCAACAACGTGAAAGTAGTAGGAACAGAGCTGAAAGGAAGGCAGAAAGAAGCTCTGTTTCCTTAACCTCCCAGAGGAGTGTTTGACTGGCAAAAATTTAATTCATTGGCTTGATATAATTCAGGCCAATCTATAAGAACTGTTTACATTTTAATGATGATGGAGCTCTAAAATTATTATTATTTATAGAAGACATCATAACGATAATTAACACATGTTAAACTGCCTCTTTGTTATTATCTTAGCCAAAAGTCACAGTTGGATGCATTTTCCTCCTCTATTGAGCAACATATGATGGAATGAGCCCTTTAAAAGATTCTTTCTGGGCATAATTTAATACAGAGTTTGCTATGAATCATTAACAATGGCGGTATGATTGTAGCACTTATTTTTATATAGCTTTTAAATTTAAATTAAGTAGTCTGTTGATACAGAGGAGTACATTATTTATCAATACATAGTAATCCAGAGAAAGAAAGGTTGAAGAAAAGAAAGATTACTCATTTTTAAAATGAATTATTATGTTGTGGTTTCTATTATATTGCACTGCTAATTTCTTCAAGAGGAGAATAAAAACAAAATTTAATACCTATGGATATATAATATAGTTGGGTAAATTGTTGGTTATATGATATTGGGAATCTGTGGCTAAGCTATAATATTGCTTACCAAATTATAAAATAAATTCTCTGTAAAAAATGCTTAAAGATAAAACATATTTTGATTGAGCTAGAGATTTTATGGTAATTAGACATAATATAATGATCATAAGGTCAAGTAGAAAGCCATAATTTTCTAGAATTTCTAGAAAGTGCCTAAATATGTAGCCACAGGAAAATTTTCCAGATGTGATGAGAAAATTTCTGAAAGAAAAAAGTAAATTTGTAGTTTATATCTGTTTATCCTTCAGAGGGGTCATATTTTTTCTAAACTTGGAGAGAAAGTAGAAGTTCACTTTTTCTTCCTTTCTGTATCCTCCAGACTGGACTTTATTTTAGGTATTCAAAAGTCCTGATAGTTCCTTCTTCTTTCTTTGAGGTAGCACAGCAGGTCTTGGGCTGGGATGAAAGTTACTGAAATTTGGCTTATGAAGGTATGAAATGTGCATGTCAAAAAGAGTCACAAAAATTAGATTATTTCTATAGAAAGAGAGAACACCAGGAGGGTAAGGAGTAAACCTAAATGGGCTCCAGGAAGTGAGGAAAAGATTGAAAAATGAGGAGATTCACATGCATCATACATTCAAACCCTAGGGAGCATCTGTGTAAAAGACTTGCCTTACCCTACCAAGATTCTCAGCAGGCATGGAGAGTAAGGGGCATCTTCAGTGTAATAGTGCAAGGATGGGTGACCAGAAACACCAAGTCAGAGACAAACTCCAGTTCTGTCAGACTTTAGAACATTGGCCAACTACTGTGTGATAGAAAATATTTGGCCATAGAAAATGATCAAGATAGAGAAAAAATAAATCTCAGTTCCTCAACTCTCCTTTCCCAGAAGATAGTCAAAGAACCTACTATGAAGATTAAAATATACTTTTGCTGTTATAGACTAGAAAGATGGAATGTCAGGGTTGGAGCAATAATTTCCTACTGTACATCTGAATCATTGATCAGGATTCACCCAAGTTACATAAAGCAAGCAAATCAGTGAGAAATTATAGAGATGTCAGTAACAGGAATTTGAAGACAGTGGATAAAATAAAATATTCTCTCTCCTATGGAAAAAAAAAAAAACCTGGATGTAGATAGTTCATGTCTAGCATGGTGATTCAGCAGTGTTATTTGGGGCATATCTTGCTTCTGAGTTTAATTTTCTTCATGTTTAGTGTAGGGTTTCCATTCCTGAGGTTCTTCTGTGGCCCAACATAGCTTCCAATGCTCTAGCTAACGTGTTTATGTCCTGAGCAACATAAGGGATGAAGAAGGAAAGAGAACAGGTCAGATGCCTCAGAGGTGTCAGTTCCCTTTAAGGAGCTTTCTCAGGATCCCCACTCATATACCATTAGTTTTTAAGAACTTGGTAATGTGTATACACCTGGTGGGAGGCTAAAGAATTGATCTTGGCTAACAATCTCTCCTGAACAAAAGATAGGATTCTTCTGTGAAAGAGGAGGTAAATTGATACTTGGTATGCAACTAGAGGCTGGGCCACAAAGTAAGATGACCACAAAGAATAAAATATGTGCAGGGCTTGAAGTAATTAGCAGAGCATTGAGAGGTCATATATGTAAATCTGGGCCAAAAAGATCCTGATTCTTTCCTTTTTTCCTTTTCCTTTTCCTTTTCCTTTTCCTTTTCCTTTTCGTTCCTTCCTTCCTTCCTTCCTTCCTTCCTTCCTTCCTTCCTTCCTTCTTTCTTCTTTCTTTCTTTTTCTTCTTCTTTCCTTCTTTCTTCTTTCCTTCTTTCTCTTGTTTATTTATTTCAGAGAGAGAGAGTGAGTGAGCATGTGCATGTGAGTACTGGGAGGGGCAGAGGGATAAGGAGATAAGCAGAGTCCCTGCTAAGTGGGGAGTCCCTGAGAGCATGACATGACTGAAATCCACAGTGAGACACTTAACTGGCTGAGCCACCCAAGTGCCCCATTCCGATTTTTTTTATGTCAGACATCAAGAATTCTATATGGGAAAGATAAAACATAAATAAAGAAGGAGGCAATGAACTATCATTAAAATGCGGTTGAGGATTAAAATGGGCTTCCTTTCTGGACTTGATGATTTTATAATCTTCCTCCTTAAGGAAAATATATTTTCTACATGGTTAACTGTAGAGTTTTGGAAGATTGTCTAGGAAAGAATGAGACTAAAAGAAAGTTCAGCTGTAGAGATTTTTTAAAATATTCATTTCTTCTGTTTCTTTGATACAGTAGTCAATGAGTCAGCATGTCCTATCAAATCTAATTATTTAATTGTCATGTCAATGAATTTCTTCTTATTGTATTTTATTTTTAAAGATTTATTTATTTATTTATTCACGAGAGACACACAGAGAGAGGTAGAGACATAGGCAGAGAGAGAAGCAGGCTCCATGAAGAGTCTCATGTGGGACTGGATCCCAGGACCAGAATCATGCCCTGAGCCAAAGGCAGATGCTCAACCGCTGAGCCACCCAGGCATTCCAAGCTTCTTCCTATTTTAAAGAGCACTGGTTAAAAATATCACTCATATCATTTGAAGAACTTAATCATGGATTTAATAACGCTGACTATGGAGAGTGCCCCAGCGATTCAGAGACAGCATAGCTGTGATTTGGTCCAGCACTCTAGTTAGCAAAACATCAAGGTGACTCTATTGCCAGTCTAGAAAGTTTTCTATTCTTGATTATTAGATTTTTTGGGTGGTGGCAGGGGAGAGAATAGGTCATTGCAGTAGAGTAGACACATGAGAAGAGTAAAAAGCAACACTGGAAAATCTGTCTTCATAGAGACATTGTAAGTTGTTTTACTCAATGGAGCATGAACCAATAATAGCCTGAACAACTTTCAGACCACATACTTTAGTAAAACGCTTGTTTCTCAGTTATAATTTTTTACTACTTATGCCTTTTTTTTTTAGTAGCTTTCCTCATTTATTCAAAAGCCTTTTTAGTTGCATGAGGTTTAAAGTATTTTATATCAGTGAAGTGGTAAAAAGTAAAAGTTGCCCATTAAAAAAAATGTATTTGGAATTAGGCTAATTTTTTATCTTATCTATAAGATAAGATATAGATAGATAGATAGATAGATAGATAGATAGATAGATTGATATATCTTAACTATATTTTTTCTTTATCTATAGTTACTTGATTTTTCTTGTTCTTTGCCAGCCAGTATTTTCTACTTCTGGACTTATTGGAGAAAGTCAGTAGTTTTCTGTGCCTTATTGATAGATCTGTTGTAATTGTTGGCACATTTAGTCACTGAACAGTCATTAATTTAATATTATGATCACCCCACATCTACTCTATTCTACAGATTTGTTAGTTTCTTCTGACCCCTCCTCATACCACTGGAATGTAAGCCACTTGAAGGCAGCAGTTTATAGCCATGCAGTGCTTTTCTCATACATTTTATAATATTTTGTCATTTTAGAAAATAAAGTAAAAATATATATCTTAAAATGTAGCTGAATTTCATCTTTTCAGTAAGCTACGTAATGATTTTTAGCAATTCTTCACAGTGGCATTATTGGATTGGGTGCTATTTGTTTAAATTAGTTATCTTTCCCCAAGAGATGATATTTGAAAGGGAAGGGCAGATTCTTAAGTTAAAATTGTGTTTCCTGAACAAAAGCATAGAGCTTTGCTAAAATAATTGTTGTGGCTTTTTATTTCATTTCCAGATTATTGGGTAAATAGAAACTAAACTTTGTTGTTGATTTATACTTATCCTAATTTTGGAAGCTTCTGAGGTTGAAAGCATGAACTATACTTCTCTGTGTCCAACAATATATATTTTTAGTCAAAATGGAATAAACAAATTCAAAGTACAAATGAACAGATATTAAAGGTTCCTATTGGACACCCGGGTGGCTCAGTGGTTAAGCTTCTGCCTTCAGCCTGGGTCCTGATCTTGGAGTCCTGGGATCGAGTCCCACATCAGGCTCCCCACAGGGAGCCTGTTTCTCCCTCTGTCTATGTCTTTGCCTCTTTCTCTGTGTCTCTCATGAATAAATATATAAAATCTTTTTAAAAAAAACATTCCTGTATTATAGAATTAAAAGCTATTAGTTGTAAATTAGCAATGTGGTTTATTTCTAAAAACTTTACTCTTAATCAGCGATCCATATTATAAAGTTAATAAATTTATGTTTATAAAATAAGTTGCCTCAGCTTACATAATCATTTTCGAAATATGTTATAGGGAAACAATTAGCTTTCCTTCCCCAAAATGTATGTTCCCTTCTCTTAAAATGCCTTTAGAAAGACATTCTGAATTCTAAGTTCTCCATACTTGCTCTTGTCTATATTTTTTAGCTTACTGTTTTCTAACAAGTATATGATTTAGAGAAACTTTATTTCTACAACACTTAAAACTCAAAACATTTTCTTGAGCTATCCAGATAAAGCAAAAGTATATATTTTCAGATGAATTCAAATAATTATTCTAATTTTCACTTCATTTAGTGTATAAGAAGAAAGAATGTAGGTAATGAGTAAGCTGGAGAGTATGGCTAGTAAATATGATGACTACATAAATAATATAAATAACTGTCAAAACATAGATATTTCTGAAAATGAAAGGAGGTACTAATCAGGACAAAGGGATAATTATATGAAATAACTGAGGCTCTCCTGAGCAAAGTAAGACAAATATTCACATTACTGATAAATAATTCACCACAAACACAGATCCTGTAAATTTATTGCAAAACGTGCTAGCTAAAATTTCCCATATTCTAACGTGTATATTTTCACTTTGAGGGGGGGAAACTTTTGTCATTATTTCATTCATTTGCACTAATGGAGTTCTGGGATGGGAGCTAGGTTGCTGGAGCTCATCACTGAAGGAAACAGATCTCACCAGGTCCATTTTCAGAGCATTCATCTCAAGCTTTCTTGTTTAATAGACGTATTAGCATTTTATGGCATTTCAAATGTTTTAGAATGCAGCACACATAAACTATAAGTAAGTTTAGAATGTAGCACACATAAACTGTAGCCTAAATAGGTAGAACTTTGTAGTAAAACGGATTTCAAAAATAACAGAATTTAAAGGAAAATCTGTTTTCAAATGCCTGATGCTTTTCAACTGATTCCTTTTAGTGCTTATCTTCAGAGAAGAACTAGTAAAGTTTAGGAACATCTTTAAAGAGATAACAAGTAATAGATTGAATAAAGCCACTCATCTGTGGGAATCTCTTTGAAAGTCAAAATGTTTATCACAGCAAGTAGTTCAAGAAAAAATGTAACTGGACAGTGATGGAAATGTCAGAGACAGAAACTAGAAAACAAAAAACAATAACATTGTTATAGTTAAGGTTCCTTAAAATCAGTTGAAAGAGATTTTTAGGGTATCTATTCCTTTTCTTCCTCAGAATCACTTCAAATAATAGTCTACTTGTTTCCTGATTTGTACTCTAAATTGGCAGGACTGATCATTTTTCAGTGTTTACAAATGGTAAGGAACACATCTATTCAAATTCTCCTTCCATATTTGAACAGAAATATTGGTGTTGCTTCAGTAATAGAAGTTCTTGTAAAACAAAACAAAACAAAACAAACAAAACAAAACAAAACAAAACAAAACAAAGTAAAACAAAACTTTACCAACTGTTTGAGTAGAACACATAGCAATACTGTGTTTTGTTGTGGAGACATCAGTTTTGGTCCTGGATCAGTTACTGATCGGCGGTGGTTACTTATCTAAATAACTTGTCCTCTTTGGATTTTAGATGTGTGAGCAAGTTGGAATAAGCCTCTAAAATGTCTTCCACCTTGAATGTTTGGTGAGTGTTTTACTTTCATATTGTAATAGAATTTCTGAACTTCATTCTTTCCATTGTTATTTAATTAGGCCAATGTGGGACAATGAAGAGTTGGAGGCTAACGCACTGAACCACCCACATGTCCCATTTTTCTCATTATTGTATGTTCCATCTCTGGTTTTCTAATTTTCTTTTCCTTTCCTTCAGAGAGAAGCTTCTGAAGGAATAGATTTCCATTTTTGTACATGTAAAACTCTGATTCACTAATATCTCAACTCTATGATACAGCATTTCTCTTACCATTTAACAGATTATTTTTTAGCTCATCCACCAAAGACCTTTGTGTTACTAACTCAAGACAAGAATACGAATTTTTATCTCACTTAACCTCTCTGCAGGACATGATCTTTTGGGGAGCTTTCTCTTTTTGAAGTTCTCTCCATCATGGTTTTTCATAATATCTTCTTTTCACTTCCCTAGCCACTCTACTTTTTTTCTTTCTTAATATTGGTATTCCACAAACCCTGATTCAGTCTTTCTTTAACTGTACTTAAAGCTATACAATTTCATCCATATCTCATAAGTTCAATTTCCACTTATTCTTATATTCATGAATCTCTATCATTGGACCAAATATTTTTTAGGTTCTATTTTACCACATACACAACAGACATTCATCGAATATCCAGAAGATACCTCAAATTTAACCAATGTAAACTAAGGCAAACCAAACCACTTTAGCCTTCCAACACAAAGATGTTTCTTCCAGAGTATCCCTTATCACTGCATCTGGTACTAGTTGCCTAAGTCTTTACCTTCTATCAATTTTACCTACTTAAAAAAAAAAGTCTTAAGCTGTTCTTTACCCTTTATATTCATTATTATGACTGTGGACTAGCCTTTGTATTTAGGTGTTAATGATATAATAACCTACTGACTAGTCTCTTATTCTTCACCCCTACTCACCATCTAAAATGTTGGCATAGCTATAGGTTTCTGCAACAGTGAAATTATTCTACCTCTTGTCTGCTTGGAATCCTTCAGTGTCTTTTCTTGGCCCTTAAGATAAAGCCAGAATTACTTAACATGGAATAAGAAACCTTCCAGAGGTGGCTATTGTCCATCTATTCTTATTACCCGCTACATAGAACTCTGTGATTATTTACATATTTATTTCTTCTTTTGAATTATAAGTCCCTTGATGATGAGGTCTCTGAAGTATCTCCTGAGCTCTAAATCCTAGAAAAATGTCCCACATCTGAAATATGTTCATGAAGTGTTAATTATTTAATTAAATGGATTATCAAGGTTAATCAAAGTAAAAATATTGATATCTGCTCAAAGTTATGTAGAGTAATACCTTTAACAAAAAATTAGAAACCTAAGTTCTAATCTTCTGTTTTTTATTAATTAGTTCACCAAATCTCATAACTTTTCTGGTCCTCAATTTCTTACCTAGAAATTGATTTTGTAGTATTAGGTGATTTCTTCAGGCTCTTCTAGTTCTGACTTTCTGTGAGACCTGGTACTGTTCCATGGTCGTAATTTAATGAGACACATTAACTTTTCAGGCCTCTAAGGAACAATTTCCTTAACACTCAAACATAGTGTTTCACCCTAGTTTCTGTCCTATATCTAAGTATGTTTTGCCCCAGGGAAAACAGACTCAGAGTGCTGTGATGGCAGAGAATAGTTTCTCATTTCCATCGGTTTTATATAAAGGGGGAAAAAAACGGTGTCATAACTCTAGTGGATTTATTTCCTGCTAACTTTAAAAGCTAAGAAATGCTTGAAAATATATCCTCAATGTCACAGATTAGAACGTCCTGTGGAGACAAATTAATTTTCTCTAAATGACATTTGAAAACTTGCTAAGGGCAAAGAACAGAAGAATATGGCTATCCAATGAGTCATTTTATAATTTCAGGATGAAGTTGACCACCTTGTATTGATAAGTTTTTGTGGAGCAAACAGGACAAGGTGAGTTTTCCCCAGCTATGAGCAAAGTACCTATTACTAATTTAGAAAAGGGAGGGATAACAGTCTGGAAAATTATAGGCACATTTAAATAACTAAATGTGCTATAAAGATATATGCCAAGATTTTGGCGACAAGACTTGGAAGAGTTATGGGTAAATTAATACACAGGGACCAAGTTGAATTTATGAGGCATGAAATAATTACAGACAGTATGAAGAAGAGTTTTATGTTAATGCAAATTGATAGTGATACTCAGACTCTGGTGTTTGCAAATTCTGTTAATATCCAGGAAGTGTGTAATAGAATGGAATAGAAATAGCTAAGCTAATATTAAATCATGTAAGTTTGTAAGTCTTGTTTTTTTGAAGAAGGCATTATTATTGTAGCAAAAATAAATTATTTATGGTGCCAAATGCCCAACATTGAAAATGCAGGTAATCAATGGAATGCTACCTAATTGGAAAGGTATAGATATATGATTGAGATACTCTTCTCTTCTTTTTCCCTTGTAGACTGGCTACATGTTGAAAGTTATTTTTACATAGTTTGTACTTATCTTACTTTACTGTTATAATTTTTGTGATTAGGGAATGGCTTAAATGATCAGTATGACACATTTTAAATAATACATTCTCAGTCACAGGGATTTGAACTTATTTAGGAGTTGCAAATTTAAAATGCTGATGGTAGTATATTCTTACTAAATCTAAAGAATATTTCAGGGAGATGCATGTAACCCTTTTGACTGAAAAAATAACATTTAAAATTTCATAGAACTAAAAACATATTTCAAACATGTCCATTACCAGCGGAGTAGTGGTTTAGATACTCAGAAGAGCTCTCCTCCTACAAAACAACTAAATCTTACATTAAAAATGCTTTGTTGAGTTTGAAGAAATAAGCAAAACCTTTAAAGGCCCAACAAGCAAACAGCGAAGATGTAAGTTGAAAATTTAACAGAAAGCAGTGAAGAATAAGTTAACCTTAAAGCTGAGTTGGTCCAAGGTGTAAATGCCCATGCTAACCCTGAGATTAAATGCTGTTATAAGAATGTATCACAGTGTGTAGGAGCTTAAGCAGGAGCCCCAAGTAGTTACCAGAATCTCTTAGATCATAGCAGAAGCAAACAGAAATCCTTTATAGCTTAAAGTATCATACTTTTAGGCACTTAGGATTCCCACAGAGTAAGATCTAGAAAAGAAATGCTCATAATCAGAGATCCTAAAATAGAAGGAAAGAAGACAGAGGGATAAGCATCAGCATAAAGAAGAAACACTTCATATGCTTTTCAAAAGTTTTTTTAAAAAACTATAATTGATATTCTTAAGGAAAGAAAATGTAATTACATAAAATGCTCAGTTAAAACCACAAAAGGCAGAAAAAGTATGGAAGACAAAAGTCAGGAAAATGGGCAAGAAGAAGAAAAAAGTAACAAATATGGTAGATATTGATCCAACTATATCAATCATTTTAAATGTTGATGGTCTTATATGCACCAATTAAAAGACAGAGGGTAGTCTTTTAATGCCTGGTGGGTGCCTGGTGGTTCAGTAGGGTGCCTGGTGGTTCAGTAGGTTGGGCATCTGCTTTCAGCTCAGGTCATGATCTCGATGTCCTGGGACCGAGCCCTGCATCAGGCTCCCTGCTCAGGATCTCTCTCTGTGATCTTTCTTGCTCTTTTTTTTAAGGTTTTATTTATTTATTCAAGAGAGATACAGAGAAAGAGGCAGAGACATAGGCAGAGGGAGAAGCAGGCTCCCCACAAGGAACCTGAGCAGACATTCAACCACTGAGCCACCTAGGCATCCCATAAATAAAAACCTTTAAAAAAAAATACACTGGTAGTCAAAGCTGATAAAAGAACAAGATCTCAATGTATATTCTACAAGAAACTGAATTTGAATAAAAAGACAGACTGATAGTAAAGGGATGCTGAAATATAGATCATGCTAACACTAATCAAAAGAGTGAAGATCTATATTAATTTCAGCCAGAGAAGACTTCAGAGCAGGAGAAGTTATCATGGATAAAGAAGGAATTGCATAATGATAAAGAGGTCAGTAGTTCAGAAAACATAACAATTCTTAATAAATATGTATTTAACAATAAAGTATCAAAATATGTGAAGCAAAAGCTGATAGGACTACACGGAGAAATAGATGAATCTACCATCATGATTGAAGACTTGAATGCTTCTCCATCAGAAATGGACAGATCCAGGGGGCAAAAAATTAGTAGGGACATAGTTGAATTCAACAATGCCATCAATTAACTGGATATAATTGACATCTATTGAGAATTCATCAAACAACAGCAGAATACACATTCTGTTCATGCTCACATGGGACATTTACCAAGGTAGAGTATATTCTGGGCCATACATCACACCTTAAAAATTTAAAAGATGGGGCTGAAATTTCCAAGCTTCTAATCATAGCTTAGTCCTCCTGGTGGCCAGCCTCCATTCAGGAGCCCACCCACCATTGCTCCATAAGAACAAAAGACACTCCTATCACCCAGGAGATTCCAAAGGAATCTGTTAAATAATGCCACCTCTACATATATCCAGTTTCCAAATGTGGAGTTGTTGGCGAGATTTCTACTTAGTTCCATTGTTGAATTTGTCTGACTTTGTGCCAGCATCATACTGTCTGAATTATAATAACCATTTGCTTGCTAATGAGGTAATTTTTTGTCAACCCCTTACTGGTGCTTCTTTTCAGGGAGTATCCTGTGTGTTCTGGGATCTTTTTTTAGGCATAGTTATTCTAAGTCAATAATCCACTTTCAACCTCATTGTCATCATCATTTGATATTACATTTGACAGTTAAATACATCTTCATCATCTGTCATATACATATACATGACCTATGTTAGGGGCTGTAGCGCTGAACTGTGCTATTATGGCCCCTAACCTAAGATAGCTTATAGACTTACTCTGGATTTTGTTTACTGTGCTCTAAGATAGCAAGCATATTCTCTTTCAAAGGAATGTGGAATTAAAATTGAAGAAGAGGGGGATCCCTGGGTGGCTCAGTGGTTTAGCGTCTGCCTTTGGCTCAGGGAGTGATCCTGGAGACCTGGGATCGAGTCCCACATTGGGCTCCCTGCATGGAATCTGCTTCTCCCTCTGCCTGTGTCTCTGCCTCTCTCTCTCTCTATGTCTGTCATGAATAAATAAATAAATAGAATATTAAAAAAAAAAAAACCAAAAAACAAAATTGAAGAAGAAAATATGACCATCTTCCCCTTGATTTTTAAGAGATGCAAAATAAGACAACCTCAGGAGTCTGCATCTAAGCATAACTGACTTCTAGCCAATTCCCAGTATGTATTTAAATTCTGGCAGGTCCGCACATCTGTATACTTTATTCCATATTGGTGAAAAGTCTGGAAAGTGGGTAAAAGCTTGTTAAAGTAAAATTAGAAAACCCAACCTTCAATGTAAGTAGAGGAGGTATTTCTGTGATGTGATGCATGCTTGTGCTTGTAAGAAGGCACTGGTCTTCTAAATAGAATTCATTATAGCCATTAAAGAAATGATACCTTTAGGTACCAGAATTATCAACTGCTATAATTCAGCTAGTACTTGCATTGTTCGTGATGGCAGGGAGTATTTTAATTAAGCAAAGTCAGACTTTTGAGGATTAAATCATTTGTCAGTTACTTTGCAAAATGACAACTAGCCAACTGAAAACAAATTTTCATAAATAGGAGGGGTAAAGGAGATGTCTAGGAAATCCTTTCTTCTGAAGCCAAGGGACAAATGAAAGACCATGGGAAGGCAGAGGAACAATAGAAAGAAGTGAGAAAATAGAAAGCTCACGTTTTCACTTAACCTATCCCATTCCCGCTGCTTCAACTTACGCTGTGATTTTTGGAGTGTTCTGTTCTCAAAGAGTTTTGCCAATCAGGAAGAGTGATGAAACCAGAGAGCCCATAAAACTGGAAAAGTACAGATGAGATAGCAAAAGCTTGTCAAGAGACAGAAGCTTGTGTAAAAAAATGTTTTTAGAAGCAAATACCAGCAAAATATACTAAGTTTCTATTGAGGAAAGTATTAGAGGACGTAAAATGCTATATAATTCTGTCTTTATTCAAAACCAATGATAGTGACGAGTCCGGGAGGCTATAGGAATTAATTTTGAGTTGAAATGGGGGTAAGGCAGCAATTTATTGGATGGCAGTTGCTGGTGCTTGTGCTTGAGCAACTTAGTGAAATCTCAGATTTCTTTCCCATTTGCACATAGAGATAGGCCCATCAGAAGACCTAAGTCCAAAAACTCATTGCCTAACCACACTCTCTATATCATATAGAAGCATCATGCTTTTCAAAAACCCCTAGAGAGGAGTGAATAAAGGAGCAGAGCAAAGCTGTTTTAGTACTCCTCTGGTTGAAAACAAATTTCTTTTTTAATGGTAAGAATTATTAGACTTCTATAAAATGAATACCTATTAGATTTCCTTTTAAGATCCTTTCTCTAACCTCCTAATTGTACATAAAAGATCCTAGATGCCAGAGAAACTTGTGTTGGACTAGTTGTAAAAAATATAAATACGCCACTTTCTTTCTCTCTTCCCTTCCCTCCCCTCTACTTTCTCTCCCTTCCCCTTCTTTTCCTTTTCTTCCTTCTGTCTTTTTTGGGGCTTCTTTTGTCTGTCAGACAGATTTAGAGCACTAGTGAATCACAAAAGGAGGCAGAGAAACCAGAGGGGAGAAATGATGCCCAGCAATAGGCCACATATTTGAGTCTGTAATATATTTTCACACTCTCTTCTAAATCTTGAATACAATTCCAATGTGGAAAGAAAATGCTTCACCGCTTGCATACCTGACTCCTCATTCTCTCTTGTGTTTATTATTTTCTAAATGGCTCATCTTTGAGGTGATTTTAAGGCAGTAGTCTTATAATGTTTCTTTATTTATGGGAGGATTAATCAAGTGTGCTTAACATTATAATTGTCCTGAAGGCCAACTTTGACCACATTGATTACATTGTTAAGGTAATGTTGAATTTCTCATTCAAATATTGACTATTATTTTCCACTATTTCTAATATTTCCATTATTATTTTTAAGTCAGGTGCTCTGTTCTTGAGCTGTTTATGGAACAGAATGGTAGTTAATGTTTATGGCATTTACCCAAACCAATTCCATTTCCCACAGAACAATCAAAATATCTAGAACACAGCCTCACTTTTGCTAATTCATCTGGTTTTCTGCAATAAATTGTGTGTATAGTTCTCTACACTAATGAAAGTGTATTTTGCTTGTGAAAAAATAATTCAGCTCCATATGTTCATTTATATGATGGGTATAAAGATCGGAAATGCTTCTCTTTATTATAAAATATTTTAAAATTTTTCACATATTTAAAATAACTAATATTTAAAAAAACAGAGTTTTTCATCTACCATTTTAATATATATAGTTCAATATATATAGCTGCTTTCATTCAGCCTTAAAAATATTATGATTTTTTAAAATGATACACTTATTCTTGTAGAAAGTTACATGGTGTATATAACCCTTTAAGCTAAAAAAATATGAAATTGCCACACAAAGGCTAATGAGTTATAGCATAAAAGATTACTTTTAAATTTTCCGACAGTTTAGCACATTAGAAGGACAAAAATCAGTAGCACATTTGTCCAGTCCTGAAAAACATCTTGATTCAATCAAGACGCTCTGTAGGCTTTTATAATTCAAAATAATTGTACTGTCTGTGAAATCAGACATTCAGATATGTAAGCTACCGTTTTAATAAGAAATGAATCAAAGATTAGAGAAACATTGCATTTACTTTCTTGTTTTCTCTTACAAGCAAATGTGGCTTTCCAACACAAAGACATTTCCTTCTATTTACTCTTTAAAGTTATATTTATACAATTGATGTATATTGTCAACATTAATGAAACGTCTGTCAAAATGTATAACAACACAGAAGTATAACAATTGCAGTTTCAAGGATAACTTACCCTTGAAATTCAGTTTTTTACTGTCTTTAATGGAATGGAAATTTGAAATGATCTGTGTGGGGAATTATTTTGATTAGTACTATCATCATTGATTCCCCCCAATTACCTTACTTCAAATTAGAAAAATACATTTTTTTTTCTCTTTGCTTTTCTTTCCATCCTGAAAGCAAATGAATCTTAGGGTTCAAAACATCATTGGCTAGCCAATTTAACCATATTAACTGTATGCTTGCAGGTGAGAATCATGGGTAAATTTTGCAAGAGAATTTAATATATATATAAAATATTGAAAGACTAAGGAAATTGGTGCCAATAAACATGAATCTGAATTCTAATTTTGCCACATTCCAGCATTTTGAGAACAGCAAATCATTCTCTGAATCTCTGTTTAAAAAAAAAAAAATCTGTAGGAAAAAGGTAATCTCATTTAAAAATATTTTTCTAAGCAACAAGTAAAATTATGTAGATGAACATATGAATGAACCATAAAATCCCATACAGATCTCTGTTAATATGTAGAATCAGAGATAAAGCAGTCCTTGGCAATGTAAATTGGTACAGCCACTATGGAAAACGGTATGGTGGTTCCTCAAAATATTAAAGATAGAGCTATCGTATGGTTCAGGAATTCCACTCTTAGGCATGTATCTGAAGAAAATGACATCAGTGTTTTAAAGAAATAGCTGCACCCCCTTTTCATTGTAACATTATTCACAATAGCCAAAATATAGAAATAACCTAAGTGTCAATTGATGGATAAAGAAAATGTGGTACACACACACACACACTCACACACACACACACTGACTCACAAATATTCTTTAGTCATAAAAAGAAGGAAATCCTGCCATTTGTAATAGTATGATTGGACTTTGAAGGCATTATATATTAAGTGAAATAAGTCAAAGTAAGACAAATCTGTATGATCTCATTTATATGTAGAACCTGAAGGGGGGAAAAAAAAAAAACCAAATTCATAGAACAGATCACTGGTTGCCAGAGGTGTGGGTGTATTGGGTGGGGGGGGGGGGGGGAAGGTAAGTTAAAAAAGCCATGATTATTTAGAAATTAGACATTTTTCCTTGAGAGTCAAATCATAAAATCAGTGTTGCAAAGCTCTACTAAGCACAATCATCAAAAATATAGAATGAGTCCCATTAGACATGATAGGAATTAATTGAAATAATATAATCAAACAGTTCAAAAATAAAACATGGTTAAAAACCAGCTAATTCATAAAAGTTGTTGGTAGCAAAAGATACTTAGGAAATTCAATTATCAACTCTATGAACTCTCATTTGACTCCTGTTTGATGGTTTACCATGACCTTTAAATTCAATTACTATTTAATTAAAATTCATTCTAGTTTCATTTAATATACCATGGGAGCCCTGTTTTCTTTTTCAAATCTCCAGGGATTTAGGGGTAAAAGGGCTATTTCAAATATTTGTCTCTAACTCAGCTCTTACATGAATCTCCATTTTGTCTCCTGCTGAACTGTCATTCTTCTTCATCCCTACCAGGCCCTTATTAAGCCTTCCCACAGAACCACCCAAATGAGAATAAGTGCATAACAATATAAAACGGTGACCAACATTCCAAGGATTGTGGTGTGGGTAGTAGCAGTTAGAGCAGAGCACAGAACAGTACGGAACGTGAAGGTCACTCAGGAGCTGTACCTAATCTCTGGGCTTAAAAATGTGCCTCTCCTTGAAGAGCCTCATCTTTGTAGACTTCTTATTCTCAGTCATCTTGGTTTTCTCTCCCTAAGTCAAAAATCCCCCCTCTCTCTACAATGGAGAACAATTCAGTTCCCTCCGAGTGAACCACACGTCTCCTTTGCATTGACAAAATGTATGAGAGTGATCTATTAAGCAAAGGGCCAAGGAGCAGTTCCAGAATTCCACGCTTGCCAATTGTGTTAGTTTCCTAGCGCTGCCTTAGCAAGGTACCAAAGACCAAAAAGTATGAGCCTTAAAACAGCAGATATTTATTCTCTCATAGTTCTGGAGGGGAAGTGAAAAAACTGAGATGCTGGCAGCATTGATTTGAATCTTCCCTAAATTTCTAGGGTAGAATCTGTTATTTGCCTCTCTCCTGGCTTCAGACAGTTTGCACCACTCCTCGGTGTTCCTCGGCTCTGGATGTGTCACTCCAATCCTTGCCTTCCTCTTCCTCTTGTCACTCCAATCCTTGCCTTCCTCTGGGCCTTCTTCCCCCCTTGTCTGTGTAATTTCCCTTTTGTTTATAAGGACATCAGTCGCCGAATTCAAGGAGGCCCTAATCCAGTATGACCGCGTTTTAACTTAATTATATCTATAAAGACCATTTCAAAGGTTTAGAAGTTTTGATTTCAATACATTTTACTGAGGGACACAGTTAAATCCATAACATGAAGCAAATGGCTTAAGCAGAAACCTTAAAACTAGACTTTTCTCTCTCGTCGGCCTACCCTACGGTTTGGCAGAGCTGCTGCTCTCTAATATGAGACACCCCACCTTGCGGGGTGCTCGTTATTTTTGTGTTTTGTAGGGTAGCAGAGCATGCCACCCCAACCTATACTATTTTGGCATAAAGCTTAGTTTGAGCTGAAAGCTATTGAGAAGAAGCAGATATAAGAAAAGCTGTCTGCCCTCCCCGACGTGCCTGAAAGCAGGATGCAAATTTACAAAGATGCCCTCTTTTCCTTTTCTATGAGGAAGGACAAAGGTTAATCACTGGAGACAATTTATGACCTTTATCAGCTTAGAGACAGCATCAGAGGAACTGATAAAACAAACTTTATTGACTACCCTCATCTGCCGTTAATCTCCCCTGTATTTGCCTCCCCACAATTTGCCAGCCCTGGAGACCCAGAGTCCTTTTTGCTTGTCCTGTCGCTTCTCTAAAAATGTATCATTCCTTTGCTAAGATGCTACCTAAGCCGAAGTTCTAACCAAACCTCTGAGTTACTCATCTTGTCTACTCCCTTGCGTTGCATGCACAATGCATGTTAATAAATACGTTTGTTTTTCTTTTGTTAATCTGTTTTAGGCCCATCTAATTTACAGGGCCCCACCTGGAAGAAACTAAGATGGATAGAGAAAGAGATTTTTCCTCCCCTATAACTCCTATAAATACACTTTGAGCTTCGTTTCGGGATGCAAATAAATTGCTTGGGAATAGATCCATCCTTCCTTTTAAGATTTGTTAGGGGGGATCAGAGCAGTGCTCAATTTAGGACTAATTATTCCTCTACCACAGAGGGAAGACTCTTATGAATATTCTACCCAGGGCCCCAGGAATCATGATGAGGCTTTCCAGCTGGGTCAGTGGGAACAAGCACTATTCCCTCCACCCTTACGTGAGTCCCAACACCTCTGGCTCCAGACTTCCGGGTGATTCTTTCCCTGACTTTGGGTAGTTTCCTCACACACAGGTGTTGATCAGTGCTCAGGGGTCCCATCTGCAGGTGTCCAGGCAGCTCTCTTTTCTCCAGTACTCTGTCCTGGGAGCCCTGCCTCCTCTGGTCTCCCAGTCTCTCCACCTTCATCTTCTGAGACTAGGGGATCTCCTGAGCTCTGCTTGGGCACTCGGCCGCAGCCTTGTATGTCCTTCCCCCAGTTACTCAGCCGTCCTCCTGTGTATGAGCAGATTGTTTCCAACACCTTAGTAGTTACAGACAGTGCTGCAGTGAATAACCTTGTGCTTACGTTCATATCGTTAGAGGTGAATTTAACAATACGATTTCTAGGAGTGCAATTACTGAGTCAAAAAGTAAGTGTACCTGAAGATTTATTGCTGCGTTGCCAAAATATTTCCTTGGAAAGATTGTATTGATTTCCATTGACATTAGCTACAAATGAATGTGTCTGTTTCTCCTCAATCCCATGAACAGAAAGTATTGTCAGGGTCTTAAATTATTGTCAGTCTGATAGCTGAGAAATGGTATTTCAATATTGTTTTACTTTGCATTCTCTAGTTACGAGTGAGTTTTAAAGGTCTTTTTGTGTGTTTGACAATCATTTATTTTTATGGGGATTTTTGGTGACTTTTCTATTCATACTTTTTCCTAATTTTTATTACATTTTTTGACATTTTATCCTCAATTTAAAGAGTTCTTTATATATGAGAATATTAACTCTTTGTTTATGGTATTTATTGTAAAAAATCCCCCCCCCCAGTTTTAAAATTCTGTTTCATATAATAAAATGTACTTTTAATTTCGTGCTTAGTCAAATTGATTGGTCTTTTCATTTATCACATCTCAGTGTTATGTCATAGGTGAGTAGCTGTTCTCTACACCAAAGTTAAAGAGCAAAACATTCATGTAGTTTTATTTCATTTTATTTCATCTCAATGTTATGTCATAGGTGAGTAACCATTCTCTATATCAAAGTTGAAGAGTAAGCTACTCATGTAATTTTATTTTACTTCATTTAAAAAAAAATTAGATCCTTAATCTTTTTAGAGTTTATTATTAAGATACGATTCTAATTTTATCTTTTTCTAAGTTATTAATCCTGTTGCCAAGAGCACCATTTATTTAAAAAAAAATAGCCTCACAGTAGTGCTTTGAAGTACCTTAATTGTCATGTACCAAGTTGCCACATATATTTGTGTGTAATTGACTCTATCTAAGAATCAGGGATTCTTCTACCTCTGTTTGTCCAAATCTTATTTGGTGTCTTTCAAGAATGCTTTAGAATGTACTCGTAAAGGTTCTTATGTTTCTCCTGAAATTTATTTCTAAGTACTGATTTTTGTGTTGTTATTGTAAAAATGGTTTCTTTACCCTTATGTTGTGTTTCTTGTTTGTGTAAAAGAAGAATTTTTTAATTCTCTGCATTAATTATATATATACACTGGTATTTCTTTGAATTTAATTACCTTTTGAATAAGTTTTTTCATTGATTCTCTGGAATCTTCTTAAGTATGCTATCATATCTATAAATATATATTGTTTAACTTCCTTTTTAGTTATTATTGTGGCTCTAATTGATTTTTATTGTCTAATTGTACTGCCTGATGTTTAAATGCAATATGCAACATTTATGTATTAGTCATCTGTCTTTACCCAACACCTTTGTTTTATAAATACATTTACATATTTTAACATGCTTATTTCTTTTCTTGAAATTTCCCTGTCATCTTTTGGTTGAATGAAACTCATCCTCTAGTACAGAGGTAGACAGACTATTGCCCACTGACCAAACTCAGTCTACCTCCTGGTTTTATAAAGTTTTATTAAAACACAGCCATTCCCATTTCTTTATCTTTTGACTTATATTTTGACTGTTTTCATACTACAGTGGCAGTTAAGTAATTACAACAAAGACAATAGAGCCCTCATATCCTAAAATATTTACTACTTGGCCTTTTATAAAAAAGGGCATATACCTAAGCATAGAATTTCTGGGTCAGAGGTAAGTGTATCTCCAAATTTACTAGATAAAATTGAATGAAATAATTTCTGTCTTTCCTTTTGGTCTAAGAATTTCTATTTCCTGAAATCTTGACAAAAACTTATTTATATAAAAATGTAAATCTAGTAGTTTTCAACTAGAGGTTTGACTACTAACATAATTTCTTTAATCTCTCTATTTTAGGTCTTTCATTCTTATTGAATCAATTTTAATAATTTCTATTTTTATAAAAATTCTCATTTTTATGATTTTAAATATGAAGTTATTAACTTTCTTAAAGTACTATTGTAATTTTAAAACTTTACTGTAAATATATGACCTTTTTCATTGGTATTATTGCTTATTTTTAATTCCTCTCTTCCTTTCTTTCTTTTATCTATTATGTTTGTCTAGCAATGTAGTATCTTCAAAAGACCATTTATCAGTTTGTTCTCTGTAAAGTTTCTTAGTTTTCATTACTTTAATTTTTTGCTCTTTTTTTTTTATGTCTTCTACTTCCTATGGGTTTATTCTCATTTTAATTATACTTAACTTTCCAAGTTGGATACTGGGCTAATTCCATTTTCTTATTTTCTAGTATAGTTATTTACTGCTGATCAGTTTCTTATAAGCAATATTTTGTGTTCATCAATCAACCTTTATATGTAATGCCTTTATTATTGTTCTATAGTAAATATTTCTAAATTACATATAATTTTTTTTTCTGGGACACATAATTATTTATAATATTTCTACCATTTTTCTTTTGTCCCTTAGTTAAATATTCCTGGCTTTGGTGATTTTGATTAGGGAATAAGATCTGTGTAGCTCATTTTTTAGTATTTTGGTTATTTATTTGGACCCTACTACATAGATATTATTTATACTTGTTCTTTGTGTTTTTGAAATGATATATAATCTTCTAGTACAATTTTTAGTCAACATTTGGTCAGTACCAATGAATGGATGGTAATACAAATAGATGAATACATGAACAGGTTGTGAAAGAAATAAAAATTTCAGATCTAAGGTTGTCAGTCACTAAAATTATCATCTTCCATTGAGAAATTCTCTCTTTTTTTTGCTTTTATATTTTGTTTGGTTTGATGCTAGTTTGATATACTGAGAATGAGAAATCTATCATATATCAAAGTAGAGATATTATTTAGGCAGGCAAACTACAGAAAAGGAATTCAAATGGAAATACTAAGTTAAAATATGAAATTAAGCATAATTAGTCTATAAATAGACTCAATGAAATCCTATGTAGCTTATAGGAGGTCTTTAATCAACATTTGTTAATTCATATATTAATCAGTAGGGGGGACATTTCAGATAGAAAATAGAAAAGAAACTGCAGAATTCATAGGTTAGGTAAAGAAGGAGAAGGCCAAACAGACAAGTACGGAGTGATGGGCAATAAAGAGCAGTATTAGCAGAGGGCAGAATTGTCAGCAAACCAGAAGGGTAAGATGTTTCTAGAATAAATGAGTCCTACACCACAGAATTCTTCTAAGTGTCAAATAAAACAAAAATATACAGAAATACTTATTAATGAGCATTGATTACTTCATCTGCCTGTTCTAGGCACCAAAACTTTATGCTCAATAGTTAACTGGATCTAAACATTCTAACTTGAGTTTCTAACTAGAAGAGGCTTTTCTAACCATTATATGACCTCGGATTGCTGCTTTAATATGAAAAGGAAAACAGGTTGTCTGAAAAATCTTCATCGACAGCATCACTAATCAAACTTCAGAGCAGTAACTTCAGGGCAGTGGGAAGATTTAATCTTCCATGAAACACAGTGCTAAATGAAGAAACCTAGTGACCATTTGCAAATAAAGACATTCATCAAGTATAGACGGGAAGAATGTCAGAAAGTTGAACGCCCGTTTGGTACATATGCACTATATAATTAAAAGAGAAAATTAACTGCTGCTGGAAATGTCATATTTGAGAAGTGTTTTCAAAGCACTACAGACAAAGGCAGATTTAGGAGAAGGAGGAACGAAAAGTCATTTTAAATATTTCTAAAATGTATTATATGGCAAGCTTTTTGAGAATGTGTGTGTGTGTGAGAGAGAGAGAGAGAGATAGAGAGTGTGTGTTTTCAGTCATATTTTTGGACCAGAATACTTAATTTACTCACATTTGCAAGTGTTAGAGAATTGATATCAACCTGATGTTTCTGATAACAATAGTAATTTGAAAAAGGATACTGAAACAGTACAGAAATTACTCTATATGGACAGGTTCTCGATAATTGAGAAAGAATTATGGACTCAGCATTTCAGGAGTACAGATTGTTCATTAAGTTATCTTCATATGTTTATTTTTTTGTTTAATGCTAAAAACAAAACAAAGTTAAACCTATATTTGAGAATAAGTTCAAGGACTTTCATAACCTTTTATTAGTGAACCTGCTATCTCTCTTCATATATTGGCAAATTTTTTATCCAATTGGATCACTGGAACAAAAACATTTTCTTGGTAAGACTTGAGCTTCAGTGAGCTAAATTTCTAAAATAGACATTAAAACTCTTTTTTCCACTATAGAAAGGTTATTAGTAAAGAATTCAATTTCATGTTTAATTATTATCTTAATAGTTCAGTCTTTGAACAAATGAGGCCAAGTCTGTTACTAATTTAAAATATGATTCAAGTAATTGGTAGTGTAATTCTTACGGATGGTAAAACTTGAATGATTACATTTGACCTTTTAATCAAGTCATGTGTTCAATTTTATTTATTTTTTGTTAATATCATTTTCATTAGTGACTTTTTCACTTGACTTACGTTTAATCTACTTCTAGTCTTGTATAACTTAATCATAGATATGAGAATAAAAGTCTTAATCAGGATATTTCCAATGTGTTTACGATTATTTTTATCGATAGGCAATACCTTGCAGTCTATTTGGATGTTATTAGATACTGCCATGGTGTTTCTAAACTGTGTGTGTGTGTGTGTGTGTGTGTGTATTTATATATACTATCAACGATTTATGAGAGTGATCTTTACTCCATATTTTTACCAAAAGTTGGCATTTTTAAACTTTTTTTATTTATTGGTCCTTTAGTGTTCTCTTCTGGGAAACAATAATATAAATACTTACATATATTTATTTTTCTATTGAGTTGCACATTTTTCTTAATTATTAATGAAAATTATGTAATTTGGATAGAAATAGTTTTTTATTTTTGTTATATTTTCTCATTTGAGTGTCTTTTATTAAGCAGTTCTTAATTTTAGTGTAATCAGATTTTTCAATTTTTTAAATTGTGTATACATTTCAGGGATTACTTTAAGAAATATTTTACTATTTCTATATAAATAAGATGTGCCTGATATCTATTTCTAAAACTTTGTATTTTTTATTTTAATGCCCATGGAATAGATTTTTGCATTTAAAAAGTGTTAGTTATCTTTTGTAATTGATTTCTAATTTCATTGCATTGGTGAAAGGTTTCATAATCTATAAAATATTTTTGAAACTTTGGGAGATTAATTTTTAATGAAGTTTCTGTTTGTGTTTTTACTGTAATTATTGGTAGTACAATTCTGTGTACATTCATTAAACACTGTATTCTTAGTAATTTGTGAGTGGTGTGTTTTAATACCCATTGTGATAATAGGTTTATCAATTTCTGTTATTCTCTGTATAAAATAAGATGTTTAATTAAATGCATTTAAATTTAGAATTTTAGGAAAGCCTGGGTGGCCCAGCAGTTGAGCGTCTCAGCCTTTGGCTGAGGGCATGATCCCAGAGTGCAGGGATTGAGTCCCACATTGGGCTCCCTGCATGGAGCCTGCTTCTCCCTCTGCCTGTGTTTCGCCTCTCTCTCTCTCTCTCTGTCTCTCATGAATATATAAATAAAATCTTTAAATAAATAAATAAATTTAGAATTTTATTATCTTCTAAGACTAAAATTATGTTTTTACAGTCACCATTTTTATCTCTAGTAATTCTTCTCACCTTAAAATCTCTGTTTTATCCTAATCATAACTACTTCACCATTCTTTCAGTTGCCATTTTCCTATATGTATTTCCAGACCATCCCTTGCAGTCTTTCTGTGTTCTTATGTTTGGAACAAACATCTTATTATGATCAAAGAAAGTTGGGGTGGATCTTTAATCAAACTCAATAGTCTCTTTAAGTTGATTCATTTTTATTAAGATAATTTTATTAATAATTTATTAAGATAATTTTGAATATATTTTAATGTATTTCAACCATCTTATTTTATACTCTCTTGTCATCTTCTTTTTTTCTTTTCCACTTTTCTTACTTCCTTTATCAACATTTTTTCCCATTCAGTTTTTCTCCCTTGTACTAGATTTGAAATTTTTGTTTCTATTTATATTCTTAATTATACTTGAAATACAGCTATGAATTTTATTACTATTTCTTGAGTTAATCAATGTCAAACTTCTTTTCGAATATTTCAGTGAATTTAGGATGTTTTCATTTTGATCACACACACATACACATACGCCCTCACATTCACATGGACTTAACGTCCAGCTATTTAGTTCTTGTGAGTTTATTTTTAATTTAAAAATATGTCTAATTTAATATATTGACTTAGAATTCCCATAACCAATAAATAATATATATTTAACCCAATATTTTTTCTCTTTTTCTATACAGTGTTGTTCTAAAGACAATCAAGTTTCAAGTTTCATTGTTGGTTCCATTTTGCATGGAAAGAAAGCTTTGAGTAGCCCAGTCTTTTATTGGTGTCAAGGCCTCTTAGCTGTTCTGTCTAACACCATAGGTCCTAGCTGTGTGAGGCTTTTGATATTTAAATTAGATAAAGCATGCAACACTTGATCTCTGGGTTGCTAGTTTTAGCCTCATGTTGGCCATAGAACCTACTTAAAAAACAAAACAAAACCAAAAAAGGGTAAATTAAACTTAAATAAACTTTAAAATCTTCAGCTGCACTAGACATATTTTAAGTGCTCGATAGCCTCATGTGGCTAGTGGCTATTGTATTGGTAGCACAGCTATAAAACACACATGAAAAGTCCATTTGCACCTCACTGTTGGAGGGTCTGGGGGCTCTCACCCCTCATTGTCCAAGAATAGTTTCTTTTTTCCCAAATGGCCCTTTAAAAAGAGCTTTGAGAGTTATGCATCTGGCTTTCCGATTTGGATATTTGCCCCTTCTTTACTATTTGCTTTTTTTTTTCCTGTTAACTCTAAGTAGGTTCTTTGGGATTTCCCCAAATTTTTCTTTTGGGGGGGGGGCAATAGAACACTATGATACTGGAATAAAAGGCAAGGATAACTTATTTTTATTATTCCCATATATTTCCATACATTTTTTCCATGAACTGTCACTGTAACCTTTACAAATTATCAATTAATTTCTGTTGTTTTGTTTTTTTACAGCCTTGAAGGAACTCTATAGGAAACCACCCCTTTGTTACCAAAAAATTTTGGTGATGTTTCTTTTTTGTTGTTTCGCTTTGTTTCTCTTTGATGTTTGCTTTTGCTCTTGACTGTGGAATAGTATATATTGCCAAGGAGACTGCTTTATTCTAATTTACATACCTTTTTTATGGCTTCTCATGTTTCATATGAAATTTAAGAAGATCTTTCTTACACTAAAGATATATATTCTTCTAGTACAGTTGCAGTTTATTTTTCATATTTAAATCTTGAACCTATCAGGAATTAATTCTAGTGTAAGCTATGAGATAGTAGTTTTATGCATTCTCAAGACATATGAATTTTTCTACGACTGTTCATTGAATAATCTATTATTTTCACTGATGAAAATCAGTGATGTTTTATGCAAAAGCCCTGTGTGGTGTGTGTGTGTGTGTGTGTGTGTGTGTGTACATATGGTATTGAAGGGCTAATTTAGGACTATTTATTTTCTCCTTCCTTATGGTTTCTCTGTCTAATCTTGCACCAGTCCTAGAATAATAGGATATCCAGAAGTTTATTGTTACTGTTGTTATTCTTTTTCTTCTTATTTTTAATGTCTATATGTAGAAACTTTATAATTCACTTGTTTTAAAAAATTACATTGTGGTTTTTATTGGTAACAGATTATGCTTTAAATATTAATTTAGAAAATTTAACATTTTATCTTACTGAGCAGTTCTAGCCAGAACAGCATATTGCCTTTTAATTGATTCAAATTTTATTTTTATGTTCCACAAGAGAGTTTTAAAATTTATTTCATATGAATCTTGAACATTACTTTTTAAATGTATTTCTGTAGGCTTAATCTTTTCTTGTTGCTATTGTAAATGGAGGCCTGTCAAATTGCTTTAGTTTTTGATAGAGGAAGGCAATTTAAATTTCAACCTCCAAGAGATTGCCCTTATTTTTTAAAATAGTTTTTCAGTTGATTTACTTTAGTTTCCCAGGCACACGATATTGTTTTGGATAAATAACGATGGTTTTGCTTGTTTTTTACCTTATTTCTCTCTTTTGTCAAATCATATAAGCTGTTATGTCCAAAATAGTGTTAAACAAGGGTGGTGATAGTGAATATCCTTGCACTGTTTCTTTTTCTTTTTCTTTTTTAATATTTTATTTATATGAGAGAGAGAGCATGAGAGGGGATCTTAAGGGGTGGGGGAAGAGGGAGGAGCAGAGTCCCCCTGAATAGGGAGCCCCTATGTGGGACTCAATCCCAGCACCCTAAGATCATGACCTGAGCCAAAGGCAGATACTTCACCGACTGAGCCACCCAGGTATCCTGCCTTGCATGTTTCTAAATTTAACAAAAGCACTGATTTGTACATGAAAATCTATATCCATATTAATACAATAATTTCTAGACTTATATCCAAATATGATTAAACTTATATCTGCATTTTCTAATGTCAAATAAATATCCATGATTTAAACTTATTATGTACTATTTAAATCAAACATGGATGTTGAATTTTTATCATAAACTTTTTTTAACACTTAAGAAGCGATCACAAGCATTTTATATTTGAATCTATATTGTGCAAACTGTATTCCTTCAATATTGAGTTATACTCAAATCCAGTAAGATTTTAGTTAATAATAGATTATCACTGTGTTATGCTCCTTTATTCTGCTTGCTAATGCTTAATTCAGGATTTATGTCTAAGAAGTGAAAATGTATTATTTCCTTGGCTTGTCTTCCACCTTCATTTAGATCCGTTAAAGGTGCTCTTGAACAATTTAAATAGTGTAAGTTTTATGTTGCTTAAGTAATTGGTAGAATTCGATGAGTTTACTGAAATATCTGTGATTAGTATTTTATTTTGAATGGGCTTGTGTGTCTGGAGATGTGGGAGGTGAAAGGTTGTTCTTTGACGAATGTCTCTCTTCTGTGGTAGTCTGTATGTTTCATGAGTATGGTATCTTAAATGGATTATCTTAGATTATTTTACCTGCATTTACAAATTAATCTTCATAGTTTATAATTCTTTAATGCCATCTTCTATGAAAATTTGCATCTTTTATTTTTGTTTGGTGTATTTGGTTTTTCCCCTTTTTAAAAAAGTTAAGGATTTATCTATTTTATTCTTTATTTTACCTACAGACTCCTTTCTCAGAAATTTAACTATATTCTACTTTTTAGTTCAATATATGCTATTTATTACTTTTTCAAAATATTTATTCCCTTTCCTTATTGCTTTAGCTTTTTAGGTTGGTATTCATTAAACTTTTTTCTCTGCTTAGTAATATAAATCATTAGAGTATTCAATATTTCTCTGAGCACTGCTCAGAGATGTGTTAAATAGGCTATCCAATATAATATTTTCATTATTGCTCATTTTAGGGCAGTCTGTATTTTTTTTTTTTTTTTTTGTATTGGTTTTGAACCAAAAACTACTAGGGAGTTTTTTTTTTTTTTTTTTTTATTTTATAGTTTTGACAACATTAGGGGAATTCCTTTTTACTCTCCTTTTATGAGATTTATAATGTTATGGACATTCCATTAATATATTCTGCTGACTCATTTCATTCTTATAATAAACCTGAGAAGTATACCTTTAAATCCATATTTTGAACAATGCAAAGGGATCCTACAGTATTTAAGAAGCAGGACACATCATGGAAAAAATAAGGGTGAAAGTTAAAATTAAGCCTACATCTTCCATATGTCAATCATTTCTTTTTCGAGGTACATATAAAAAAAATTAATGTATATAATATAAGTGAAAGGATGTGATTAAATGAGCCACAAGGGCCTGAGGTCCCAGCAAAAGTAGCTGAATATTTTGATGGAATATTCAGCTTGAAAGGAATAAGAGATGGCAGTGGAAATACTGGAATTTGTGGAGACAAGTTTAACAGGAGACCCTGCTGTATTAGATGCATCAGTGCTTTTCCAGATCTTCTTGCCCTGAGTCACAAACAATGTCATCTTGCCTTAAAACTGCTATTCTTGTTAGTTACCATTTTGTTTTTTTATATTTCCCCATTTAAATGTCTTACATCATGATGGGATGGAATCTGAAAATTGGACACTAAATAATACTGTCACAACTCTTAATGATCCATTGAAGAGAAGGTATCATTTATGGCTTCTCTGATTTATAGGATGAATACTAAAAAATGCAAAATTACAAACATAATTTCATTTTTTTTCATAATTTCATTTGTAACTGAGAAACCCCCTCTCTCTTTTAAGCTTGGGTTATTTCCTTGAGAATGCACAGAAGAGCTTATAGATATGCTGTCTTGCAATTCAGAACCTGAATCTCTAGCAAGAATTCTATAGTACTGTAGCTTAAATGCTGTGAGTAGAAGATTCTGTGGAATCTAATTCATGCCTCGCTTTCCCAAAGAGAAAGTGGTGACCTGAAAATCAAACTGTTCTCTTTGGCCTATAATGCAAGGAGAAAACTAGACCTTCTAGACCTTTCTGATGGCAATTACCCTCACACAAAATTCTACTGTGGTTGTACTTTCAGAGAACACCTCTAACCTTGATCATAAGATATGATACAAAATAAGTCTGCTTCAGCAGAACAACACAGATTGTGCACAAGAGAACCATTCTAATGATTTTATTTCATTTAAGTCAATGAATGACTTGTCCCTTAAATTGCTATTAGCCAGGAGCTAATGTATCCCACTTATAAAAATTTGGTTGAAAAGCTTGTCAATGTCTGCAATTCCTTTTATTTTATGTACATAAAAGAAAAATGTAAAAACCCCATTTGTAAGAGAATCTGTTCTCCTTTGAAAGCAGAGATCATCCAATTTTTGTGGTGGGTTTGTCTTTTTAAGGCAGCAAAATTACCCAATTTGTTTTTACCACAACCTATAAATGTCAAATATTCTCACTAAAAATGATAAACACATAATTTAACTGTCATGTGTATGCTCATAAAGCAAGAACGTATGCTTGGTGAGACTTGGAGATAGAGTTTAACTCGGATTACACTATTGTAAAGTTATGAATATATGTAGAATATGTATTTATTGATTTTCAAAACAGCATTATTTGTTATTTAGCGATTAACATATTTTAGAAGGAATCACTTAGGCTTGCTATTTCCTAGTAAAAGGCATCTTTATTACTTTGAAATAAGTTACATATATTTATATGGGATTATGATATTGGATATAGGGCCACATCTCGTTTTTTACAGCATATGCCATGACAATGAATGGAAGAAATGACTTAAAATTTGGTATGCTTTTATGGAGGGTTGGACTTGAGTTAGAGTACAATACTAATAAAAATCCAGTCCTGTTGGAAGCTTGAGGATGATTATATGCTTATTAAACTGTATACATTGGATTTGTAGAGTGGATTTCTACTACTGCTATGCATTCTAGTGTATTCTTATCTTCCAAAGTACTGATAGGTCATTTATCTTTATTGTTCATGTTAAAAAGAGACAATCTGGCATACATTAATAATTTACTGATATTTGTAGACCTATTTCAAGTTTTTCTTTTTTCAAAATGGCACTAGTTTCCCCAAATCCTTTATATTGCTAACATTATATGATTCTGTTGAATGAATTGGCTTACTCCTCTATAATAAAGTAATCATATGAGGTGGGAAGAAAAAACCAAGTCAAACTAAACTTTGTTCTTTTTCTAGTAGAGACATAATTATAAATATATAGAAAATCATAGGCAACCTGCCATCAGGGTAGTAGCTGTTTTACACACATGAGTAAAACAAGCCCTGAAGGAAAAGGCACTGCCTACTTCATTCTCTTGTTTTAAAACAATTCTTCCCAACGTCTTCCCTGCAGTTCAGAACTAGAAGTCTGTTAGTCATCCTTAACACCTCCCCCTCATGCAATCTATTAGCAGTGATGTTGACTTCACTTCCTAAATATTCCAGATTCCATCATTTTTGTCTGCTGCCATTCTGCTCCTCTTGGAAGCTGACATCTTTGTTCATGCACCTTTTTAGTACCAGCAAAAAGTACTACTTCCCAGGTCAATCTACTTCCACATGTTCCCTCCTCAATTTATCTTCTATTATGTCCATGTCACTCTCATGTTTTCAGCCCTCAGTTGTACGATGAATCAAAGCGAAATGTCAAGCGAAATTCCAGGAAAGCCTAGGAGCCTGAATGGCCTCACCCATATTTAACTCCCCAAACTCATCTTGCACATTCTCCTGGCCTTTCTATTCTACCTTCTTACAGTCCATAGTTCCTCTCATGTTCTTTTCTACCCAAGGGTCTTTGTATATGTCATCTTGATGGCCTGGAGCATAATTTCTTCCCTTCTCACCCAGTTCCTGACTGACTAAGGAGTCTGAGACATTTCTTAGGCTTCAGAGCAAGCACAACAGCCTTCCCTGAGCTTTCTGACAGATATGATCTGTTGTAGTTTTCCTTCTTAGCACATATCATAATAGTAATTTGGGTAATTATTTGTTGACTACCTATCCCTGTCACTAGACTACAGTCCTATGAAGGCAGGGTGGTGTTAGCTATTATTAACATGATACTATGGAAGTATTTTGTTCTCTTTATTTAGTATAGTCCTTGCCACCTCACTGAATATTTGCTGAATGAAGACTATGAATAAAGGAGTAAGAAAATTACAGTTCAGTTTAAAAGACTAGAAATAATGAAAGAATGGTAACTTTGGAGGGGGGATACCTTGGGAAGTGGGTCAACCTAAACAGAATTTGAAGTTGAGTCACATTCCCCTCGTGGCAGGTCCTATTCAAAATATTTATAAACCTAGTGTTACAATAATAACAAAAAATAAGTATCATTAATTGAATATTTACCATGTCTCAGGAACTGCACCGGGTTCTTTATATTGTGCTTTAAAAGATTGAAGCCATGATTTTGTAAAGCATCTACAGTATATGGAGATGTCAAATGTTCCCAATTTCTGTGACATTTTTGTCTTTAGCAGGCAAAGATATCTGCTGAAAAGACATCAATTTGAATAAGTATATGAGGTTAATGTTTTGAGACGTAAACAGATGGAGGCTTCTTTTTTTGATATTTCCAACTATTCCATATGGCAGAAGGATTCTATTTCTTTGAACAGTCAGCGTCCATTTTTTCTGTTCCCGGGGTTGAAATTCCTGCCCTGTCTAGGAAGAAAGAGAGCAGAGAATGAAGGGAAAGTCTAAAGATTAAAAGCTAGTATGTCTTGGAGTTCCCAGAAAAGGGATTGTAGAACCCCTGTGGCAACTCGATCAGAAGAGGCTTATGCCACTGTTGTCTAATGGGGCCAAGAATGTAGCAAGATCCCAGGGTTTCCCTTTGCCTATGTGGTGTGGAAGCAGAAGAAATGTCTGTGTCAGCCATCCAGCTATGTAATGCTGCTGAGCTAGTAGACTCCACTCAAGACCTTCTCATAGTTGAGGTATTGCTAGAATTATCTTACATTTGACCCCTCACCTTGTGCAAGACAAAGTTGCATTTAACTTCCTTCTTAGAAATGAGTAAATTATTTATATGACTTTATGGTTTTGTTTGAATAGAAACTCTATTTTCTAGGGGAGGAAGAGAGGAAAGGAGAATGATATTAGCCAGAGGAATGCAGAGAGATGATAGGCTTGAAAATCTCGAGTGACTAATACTGCTGTTTAGCATCACAGGAGTAAAGTGGCTTATATAGATATAAGTAGTAGATGAAACTGTATTACTCATAAGGCAAAACACATTTTAAATAGATCTCAATAGGCCAAGAAAGCAAGATTTCTTAAAAAGAACGAGATTTGCTGTAGCCTTAGGGCAAAACAGGAATTCCTAGTGCCTGTATGAGAGCAAGCACTTCCTACAGTCTTTTGAATTTTATGAGTATTCTCTCAGGATATATATATATATATATCCATTTAAATAGAAGTAAAAGCTCCTTTAGAAGTGCTTCCTCTTTTTTAGATAATAAATACATGAAGCAAGGCTTTTTTAGGGATAGAGAGCGATTTGAAAGCTTTAATGCTCACAAGTCACATTATTGTCATTGTATAATTTGGAGTCTTTTTTTCCAAATAGTTCAATTTATAGGTTCAAAGATACTTCTCAAAATTTGTATCAGTAAAAGAAGAACATGATATGCTTCAGAAATATTTTGCTATTTAGTTTTTTCTTAAGTTTTATCACCACCATCTTCATGGTTCATATGGAATGACAATTTGATTGCAATATGGAAAATTCATAGATTTTTCTCAGTAAGAAAAATCAAAGGTTTCCTTTATTATTATTTTACTACTGTTTTGCTGAGTTCTAGTGAGAAACCTATTTTAATATTCAAAATATTCTGTTCTAGGATCAAAGGTCTAAATTCTTCTTGGTGTCATTGTGGTTTACATGTGGTTTTAAAGAGTTATTTATGAACACGGAATTTGTTCTGTAGAGAACAAAATGCTATGTGCAGAACATCAGGGTATATTTCATTTACCCATTATTTGAACTATTAATATTTTTCTTCTAGCTATAAAAAGAATGCTGGCTGTCCGGTAGAAAGGACACCAGCAAAGGGGTAGCATGGCACCATTCAGGAAGCACCAGCCTGGGAGACAGAGGACAAGGGATAAGTTACTCCCTGACTATTCCTAATGATCTTGTCTTTTTTTTTTTTTTTAAGATTTTATTTATTCATGAGACAGAGAGAGAGAGAGAGAGGCAGAGAGAGAAACAGGCTTCCCGCAAGGAGCCCCATTTGGGACTTGATCCCCAGTCTCGGGATCACGCCCTGAGCTGAAGGCAGACACTCAACCACTGAACCACCCAGGCATCCCTGATTCTTGTTTTTGTTGAGTGCACCTGAATTTTGCCTCCCATTAATTCTGAGCCAAAAAATAATACTAGTGTTTTTCATATCCATGAACATGTATAACTTTTGTTTTCCCTCTCCCAAACAGGAGAGAAATATGCTTCAAGTTAGTGAGAATGAAAAATTATTGTGTATGCATATGTCTAATAAGCATGAGAATCAACCTATAATCATTAATTGATTTTATAATAATTACCATGAAAGGCAGTGTGGTTTAATTGAGGAGAGAACTAGATTAACTAGATTTACTATCAGCCACGCCTGAGTTGATATTTTCTTTTTAGTGCTTATTAGTTGTGTAAACTTAATCGAGTTCCTTCAGTTTCTGGGCCTTATCTGTAACATGAGGTTAACAATATTTACCTTCCTGTGTTGTTATAATGACTAAATAAAATAATTTGATAGATGCAGTGCATATCACGCGAAGTACTCACTCCACAAATGATTATTTTTATAACAGAAAAACTCTGAATCTTCACCGTCACTTATAGATGTGTTGCATTTCTTCTGATAAACCTCAGGTACCTGCTACTTATTTTGTCCCCTTTGGGTACTTGTTGAGAATGTGATGGCTATTCATCTCTCTGTGGCTAAAATCTTTATATGAATATGTCCTACCTGACCCTGCCATTTTGACCAGGACTTAATCAGTCTATAACCAGTTGACTGAGCTAGTAAGCCTATGGCTTAATGTAGGGATACACTAAGAGCACAAAGGGCTGTTTATAGCCCTTTTTTTTGGAGAATTTTGAATGTGAAATCCTCAGACATGTTTCTTCTTTCCTATTTCCTCCTATATCCTCTTAATGATTTTATATTACTCACATTACTGAATGTGTCTCTGTTCATTCAGTGCAAACAGGTAGATAATATAGAACACAGTTCTCTCTCTCATTTCACCAGTAATATGGCACCTAAGTGATATTTTTAGTGGTGAATATTTTTTCTTCTTAAAGAACCAGGTATAAAAGACCATTGTCCACTTTACTTCCAAGGAATAGAACTGCACCATTGAAAGTTGCCCTAGAAGCACAAGAGCTAGAATATGAAGGATAAAACTGTTCACTGGTCTAAGTCCTTGATAAAATTACCATTTAAGTGTCTAATGCTTATCTCATTTAGTATCAAAGTAAATGGTAATTGGGGAGAAAGTGATGGATTAGTTTAGTTATGAAGTGTAATGGTTGCAAAATTAAGTACAATGTCACTAAGTAGAAATTTTAGGCATAATTACTTTCAAGGGAGATAAAATTTTCAAATAGCCACTTTGGAAGATTACTTAATTCATGTTTATAAATTATATTAAAGATGAAAAGCACTATTTAAATGTTAGGGTATCATCTAATGTGCCTCAAAGAATTTAATTTATGTGCAAAATGACAATTACTAGATTCTAATTAAATAGTAAGAGAGAGTAATGGTCTAATGCTTTGATGATAGGCAGAACCCTTGATTACTAGAATCTAGTTCTAAGTTTGTTGGTGTTAGGCAATCTCTGTTTCTTCTGATGAGACTAAATGAAATTTTCCTTTTCATGGGAATAAAAAAAATTAAAATGAGAGGGTTTGCAGTTGATCTGACATTTTAAACATCATTATTAATTAATTGATTAATTAATATTATTAATTAATTGATTTTGATAGTACTAATCAATTGTCTTCTTTCTTAAAAAGTTAATTCTTGTCTTCAGCTCTTAAGGCATAAGATGATGTGGACATATGTACATGGATAATTACTATTTTATCATCAGAGTAAAATTACTATAATCACTTTTATATATATAATTTATATTGTATATATGCACATATATGCACAAATACAATTATTTAAAAGAGGATTAAAAAGTTGCATGTATTTTGTCATTCTTTGTTAATGATAGACCTATAAATATTCTATGATGAATTTCATGTTTTCATTTAACAGTTGAATTAATAATTATTCCATAATCTACCAGCTAATAATTACCTGCATTATAGCCCTATTTAAGGGTCAACTTAGAATGAACTAGTCTTATATTTAAACAGAAGTCTTGACATCTTCTTACCCTGCATTCATGCTTATTGATTTTCAGTTTTCATACCCAGCCAGAGTCTTTGTCATTTGTTTATCTATTATTCATTCATTTGGCAGACTACTATTGAAACCCTCCTATGTGTTCTAGATGTTCTGCTAAATTTAGAGAATGCAGAGAGGTCTCATCTTCTCTAAAAAATTTCCTCTCCAGGGAATGGGATAAATAAATAGGTAAAGTACACCACTGCATCAAGTCGTGAAGATAGTATATATACTGTACTTTATGGGAGACTGACTCAAATACTTAACGAAGTCTATGAAAGAACAGAGAAGGTTTCTTGAAGTGTGTTCTCTGAATAGAATATTAAAGGGTAAGTAGCTATTAGCTAAGGAAAGCAAGGAGGGGATGTAGTGACCACATTCCAGTAAGATGGCGCCCATTCATCGAAGAAGAAGAGCGAAAATAGAGTGTTAATTTGGGGTATGTCTATAATGCCATGTAATAGAGGGGACCACAAAGAGGTGAGATTAGGAAGGAGGCAGGGGCAAGGTAAAGGTGGACCTTGGAGGCTAACTAAAGGAACATGAATGTAATCAAATTAGGCAGGAGGGGCCAAGAATTTTTCTGCTTAAGGAACAATTTGTTCCATATTTCTCTGTACAAAGGCATTCAGTAGCCTGCACTGTATACTTTTGGTCTCATTGCTCTGAAGAGAGGAGGTTCTATATAATGTGGCTTGCCAGAAAGTATATATACACATCCCGGTTAGGGCTCTGGACTTAAAGTTACTCTTCATATATGCTTAAAGTACGCCGTGATGGGCTATGTAGTGCTATTAAGCACTATCTCTAGAATGTCAACCTAATTACCTTGCCATTTAACCATTTCATGTACCATTACCTACTACATTCATACTTATGTGTGTAGTAACAGATTCAATAGGTAATTAAGGACCAAGTCCAGCGGTAGAAGAGAAACTGAATTGTCTGTGTGAAACGGTAATGTTTCTATCTTGAATAATTAGGCAATATATATTACAGGAGAAGGCCTTCTTTAACCTTGAGGCAAATTTTCATTATGCGACTTCCTGACTTACCCCAAGGAGTCAGAAAACTGTAGTTAACTTTTAGAATAATTTAACTGTACAAATCCTTTGGGTAAGAGGAAAACTCCAATAGTCATTAGCATCCTAATTATCTAGGATGCCTATACATTAAGTTTAGGATATGAAATTACCATCAGAACCTAAGAGGGAATGGAAGCTTCTTCAAAGTTATGTCTTATAGCCTGATTTTCTTCACTTTTAATTGGGGAAGGCATTGCCACATGAGGTTCTAATAAATCTTCAGGTAGAGTGTAAATAATGTGCGTGCTAGCTCCATTTATGGAATACTAATATATCACAAATGGCTAAATTTGTGTGAAAATAAAGCAAGAAGCTTCATTTCATGACCTTTTAATTTCTGTCAAGTTAAAGTAGTCTTCAGGGAATAAATTGATTTCCATATCTGGAAAAATGGAAATTATATGTCCCAATTAATGCTTGTGGCAAGGCAATTTATTGAGATGTAAATTTGTGAGTATGTGGGAGGGTATGCTACTTTTTCCAGTGTTCTGGAAGGACCCCTTACCATTTGATTCCAAAAAGAAGTGTTTCTTCCTGTTTTAGGAGCTCTTTCAAGCTCTAAGTGTAGATTGCTAGCTATGTTAGGATGGCCACATATCTCTGTTTTCCTGGGTTAATATAAGGGCAGCAGATGCCCAATACTTCCTCAGATTTTTTTTTTTCATGGAAGTGCAGTTTCTATCCCAGTAGGGAGCACTTGTGTCTTCTTGTGGGAGGGCTACTCTCGGACTCCTTTGACCCACTCTGGCAGCACTCAGAGAGCTGAACGTACCTGGGAATTTATGTTCATCTAGAGCTGCACTTAATGACTGCTGGGTGCAGGGGTTTAAATATCCTAGCCAACTTGTCCCTTGGCTCTCTTAAGTGCCACCCAAACTTTTTCTCTCTCCAGAGACCTCTTAGATAGGGTTGCCAAATAGAGCAAATAAAGATACAGGATGCCCAGGAAGAAATTGTTTTCAATATAAGTATGTCCCATGCAATATTATAAACATACCAAAAAATTAATTTTTGTTCAATTTGAAATCCAATGTAGCTGGATGTCTTGTACATGATTCGGTACCCCCTATTTTTGTGAGACTTCACTGGATGTGGCATTCCTCCTTGGCTTCTTTGCTATCAGAGTTCTCCCCACTCATCTACCAGGTTTTCTTGGGAATATATCCTAGAAAATCACTCTAATATATGGGCAGCCTAGGTGGCTCAGTGGTTTAGCACTGCCTTTGGCCCAGGGCCTGATCCTGAAGACACGGGATCGAGTCCGGGCTCTCTGTATGGAGCCTGCTTCTCCCTCTGCTTGTGTCTCTGCCTCTCTGTGTGTGCATGTCTCTCATGAATAAATAAATAAAATCTTTTTTAAAAAAGAAAGAAATCTCTCTAATATGAATCAGGGTTCCACTTCCAGGGAGCCGCATCTCAGACAACTAGCTAAATCTGTTGCCTTACTGTGGCTATTAATCCATTCTCAAAATGTTCTGGTTTGAATGACAAATTATATGGTCATTCAAGCTATTATAAAAACATAAATGTTTCTTGCAGAAGCTGCGGTATTAGATCTGTCTTGTTTTAGTCATTAAAAACACCAAAAGGGGCCCCTGACTGGCTCAATCAGTTGAGCGTCCAACTCTGGGTATCAGCTCAGGTCGTGATCTCAGGGTCCTGGGTAATAGCCCTGTGTCAGGCTCCATGCTCAATGCAGAGTCCGCTTGTCCCTACCTTTCTCCCTCTGTTCCTCCCCCGCTCATGCTCTCTATCTGTCTCTCTCAAGTAAATAAATAAAATCTTTAAAAAACAAAACAATACAAAAAATCTACCCCCCCCAAACAAAACAAAAAAACACCACATAATTTATTGAGGACATTGCACTGTGTTCTCAAGAAATATACAGAACATGATGAGTTAGTGACTATAGGATGGGAAATTGGAAGCATGAGAGGGAAGACATGTTTCAACAATAGGGTTTGGTCTAAAACTTGTGGTTTCCAGAACAAGTAAGGATAGTGATTCAGACTGTTGGAATACCCTGGAGAGTTTGGGAGATTGGCCTGTTTACTGTGACAAAAAGCTAGCTAGATGCTAGACACCAGGATTCCTGTTCTTATTAAAATTCCCTACACCCAGATATATCACGGAAATAACAGAACAGACCACTGGGGCTATGCAGGTTTGGACAAAGCTAGGTATTAGCAAACAGAGAATATTGAAGCCTGAAGTTATGAAACACACCTAAGGCCTTCACATGCTCTGAATTGCTTGTGCATCAGCCCTAGTAATGATCAAGATTCGGTTTCTCATTAACTCCAAGAGATTAAATAAGTCATATTTAATTTGATTTAAATATAATACTTTTTTTGGTATACATCCAAGTTTATGGCTATATGTTTCTAACATCACATTTTATAGAAGTGTATGATACAGTTAATTATTATTTATTACCTCTTTAAGTTTTAGTTATAACTTTTTAAGTACTCAAAATAGCCACCCAAAAAGTTTTGTGTTTATTTGAACCTGATTTCTAGATTTATATTCTGTCATATGCAGGATCATTTTGATACTAACTTCAAGTAATCTTAAATAGTATCCATGAAAATGAGACAACTATTTCAGGAGGAAAATATACAGAATTATATATGATGACTTTTGTAGGATTTCAAATTAAATATTACAACAGTCACTAGCTATCATGCATTCATAAATCAAAAAATCACATAAATTGGAAGTCAGGTACTAGATTCACCTTTACTTAATTGATATATAAGTTGTTTAAACAGGATTGTATTAAACGTATAAAACCAAAGAGTATATTTTCTATTGCTTTGAAAAATAATCTGTGCTAATCAATTTCTTTGGCTGAATTAGTATAACATGACCCCGGCTTTTAAATGCACTTAATTTTCTATCAGCAGTACTTTCTCAATGAAGAAATAAAATTTAGAAATTAGAAGACATGATGAATAGCCTTTATTCTAAGGTCAGACGTAAGATACTTGAAGCTAATGGAAAACATCATTCTCAGCCATAGCAAATGAGCCCTACCAACATAACAAACTGCTGATATCAGCCTGGAAACCATCTTGAATGTCAAGGGATATGCTCTTCATTTGCAGTGTTTGATTGTTCATATAAATATTTAATGAAAATATTATTAGACTATTCAGCTGAGTGAAATAAACTGATGGCACAAGTAGCTAAGGAAGCTTACTTAATATTCACTAAATGAAGTGGCATAATAATTTATTTTGCATATTATATAAGTCTTTTGAGAGGTTTTGTACTTTTAAACTTTTTAGCACTATTTAAAAGGCATCATTACTGCCATAATTATGAGTTTTTAATGTATTTTTATGGTTAATGAAAATGTAGCACACATTTTATAGGGAGAAAGAAGACCATCATCCACATAATGGATGATGGAAATAAGGTACCTCTGATTCTGAAGGTTGACTTACCTTTAATATAGCTTCACTGAGTCTTACCATAAATGTTAACTTTATACCACATAAAATTACACAGTGGGTTTCTCAAGAGTAGAACTTAAATGATTAAATGGATAAGGTAGAAAGCTTTTTAACTATCATGTGAGCTTTGAATTTTTAGGAAATTTGGAAATCACCTGTTCTGAATCATGTATACATTTAAACACTGTTTTAGAGAGACAATATGAAAAAATATTTGGAAACATAAGCTTTAGAGAACAGTTATCAGTTAATATATTTATTTAAATATAAGATTTCTCAAATTGTCTTTCTAAGTGCTTCCTATATTAGCTATTTTGAAAAAAAATGTTACTTAAGGTTCATATATATGCACATAGGATAATAAAATACATAGAAAAAGAAAACATGTTCTAAAAAATATTTTCTTTGGAAAGTCAGGAACAAAAAAATGGTACCCACTTTAAAGAAAAGTTAAAAAATAAGGGGCAGCCCCGGTGGCCCAGCGGTTTAGCACCACCTTCAGCCCAAGGCATGATCCTGGTGACCTGGGATCCAGTCCCACCTCGGGCTCCCTGCATGGAGCCTGCTTCTTCCTCTGCCTAGGTCTCTGCCTCTCTCTCTGTGTCTCTCATGAATAAATAGATAAAATCTTTAAACAGAAAAGAAAGAAAAGAAAGAAAGAAAGAAAGAAAGAAAGAAAGAAAGAAAGGTAAAATGGAGGCCAACTTTAAGCACAGATTAAAAAATTATAAGCAAAATAAAAGCATATCAATTCGTAGTATATAAAAAGGATGATGTATCACGATCAAATTAGGTTTATTCCAGGAATATAAGGTTGGTTTAACCTTCAATAATCAGCCAGTTAACTTACTCATATTAACAGAATAAAGCACAAATATATAATACCCCATATCAGTATGGAGAAGGTACTTGGTAAAATTAAACATATATTTATGACTTAAGAATTCTAACAAATTATGAATAGAAAGAACTTCCTTAATCTGATAATTGATAGGCACAGAAAACATTGCAGAGGCTTTATATTTAAGTGAAATATTGAATGTTTCTTCCAGAGATTAATACTAAAACAGAAATATCTTGTACTTCTAATAAGCATCATGCCTGAAATCCTAGTCAGAGCAATAGGCAAGAAAAAAAGAAAAGGCAAAAGCATAGAAAAGGAATAAAGAATCCATATATACATTGTTATAATTAATATTCAAATTTGGCAAACTTGTTGGATACAATGTCAAAGGGTAGAAATGAAGTTATATGTATGTATATATGGCCTTTGCAGTAGCATCAAAATATTTCAACTACATTGGAGTGTGTGAAAAATTGCTGCAGAAAACACTAGAAATATTATTAAGATAGATTTTAAAGTAATAAGATAGATTTTAAAATTAAAGAGGGCATTTGTTGTGTTAAGTACTGGATGTTATATGTAAGTGACAAATCACTAAATTCTACTCCTGAAACCAGTATTATACTATCTGTTAAATAACTAGACTTTAAATAAAAATTTGAAAAAAAAGACCTAAATAAATGGAAGCATATACCTGGTCCAAGGATTAAGAGATTTAATAACTTAAAGATGTTAGTTGCCCCAAATAGATTTTTGTATTCAGTACTATTCCAGAAAAATACAGCATATTTTATCTGAATATTGGTAAGGTGATATCAATTTGCTAATGCAAGTGGTATTTCCCAGCTCAGACACTGTTGAAAACATAAGGGGTGATAGAACTTGTCCCAGCATATAGCAATAATGATTATGAAAGTTGGTATTGGCTAAGTTAACAAATATATCAATAGAATAGAACAAACATATTAGAACAGAATTGTGAATATATGGAACTTTATATAGTGCAAGGGTGATGCTATAAATTTGTGTGCAAAAATTGCTGTTTCAACTAATGGGACAGTGCCAACTGGATATCTGTATAGAAACAAAAAGAACTTGACCTTTTTTCATGTCAGAAAGTAACAATTGCATGTATACTGCAGAATTTGGAAGGCAAACCATGAAAGATTTTAGAAAACATGGAGAACATCTTTATGACCTTGGGTAGGGAAATATTTTTAAATAGGTTTCCTAAAGCATTAACAATAAAAACAATAAATCAGATTACATTGAAATTTTGTATCAAAAATAACCATTAAGAAAAGACATGATGTATGAAAATATTTGCAATTCATATAATTAGAAAAGACGCATCCAGAATATAGAAAATGTACAAATCAGAAGGAGAAACACACTCCAAAAGAAATTGGGAAGGAGACTTGAATAGGCACTTCATAAAATAGGATATTCAAAATGACTAATAAAAATATGAAAAGGTGTGGAACTTCATTAATCATTGTGGGGATGCAAGTCAAAACCATTACAGTACACCACTAAACACTCTCCCAAATGCCTGTAAAGATTGACGGTACCATTTTCACAAGAGTTTGAAACAACAGGGTCTCTCACACACTTCTAGTGAAGTAAAATTTAGCATCACTACTTTGGAAAACCATTTGCTATGATTGATAACTTTCTACGATTTTGAAATTCTACTCTACCTTCATGTGGGTACATAAAATACATTTTGTATTTTAGGATTCAAAGGACCAAATAGAAAAGGCCAAACATGTACATATTTCAGATTAAACTATTTTCCAAAATACTCATTTCTCATAATGGAACATATTTATTGATGAAATTGTAACACCTAACAAAGTGCACTACATACAACATAGCTATAGAAAGGCTTGCAGACCGGATGAATCTGTGGATTGTTCTAGTGAGCGATTTTTGTTACTCTAATTGGATGATCTGCAAGATTAACCAAATTTATTCTTCCTAAACACTTTTCTATTTTGGAGTAGATGTATTTAAACCAAAGAGGATAGAAAAGGAAAGAATAAAATGAAAAGGAATCAGTTACAAACTATATGACATTATTGGTCTCTTGAAAGAGATCATCTTTGGGAATGACTTTCTATATGCTACGCCGACTCATAGTCTTGATTTAGTTAGAGAAGAAACATCGTTTTCCTTAGACTGAAATCACTAAATCAGAAAAGAAGAAGGCTATAAAAGCCGATGTAGACACGAGCACCAGTGAGAGATTTGATTGGATGTACCTAGATTTCATCACAAACTCTGATGATGGTTCAGTTCAATTGAACTATGTCATTAAGCCTAAAACCCTCTCCTAAGGTGGAGAGAGGCATTACAATCGATAAACCCAGGCTTCTATTTGGGATCAGTGCTCTGTGGCAATGGGAAATATCTAAGAGACTGTCTTCAGGACTTTAGGGAAGGTGAGTGGAGACTTTGGAAAAGTATTACAGCCTCTCTCTCTAAGTCAAACTTTTTGGCTGGATATTACTTTCTATAGTGTTTCTCTGTCATACTAACCAATGTATGACCAAGGGTAAATCTCCTGGGATGATAAGTCTATTGTTCTCTTGCTACAGAAAAAAACTGAATCCAAAATACTAAAGAAAATCAATATACTGAAATCCAGGTAAAGAACTCATAATTTGTTCCTCAGAAATGTCAAAGCTAAAACAGGATACTGAAACTTTCCCTTAAGCTTAAAAACAATAATCCCGTAATACAGAAAGGGATCTCTGTGGATAAATGAACAAATTTATTCCTTAATAGAGAAAGCTGAGACTAGCATATAATATAAATCTAATATTTAAACATTAATTTTGACAAGAAAGGGATTTTTAGCGACGGTTCCCGTGATTAGCTGTCATTCAGTGGAACTCACTGATAAAATCCTAAGTGTACAATGTCATGTTGTTCTCTCTTTCCACTGAAGAAATAGATTTAACCTAAGGCAGCGTAAATTCAGGCACGTATATTGAGGACTGTTTTGATAGCAAAGGTCATTGAATTCAAGAATGGACTTATTTGGGAGAGAATCATGGATTCTGCTACTGTGTAGTTATTGAATAATAGGGCTCACCTGTCTAGCATGACTCTCATGCAATTTCCAACTGAAGTCAACAGGATGAATAAGGTAGGCTTTCAAGGATCTTTGCTGTCATATAATTCTACAAGACTGATGCAATATATTTTAAGAAGTGTAATTCAAAGATCAGAAGGCAGACGCATACATACATTGTTGCGAATACAAATCACTTCTGCAATATTTACAGATATTGATAAATGATAGATACTGAACTTTTTCATTTCTTAACATTTGCTAATTCCTGGTGAAGAAGAATGCAAAATTCCCAATACAATAAGCTTTCTGATGGTTGTACTTTACTATGTAAAATAATTCCCAATAATGACATAATTTTTGATACATTTTATTTGGAATCAGCACATTTTTAAAATAACAAGAAATCCCACTTCTTGTTTAGACAAATACCATATGTTGTTGGTACCCCCAGAATTTAATTTGATTTTTAAAAGTCCACATCCTCAAGATCTTATTTTCAAAAATTAATGGAAATTGAACCCTCTAAAGAGGCTTTGTCTAGTTATGATTAAATTAAATCATACTCCCTCACAGGCTTGGTATTACTCTAAGTGTTTGCTATCACGTGGTTATGGTTTTATGACCAGTCTTGCCGGGCCTAATTTATTAGCTATAAATTTTAAAGTCTATATTTTGATGCATTATATTACATTTTCCTTGGTTTTCAAATATCTGTGTTATTTGCCTTAAATTATACTTGTTATGGTACATGGCATTTCTTTTCTATTTACTTTGAGTAAACATCATGAAAAGAATACTAGGAATATACAATATCAAAATATCAGTGTTTAGAATAAAAATTGAATTTAAGAAGTACTGATAATTTTCCTTATGGAATAAATTCAATCTTTCTTTCTTTGTTTCTTTCTTTCTTCCTAAGGTTTTATTTATTTATTCATGAGAGACACAGACAGAGAGAGAGAAGCAGAGACATAGGCAGAGGGAGAAGAAGCAGGCTCCATGCAGGAAGCCTGATGTGGGACTCGATCCCGGGACCCCAGGACCATGCCCTGGGTCAAAGGCAGACGCTCCACCACTGAGTCACCTGGACATCCCTGGTTTTTTTTTCCTTTCTTAATAAAAGTTTAAAATATCGCCATGTATAAAAAACAGAACATTTAGAATAATCAGGCGATGAGGTGTTGATAGCACCAATGAAATCATGTAAGACATGTTGAATGAAGGAATTCACGCAGTCCATGTTCGTTTAGAAATGAAAGCAGGGTTATCACACAGTGCTTATTTGTACCTTTCTTATCCATCAGAAATTTCACCATTATGTCACTGTACATAAAGTTGAGTTCTTTTAGCAGCATCCTTGCTCGTTTTGTATCTCTGTCTGTAACTTGAAGTAATTTCCAGTAGATGGCAATGTGGGTACCATATCCAAGAGGCCGGTCATCTCAGCAGGTGTGCCCTCTATGCTAGTGGGTATTGTTGGAGATTAGGCTAAGGTGCATATCAGAGGATACTATTTATTTTCAAATTAAACATATAACTGAAGTAACAAAAACAAGTTGATATATATTTTGAGAGTTTGACAAGCAAGAATTTTAATGACAGCAACTAAATGCCCCGAAACTTTTCTGTACCAGGCACTACAATAAATTTCAAATACATAATGTATCATTATCTCATTTTATAGATTTCAGTCCTGCTTCTTAACCTGTTTATCCTATCTCACACCTTTGCTCCAACCTCACCTTTTGAAACTTGCTGCCTCAGCAAAGAACAGTAACCAGGCACACTCGCAGTAGATGTTTTGGGTCAGCCTTGCTTCATACTCACCCCACGACCCTTCTCCTATTTCGGAGAGCCTGGTCCAGCTGTATCTGAATTTTTCTCATCTTTTTGCAGCCTTGTTGGTTTTGTGTTTCTGGAATTAGTGCTAGTGTTCTCTAAGGATGCTTACTGAGTACCGTTGCTGTTCTCTCCTTGCTCCAGAAGTTCTCACCAGCTCCAGTTCATTCTCTTTACCTGTCATTGGCCCTGCTAGAGTCTACTCAAATCCCCAGATGGGGACAGTTTTTAGTTGTTAGTGCATTAAACAGTACAACTAACACATGATGATGTTTGGTTTTTTATTTTGGTTTTGTTTTATTTCTGGCAGAATTATTAGACACTCCAGTGCCGTAGATGGTGGGTTGAACACTAATTATGTAAGTGCACTCAAATGGAAATGACTCTCTGATGTTTCAGAGGGCTGGGGAGATCTGCCAATGTATTGCTGTTACCATTTAAACATTTCTGATTTTAAATTCAGGCAAGTACCTACAGACTAGAAAGCTGAGAAAGGAGATAGCTTTGTTTTTCCAATGAAGCATTCCATTTTCCAGCTTTAATTAAAACAGATGTCTTATGTGAAGATTCTTTTAATTACGTAGAATACACTGCTAAAATATAGGCTTTCACTCCCTGAAAAGCCTTCACTGACCAGGAAAATGAGGCCAGGATAACCCAACTTCATTTAAGTCCTTTGAAATTTCAAACATTTCAATTTCAAGCGCTCTTCACAGAGTCTTTCATGCTAAGCTCTGTGTGTAGGTTTGCACAATGCCAAATGAATTGCCAGGGAAGGTGAGGGAATGACAATTGACCAATCCTTGATTTTTATTCTTGAATCTGTCAAGACGACTCATTGGGAAGTAGATTAATGTTCACAAAAGCTTCTCAATATAAGTCTCAGAGACTGTCAGGCTAACGCTATGAATCCTCTTAGAAGGTTTGCAACATTTTTCTCTTAAAGATCCTAAGGTTTTATTTCTAAGGTAGGAGGTGTACAAAGATTTGCTTATTTTGTGAAACCCATTTTAAGGCTTTTCCACCTCCCATTATTAACAGATTGATTAATTATTTGCTCCATGAAGCAAATGCTTGTAGAATGTAAGCAAAGGCAACTCCTCTTCTTTTTGTGTTATTTCTTTTATTCCAAGTCTCATTAATTTCGTATCCCATCAGTACTATTTCTTCCCACTCAGGTGCACAAGGTCAGAATTTATTTTCTTCTTTTAGGGTCCTATCATGCTAGGATGCCACCAGTTATAATACAAAAATTTTGAGAGGTAGGTTTCCCTATTATAATTCCTCTATAAACATGTAATGCAGTATTTAACATAAAATGCATATCAACAATTTTATTTCAAATACTGATTGACTTCCCTTTTCAATATGAAGTGATGTAGCAGCCTCATGAAATGTTAGTGTTCATTTCCCATATTGCTTTTCTGACAGAACATGCATTATACAGGGTATTTCTTGCACTTTAATTGAAAACAGGTATTATAGATCACCCTCAGAAGATTAGAAGTGTGCATAAATTCATACGTCTTTGGTGAGAATTCTTTGCTGGCTAAAGTTGAATAAAATGATTTCCATTTCTTTGGAGGAGGAAAAGAAAACAAAAGAGCACTGCATGCAATACAATGAATGTTCAATGACTAGTAAACACCAGGAAGAAGGTAAGAAGGTTGTTTTGAATAAATATTTTTAATTGTTGTGATGTCAGGTATAAAAATTCAACTTTGGTATTTTAAAAAATATTCATTACCAAATTCTATTACAAAGGACTTCCTCTCATAAGCATTCTAAATACAGGAGAGAAGACAAGCAGATGATTGTAAATATTACCCACAAAGATGATAACCATATTGGCAAAACTAATAGGAAGGAAGTTCTATACCACTTGTAGAAGGCACAAAATGACTTAAAGAATTCTCTGGAGCTCATTTTTCTCTTTACAAAGAGAATACATGTTTATATTTAAAGAAAATTGATGATTCTACTCTCTTTGTATAAATCTGAATTGCTAATTTTAAGGTATCAAAGTTATCAGTTTTTTTCTGCGATTTTCACCTCTGAATTGGAAATTATTCAAATTCAAAACTTTATTCAATTTAAATAGAAAGAAATATAAAACTTCTCTTGATATCTTACAAAGGTAACTGACATTAAACATTAGATATTTTAGATATTCCAAGATAAAATATTCAGGTTTAACTTGAATAATTTAGAAGTTCTGAGACTAACTAGAGATGTGATTTATAGGCAGCCCTGTAAAAATATATTTTGCAAGATATATGGTAACACTCTACTTTTTCAACAAACTCAACTCTATAGGATAAGCCTAAAACTGGCAAGGCTTCTTCTTATAAAAAGCAGCTAAAACTAAGTCCTAATGCTGCCTTTATTTAGACTCTATTTATATTCATTGTATCCAAAAGTTATTTGATTTCTAAGAGTGTAATGGGTCCTTTTTTTTCCCCCCTATCTTACTTCAGTTTCTTTTACCAGCAGGATGAATGTTCACAACTAAAGGCTTAAAATTTCACTGGACAATTCCTGTCAGCTCAGTATGAGCAAACCTGCCTGGGAGGTTCTACATCCTACCCCAAAACGGGCCACCTCCATTGCCTGGGATAGCCACCACTTAATGACCCACTGAATCATAGACCTGGTCCCCTTGCATCAGGGTAGTAGAGAGTAAGTAACAGGATGATAGATTAAAATCTAATCATATCAACAATTACATTAAATATACATAAATAATTACTAAAAATAAAACACTTGATATGTTCTGATTCATAAGAATATAAAAATTAAAAAAACATATTATAGCCTTAAATAATTCAAGTAAAAATTAGCAGAATAAGGACGCCTGGGTGGCTCCGCAGATGAGTGTCTGTACGAGCTTCTCTAAAGATACAAAATCAGAACATGGAGAATTTTTAAAGAATCTAAGATGGCTTTATTTGTAAGATATACCAATTGCATGTGCCACTAAGAAGAAAAAATAGTGTGCCAATTAAATTATGCCAAGATTCTCTTATTCCGTGAATTTTAAGAGATCTTGGTTTAGAAGTGTTAAAATGTGGGGCAAAAATGTATACTGTTTATGATGAGGTACAGTATGAGGGAATTTAATAGAACAAACATTGTAGAGAGATAGGCCTGATTTGGGAATCTGCTGAGAAGAAGCAATTCTTAGAAAAAAAATGTATGCCACAGGAAAGAGTCCAATATTACAGTTAGACTGAGTTACTCCAGGAAGAGTTAGGCTGATCAAGGATGAATATGTATCACTTCTCAGTTTTGGGTAGGCAAATGTGCAAAAGCTCAAGGTTTGAACTCTAAAGTTTGATTTCTACCACTTATTAACTATGTGATTCTGAATAAGCCATCCACCTCTCTGTTTCAGTGTCCTCTTATGTGAAATTGAGAATATATTGAATTGAGAATATTTATTCTCAATATATATTCTCACATATGATAATCAAAACTTTACATATAAATAATTGGCAAAGGTTATTATGACTGCCTCTGTCTCCAAAACAGAGGTGAGAAAGGAAACAAAAAGATCTCTTAGGTGGTTATTGTAGAAGACAAGATCCCCACCCCATCCCCTGCTTCTTTTCTAAGACTTCTTAACTTATTGAATGGTTCCCTCACCATCTACTGATGTACGACAGAAATCTGAGAATAATTTTTAGTACTTTTTTCTCACCTCCTCTTTATTCTAGCTATTTCGAAGTGCTATATATTTTCCTTGAGTTTTTCTGCTTGCCTGAAGCTTTATTATGCCAATTTTCGGCCAAGTTATTATCATAATTCTTCACTCAGACTTATCAAAGGCTTCTACCTTGTTTGTCTGCAGGTAGTACTTGTCTTTCCCTCCTCAGGACATGATACCTCCAATCTCATGAAAATCCTCACCTGGGGTAGCCTGGGTAGCTCAGCGGTTTAGCTCTGCCTTCAGCCCAGGGTGTGGTCCTGGAGATCCAGGATGGAGTCCCACGTCGGGCTCCCTGCATGGAATGGAGCCTGCTTCTCCCTCTGCCTGTGTCTCTGCCTCTCTCTCTCTCTCTCTCTCTCATGAATAAATTAAATCTTAAAACAAACAAACAAACAAACAAACAAAATCCTCACCTGTTATCACTGTGTATAGGACAAAATATCTTCAAGTCTTTGAAACCTGTCACAAGTCTACCATTCAGTAATGATAATTAGAGGCTTGGAGGAAAAAAACCTAAAAATTTCAATAATTACTTTAAAAATGGAGTAAAAAATATTTTGGAGTCATACTATATTGTTCATTGGTTGGACCAATTCTATATGATTAAATGGGCAAAAGGAGACTAGTTTCAAATGTGCAGTAAATTATTTCATTGATCCGATTCCTTATTAAGATTAGTGAAATTATACCAGTCCTTTGACATTACCAAGTGGTTCAGGTCTGTAGAAGCAGGAAATTAGGGAAAGGACACAAAGAGCCCTTGAACAGACATTAAGTCTCTTGGAAGAGATGGTGAACTCTGTCAGTGGGAAGCACAGAGAAAGTTTTGGAACATTTAGGATCCAGCCTGGGACTATACAAATCCAACAATGAGTTAATGTAGACTGTGTGACGGAGGAATCAGGTGGGAGCAGAGTAAACTGACTCAAAGGTGCTATTGAATATTGAAGGTAGGGATGAGACAAGCTCAGAGTAGCATGACCAGAACTCTGGAATGTACAGGTATCTCCTCAGTGCTCCATCCCCATTCCCATCCCTATTCTGGCATTCTTAATATGACCTGATCACATAGAAATATATTTTGAGAGCATGCATGTTACCTTTTTTAATGTTACTGCAGACTATATTCACTGGTTGTTAACTTTTGTGTGTATCAGAATCACCAGAAAAAGTAAAATTTCTGATTCAGTAGATAGAGACGAGGGCCCTCGTCAGTGCAGGAATCTGCACTGCTAACATGGTCACAGGAGCTGCTGAGCTGGATGTGGGACCACATTTTTATAATGGTATGAGCTATATTATGGCAGTGGAAGGAGACAGAAAAATCCTAATTCACTGCCTCCCTTTGAGGAGAGTATGCTTCGTATTAGGAAGAAATACTCATTTTGGGGAAGGAATAAGACTTCAAAATGAAGGCTTATAGAATACTTTCTAATTCAGGAGAGTCCTGTGTATTAGAAGCCCTTTTGCTCTGCTGAGCTTTGGCATAAATTAGGATATACATGTCTGTGGAGAAAAACTGGGGCTGAATTTAATCTGCCAGCATTAAAAAGAGAAGAAGGATTAAAAGATCTCAGGGATAAATGGAAGGGAAAAGAGGCAGGAAGACTTTCTTACAAAGAGGGGAGAAAAAGCAAAAGTAAATCACTAGTAATGGTATTTTAAGGTGGGATTTAACAAAAGGAAAATATGTAAGGGATTTTTAAGAAATTAGCCTGGGTATGTGAGTCTGGAATAATCAGAAATGCTTTGGAACAGGAGAGTACTTTGCAGGAATAACAAATACTGCTGTCTGGACATGGGAATCCTAGAACAAGTGGAGAGCTGGTGACTGGTTAAAGTAGCCTTATAAAAATGATTAGAATAACTATTTTAAAATTTAAATTGTACCTCAAATTGGAAGCATGATGTTGTTTTTTTCTCTATTTAAACAGTTGCAGTGTATGCATAACATTTCAAATGAAATAAACACTTCAAAGCTGTCAATTGGTAGGAAAGTAGAACGATTAATCTCAAGAGCTTTGGGGGCAGGTGTGTCAGGTAAGAATAAATATTACTTCAAATGATGAAAAATAAACAAGTTCCAGCTCATTTAATATCTCATATTTCTAGAGACATTAAAATCAAGGTCATGATATCTAAGAATATTCCCTGTTGATAGCCATTAATTCCCAGATTTATTCATCTTTGCTAAAATAACAAAGTACTGACCTGGCTGGTTAATTAGGCAAGGAAGATGAGAAATATTCTGTAAAAAACAAAACAGTAAATAAGACAAAAAATTTTGTTTTTTCATAAAAATTCTGCCTCCTTTTTCCCAATTTAAAGTATATACCTTTTAAGAAAAAAAAAACTGGAAATATAGAAGTTACAAATTATAAAATCTATAATCCCTATATATAAAACCTATAAACATATAACATTCATTATATGCTAACAAGTACAAGTATTTGGGAATATGATTTACCTGTACCCATTTCATTCACATCATGTATAAAAACATTTGAAATCCTCTATCTTCAAAACTATGTTCATAAATCATTTTATATTTTTGCCTTTTTACTCTTGTGCTTTAGATACTTTTCAAATAAATAGTATATTCTTGCAATTACTTTTCAAATAAATGGTATATTCTTGCAATCTATTGCTTTTATCCCATCAAACAGATATTTTCTCTTAATGGGGAATTTAATTTTAAAAAATGTGATAATATGTGGTATGTCATTTTATATATTACTTTTCATGCTATTAAATTATTTTCATTAATTATAGTATTAATTATATGCATACCTTTATTTTACATATATTGTAAATTATTTAGAGTTTACACAATAGATTTAAAATAATACATGTGATTTGCATTATGATTTTCAAATTGTCGTATGCAAGAACAATTGCATTACTTATGGCTCCCTCTTAATGTAAAATGAAAACTTAGCATAATACTCTCTCACTCCCCAATTTCTCTCAGTGCATTAAGATCTGTGTATATACATACACTTGTATAATTATTATTAATTTTTATGTCATCCTTTAAGTATCAGTATTGTTCCTTTTGCCATTTTGTTACCCTATTGGCCACAATTTTTTTGTCATCAGTCTGTTGACTGGCATAGTCCATGATGTATTGGTGCTGAAAAAATATATGTTGATTTAATGAGTAATCTAAACTTAATTTTAAATATATAGAATATATCACACAGATAATAACATGAGATAGAATCAGGGCTTATGACATAATATCAATCTAACTTCCTCCACCATAGTCCATATTTTCAATTAATACATTTCTGGTGCAGGATCATCTTCTACCTTGTGTTCTGATTTTGCATATTCAAAAATCTCTTTAGATTGTCTTTACACATTCATGGCAGCTTTTGCAAGTGTATTAATAAAGCAGAATTACATTACTTTCCCTAAAAATTGTCACTTATTTTTTTAAGCAGGGTGTTTATGATTGTATTTTCTTTATCATTAAGATTTAAAGCTTTTCTAGAATATGTCAAACAGATTCTTTTCACATTCTTTGAACCTGGAATGTAGTAAATTTTTGTAGTCAATAGGTTAATTTAAATACACACAAACATATTTGTGCTGAGATTATTTTTGAATATTTTTTTCTGTTTTTTAAAATATTTTATTTATTCTAGATCATTTTTTAGAAACATAGTTCATTCATGAAAGAACTATATTCTCTCTGTATTTACTATATATTCTCTGCTTTTGATAACCATCATGTCTTTCATAGCTATTATGTTTTAAGTATAGTTTTAGTCTTATTTCCAGTTGCAGATTTGAATTTGTGTTTGGTTGATTCTTTTAACTCATGTAAGTATGTTTTCTGCATTCCTCTATAATTTTTAAGCATTTGTTGCTTATATCTCCTAGTTACCTTTTCATTTAATTTTTAATCCTCTATAATTTTTAAGCATTTGCTGCTTATATGTCCTAGTTACCTTTTTATTTAATTTTTAATACTTTATTTCACTTGGACTGTTATTTTAATATTTTTGGAAACTCAAATGAATATAGTTTTACATGTCCTATTGTTTCTTCAAGTAAATATTTGTGTAGGTTTACTTTCCTTCTGCCTATTTTAAGAAACTAGTTCCATGCTTTTATATTATGAAGTATTATATAGGCCTCAGTATTTTCTTTTTTCATTTCCCTCTACCTGTAGTTTATGCAGTCTTGAAGCAGTAGAGATCTATTCAGACCAGAGGTTACTGACAGTGTATCTATGTTCTCTATTCCCACAGATCTTTAGTTCTAAAATTTTAGGTTAAATTGTTTTCAGTAACTCTTGAATAGGCCTTACTTTGTATTAGGTACTTGTGTAATGCAGCTCTGCTGCCCTGAGGTGAGAATTTTACATTTTTCATTCCTGGTTCCTGTCATAATTTAAAGCAACTTATGGGTCTTCTTTTGTATGTAAGCACTCCTCTCCAGAATGTACAGCTCTCTGTGTTCATCTTGTTTTCACATCACTTAACTCAGAATAAAATGCATCATCACAGATCCCCTTCTAAGATGATGTTATCTTACAGAACATTGTCTGATCTAGTAATATATAAGCACTGAGACTGAAAGTCGCAAGTGGTCCTAGCCACACCTAGAGGCTTGCATCAGGAGGAAGGCTGACCTAGAAACTTTGGTGGCACAGGCACTAAATCTTCAATGTGGAAGTGAAAAGTTAGTTGGAAGAAAGTTTCCTATTTTATTCATTTTCAGTTGTTTTGCTATTTCATAAATCTAGGTATTAGTTGGTTTCTTACAATGTCTAAATCTTACCCACTCATTTACTTAAAATTCAAAGTTCTCAGGTAAAAGAAGCAGTGTGATCAAATGCCCTGTAGTCCAAGGAATTGTGGAAGTTCAGGATACTGATAGATAGCCAGCTGTGCTGTACCCAAGGCAAAGAAGAATATGATGCAAAAAGAGTCTGAAGAATATAACAATACAACACATTTTAACATTTTAATAGCCATAAATCTCAAATCTGTTTAAGAAATTTTGTTCTCTCCTAAGAACAATAGTAAATTAATAATTTCCAGTGGGTTTCCAATTGTAACAATAAAATGCAAGTTATTTTCCTTCATATATGAAGTTCTGTGTGATAATAGCCTTTGCCTACCTCCCTGGTGCCATGCATAGCATTTCTTCTCTAACCTGCTTTTGTAACACTGCTGTTATTTCTTTTTCTTTTTTTTTTTTAAAGATTTTTTTTTATTTACTTATCAGAGACAGAGAGAGAGAGAGAGAGAGAGAGAGGCAGAAACACAGGCAGAGGGAGAAGCAGGCTCCATGCAGGGAGCCTGACGTGGGACTCGATCCCAGGTCTCTAGGATCAGGCCCTGGGCTGAAGGTGACCCTAAACTGCTGAGCTACCTGGGTTCCCGGGTTATTTCTGTTTCTTAAAGATGCCCAGCTTAAACTCACCTTAGTGTTTTTACACCAATTGTTCCATCTACTAGAATGCTTTTTATGTTGGATTTCATGTATCTGATTATTTTTGCCACTAATTTAAAAAGCTATTGCCTGACTGTCTTCCTTTTATATTATCCTTTCACATTTGTTACTATTTGATATTTTTCTTGTTTTCTTTTTTAAAATATTTTATTTATTTATTCATGAGATCATGAGAGACACAGAGAGAGAAAGAGAGAGAGGCAGAGACACAGGGCAGAGGGAGAAGCAGGCTCTATGCAGGGAGCCTGACATGGGACTCGATCCCGGGTCCCCAGGATCATACTCTGGGCTTGTTTTCTTTGCATGTTTATTATCTATCATCCCTATTAACTTAAACTCCATTAAAAGAGACATCTTGTTAACTTTACATGTCAAGGAACTAGAAAAAAAAAAAAAACAACTAATCCCAAAGGTAACAGAAGGAAGGAAATAACAAAATCAAAGCAGAAATAAATGAAATAAAGATTAAAAGGAAAATAGAAAAGATAGTGAAACTAAGAGCTATTTCTTAGGAAAGATAAATAAAATAGGCAAACTTCTCACTAACCTTACCAAGAAAAAAGAGAGGGGGCTTAAATAAACAATATTGAAAATGAAATGAGAGACATTACAGGCAGTGCTACACAAATACAAAGAGTCACAAAAGACTATGATAAATAAGAATTATATTCTAAAAATTTGGCAATCTTACAAGAAGTAAATAAATGTCTAGAAACATGCAACCTACCAAGACTGAATCATGAAGAAATAGAAAACCTGAACGGACCAATTAGTAAAGAGGTTATTAATTATTGATAAGGAGATTTCAACAGTAATCAAAAACCCCCAACAGTCCAGAACCAGATAACCTCACTGGTGAATTTCACCAAATCATTAAGGAAGAATTGATACCAATCCTTCTCAAACTCTTTCAAAAATAGGAAACACTTCCAAACCTATTTAATGGGGCAAGCATTACCCTGATACTAAAATCAGACAAAGACACTACCAGAAAATAAGATTACAAGCCAACATTCCTGATGAACATAGACACAAAAATCTTCCACAAAATATAAGCAAACCAAATTCAGCAGTGTATGAAAAGGATCATGTACCATGATCAAGTGATATTACAGAGATTCAAGGATGATTGGGCATCTTCAAATTGAACATTGTGATATACCACATTAAGAAACTAAAAGATGAAGTTCATAAGATCATCTTGACAGATGCAGAAAAATAATTCAACCAAATACAATATCCTTTCATGATAAAAGCTCTCAACAAACTGAGGGAATAGTAAGAGAAATAGTACTTCAACATTGTAAAGGCCAAATATGATGGACCCAAAGCTAATATCATACTCAATTGTGAATGCTTAAAGGCTTTTCTCTAAGATCGGAACAGGACAAAGATGCTTGCTTTTACCACTTTTACTCAACAAAGTACTAGAAATGCTAGCTAGAGCAACTAGATAAGAAAAAGAAATAAAAGACATCCAAATTGGAAAGGGAAAAATAGAAATGTTTCTATTTGCAGATGACATATTATATTTGGAGAATCCTGGCAACTCCACTAAAAATCTGTTAGAAGTATAAATTAATTCGGTAAGGTTGCAAGATACCAAATTCATACACAAAAATCAGTTATGTCTCTATACACTAATAACAAATTATCAGAAAAAGAAATTAAGAAAACAATCCTATTTACAGTTACATCAAAAAATTAAAACACCTAGGAATAAATTTAACCAATGAAGTAAAAGAGTTACATATAGAAAACTATAAGACATTGATGAAAGAAATTGAAAAAGACACAAATAAATGGAAAGATATTTTGAGGTCATGCATTGAAAGAATTACTATTAAAATTTCCATTAGTTATCTGAACTAATATACAGGTTCAAAATTTCCATTGTTATCTAAACTAATATACATGTTCAATACAATCCCCATCTAAATTCTGATGACATTTTTCACAGAACTAGGAAAACAGCCCTAGAATTTGCATGGAATCACAAGAGTTCCCAAATGGCCAGAGACATCTGGAGAAAGAATGAAGTTGAAGACATAATGCTTTCTGATTTCAAACTATGTTACAAATCTGTAGTAATCAAACAGTATGGTATTGGCATAAAAAGTCACATAGATCATTAGAACAGTAGAGAGCCCAGAGATAAACTAGTGCATATATGGACAATTAATTTACAACAAAAGAGCCAAATATGTATGATAGGGAAAGGATAGCCTATTGAATAAAAATATTTTTTTAAATAAAAAAAAAAGGTGTTGGGAAAATAGAAAAGTCATATGCAAGAGAATGAAACTGGATTCCTGTCTTACACCACACACAAAAATCATCTCTGAATGGGTTAAATATTTAAATGTAAAATCTGAAACCATAAAACTTCCAGAAGAAAACAGGCAATAAGCTCCTTGACATTGGTCTTGGTGATAATTTTTTTTGAATTTGACACCGTAAGGAAAGGCAACAATAGCAAAAATAAACAAATGAGACTGCATAAAACTAAAATGCTTTTGTATAGCCAAGGAAACCATAAGAAAAAAATGAAAAGGCATCTATGAAATGGGAGAAAACATTTGCATATATCTGATAAGGAGTTAATATCCAAAATATATAAAGAACTCATGCAACTCAAGAGCCAAAAACCCAAGCAATCTAATGAAAAAAATGGGCAGAGGATCTGAATAGACTTTGTTCTGAAGAAATACAGATGGCCAGTAGGTATATGAAAGGATGAGGAATGTCACCAATTATCAGGGAAATGCAAATCAAAACCACAGTGAGGTGTCAACTTTTTGATGGCTAGTATCAAAAAGACAAGAAATAACAGGTGTTGGCAAGGATGTGGGGAAAAGGGAACTGGTATGAATGTAATAATTGGTACAGCGACTATGGAAAACAATGTGGAGGTTCCTGAAAAAATTAAAACAACAGTACTACCATGTGATCCAAGAACTCCACTTCTGGCAATTTATCTGGAAGAAATGAAAAGACTGACTCAAAAATATATATGTACACCCGTGTTCATTGCAGCATTATTTATGGTAACGAAGCTATGAAAGGAACCTAAGTGTCCATCAACTGATGAATAAAGAAAATGTGGTATATACTATAATGGAATATTATTTAGCCATAAAAAAGAAGGAAATCTTGCCATTTGCAACAACATAGATGGACCTTGAGGGTATTATGATAAGTGAAATAAATCAGACAGAAAAAGACAAATTACATAACATCTCACTTTTATGTGGAATCTAAAACAAAACTCCAAGCTTATCGATACAGAGAAAATACCAGTGGTTGCCAGGGATTGAGGAATGGGCATAATGGTTGAGGTTGATCAAAAGGTACACATTTTTAGTTAAAAAATACATAAGTCCTGGATACATACTGTATAGCATATTGACTATGATTAATAATATTGTATTTGAAAACTTCTAAGAAAGTCTAAAAATTTCTCATCACAAGAAAAACAATTTGAAGTGTGTAGTGATGAATGTTACTATTTTAATTATAGCAATTATTTTGCAATATATACAAATATCAAATCATTACATTTTGTACCTGAAACTAATATAATGTTATATGTCACTTACATCTCAATAAAAAAAAATAAAAAGGAAGGCCAAAACAGGAATATTAAGGCATACAAAACTGAAGTGATTGTCCTAAATTTCCACTGTTAAATGTGGAAACACAAAGACATTCAAAATGAGGAGTGAGATAGACTAAATAAAGAAAATACCTTGTCTTGCTAGAGAGAAAAATTGAACATTGCATCAACAATGTTTGCTTCTTGGCATAGTAACCATTGTTTTCACCAGAACATTTCTAGAGAAAGGCTGTCTTACTCTGATGATGGTTGTTGAACTGTAAATTCCTTGGAGGAGGAAATAAATCTTAATCACCTTGATTTATCACATTGTCCAACATTAAATAAGGTCTCACCAATACAGTCCTCATTGAAAAGCATCAAGCTGACTTGAACTGAGCAGTTTTGTGCAACAGTGAAGTGTATATTAAAAAATTATATTTTATTTGTTTTAAATAGATGTTCTTCTTTGCCCTGGAAGTCAAGTACATGTGTTTGGGGTGGGAAAGGGCTTGGGGCAGTGCTAAAGAGGATCCGATATCTGGCAAAGCCTATAAGGAAGAGACATTGGTATGTATATTGTTCTGTGGATAAAAGCTTGCTGAACACCAGAAATAGTGTGGACCCAAGAGGGGTGAGAGACTGCTCCTGAAACATTGGCATGCATCCCCTAAAGTTTAGAAATACATACATTTCATTTTCACTATGTGAATAACAACATTATATCTTTGTATAATGACAAAGTTGACCCTTGGCTGGTGTCTAGAAACGTCGATTTTGGCTGGGTTTCCAACCCGTAATGAGAAGAATGATCCACTGTGTCTAAACTGTTTTGTAAAAACTATGTGGTTTATACCGAACACCTGCTTTCCTCCTGGGAGTCTGGAATTTTGATATGTGTTGGGCAGACAGTACCTATGTGACCAGCTCCCAGTGAAAACCCTGTGTATGTAGCCTCTTAGGAGCTTCCCCAGTAGACAGCATTTCACATAAATTGTTACAAATTTTTGCTGGGAGAATTAAGCATGCCCATGTAACTGCTATAGGAGAGGACTCTTGGGACCTTGCACCTGGTTTCCTCTGGGTTTCCCCCCAGTGTACCCTTTGTGCTTGATTTTGTTGTTTATCCTTTTCTCTGAAATAAATCATAGCTGTGGTATGACTTTATATGCTGAGTTCCGTAACTCTTCCTAGAAAATCCTTGAGCTTGGGGGTGGTAGCCTTGGGGACTCCCAAAGTAAGTGCACAAGAAGTGCTTTATGGTTGTTTTATGTCTCATATATTTGATTGATAGTGAAATTGAGTATCTGTTCAGATTCTGGAGTTTTCCATATAGTTTAATTTTCAGATTATCTGTTTATTTTGCTTCCATGGATAGTTGTCCCAAAGAATATTTATTCAATTATCCTTATTTTCCACTGTCTTGAAAATCCAGCATTACTGTATATTAAATAGTAAATACATTTGAATTTATTTCAGAATGAAAGTTCATTTATATTGACATATGTCTACTATTTTGCCAATGCTACAGTGTTTCATTATTGTACATATTTTTTTATAGTTAGTAGGCAACTGGCAAGATTTTCTCAGGGATTTGAATGCCTCCTTGATTTTTTACATTTTAATCAATTATTATTGATTAAATGTAACTTTAAAAGTTTATTTTAAAACATTTAATAGAATAGACCTAATGCTTTTGCATTAGTATTGATAATGGAGTTGAAGGGGATGAGCCTAGCAAATAAAAACATAGGCTATTGAATTAAATGTCATCACTAACAACACTACATGTAGAGGAAATACTTATTTTGTAGAAGAGATGAAGAACATGTTTCCACTGTAATAAAGAATTTTATTACCAATGCAGTCAGGAACAATAATTCATTTGTAATTTATCATAATTTTTTAAATATTGGAAAAGTTGGAAGTACAAAAATTATGCATGTAGTGTTGTACACATTCATAAAGTGTTTAAATAAATAGGAAAGTTCTTTGATGATGGATAAGGTGATTAGAATTTTTTATTATTTTGCTTTCATAAATCCTATCTAAAATACATTATTTGTGATTTTCAAATTTGTTTTTCATTAAAGAAAAGAAAAATGACAGTATGTGATGTAAATTGTATGCAAAATCTTCCCTGATCATTATTTTTTGTCTTACACCTCTCTCAACCGTAACTCAACAGCAAATTATTTTTAGCAATTCTTTATTGATGCTTTCAAAGCACATCAAAGTATGGTTTAACTAGGGGAAAAAATTCCCTGTTTTACACTCATGGTTAATATAATATAAAATTACATTAGAGAATTCTAATAAGAATATGACATAATTTCTTTGAGAACAAATGTAACTGACTTCAGGGAAATGATGGGAGAAGAAATGTTCTGGAGGACTGGCCACAGACATATGTCAAGATGTTTCATGGATGGAATGGGTGCTGTGGGTTAGTGTAGACATTTGATTTAGTGGAGAATGACTAAAAAAATTTTACTGCATCAATAATAGACATGGACTTTAAAGATTAGTGTTGCTGAAATAAGCAGCACTGATGGTAAATTAGGGTCAGATCACTTATTAACAAATTTGAATATTAGGGGAATGAGGAAAACAAAATAAGCGAAATGTGTGAATAGAAATAAAATATATAGAAAAAGAATAAAAGTAAGAAAAAAGATTTGTTCATGCAATTAATATATCTTGAATACATAGCACATTGGTAATGGCAGACATTAGAGATAATGTGAACAAGAGAGATAAGACTTCTGTCTTCATGAAGGTTGTAGGTAAGTGGAATTAAAGTGGTGGATAGAAATGAATAAAAATAATAAATTTTCAAATAATATGTTATATTACAGAAAGACAGGATATATAAAACTATACTACTAAATGCATTAACATAAAGTGATGAAATATTTTAGCATCTTTACATTCATATTCATTATTTTAGTAGGAAACCAAATGCCCTTGTATGATTAGTTTATTATTTTATTAATCATATCTAACCACCATCAATTTGGTAAACGTTGTGGCAAGATGACTTAGTACAGTCATCTACACTACATGTAGAGGAAATACTTATTTTGCAGAAGAGATGAAAAACATGTTTCCAGTGTAATAAAGAACTTTATTACCAGTGCAGTCAGGAACAATAATTCATTTGTAATTTATCATAATTTTTTATGATAAATTTTTATTTTAACATAAAGATGTAATCATCTTTATGCCATTAATTGTAATCCTCACTAATCTCCAATTTTCAGTTTCATATGCTTTTATGAAACTTCTCTGATATCTTAGGATTTTACATTGCTTTGCTGTACCCAGGGACTGCATGAACCAAAACATAGACCATATTATATTGGGCCTTTTAAAATACATTAATGTGTACTAATGTGTTTCTACTGATAGTCTCTGCTATGACTTTAATTTTTTTCAAAAGCAATTTTAAAAGCAGTGATACCTTAAAAATTATTTTTCATTAGACAGCTTAAAATTTTAACTTAAACATGTAATAATATTCAGTATATAATAGGAAGTGTTTTATATTTCTGACCCACTAAGTCCCTAGTACATGCCTATATAAGTGTAATTGGATAATACATGTATTGATCACCTTTATCAGAAAATTGAGTGTTTAAAACATAAAAATGTCTAGATTTACAAAAAAATATTTTAAAATGAGCACTAATAAAATTTACTTGTTGGTCCTTTGAAGTTTCTTTGAGAATATTTAGTTTTTTTTTAATAATTTGACCCTTTATAAATATGAAAGACAACTAGCCAGCAATCTTTTAAGTTGGATTTCCAAATATATATAAAATCATGAGCCTTCTTCATTTAGAACAAATAATTCACCTCTAAATGTTGAATTTTGTAGACTGGAGAAATGATGAATTAATTAACCAAAATTTGTTTAGTGGATTAGATAAGCTTGAAATGGATTTTGAAGTCCTGCTTATACATCATTTTGCAACAGAATGAATGAAACATCTGCATATAGGAGGAGCCATGTGGTACATTACTTAAAACAAACAAAAAAGTGGCGTGCTAACAAAACAAAACAAAAAATTCTTACAGTAGGAAACTATCTTGTTTACTTCCTGTTATATTTTTATGATTTGCTTTTCTTCCATGATTAGGAAGATCTATGTAAATTACACAGTATTTGATTATGCATACTTTAAATCCAAAGACAGCAGATTTAAGAAAATAACAATTAGGTATCTCTTTAAAAGTATCTTCTAATCTGAAACTTCTTTCCATTGATAACCCCTTATAACAGTTTAAAACGGTTTGTAATATGTTTCAAGAGTTTTTTTTTTTTTTTCCCCACCCTGTAGGTCTTTGCTTTTGGTCCATGAACTCTGTCCAGTGTCCATAGCTTAGAATAAAGGTTCTTCAGTACTCATCCTGCATTCTAAAATGAGCCAAAAAAGAAATACTAGTATTTAGGGCTAAAGACTTTCCCTCAGGGCTTACAGATTAAAAGACTAGACATGGAAAGTTAAAGTGGCTCACCAAAGACCACTTTTAAAGTAAGTAGTAAATGTAAGATTCACACCTAAATAATGTAGCTCCAGAGCCAGTGCTGTTAACCACCATGATTTCTTCTTCCACAGAAGACCTTTGCGTGTGCGTTCACTATTTTCTCCTAAGGGAGTCACTTGAGAATATAACTTTATGATGTATATTTCTGTATATGTGCATGGTTCTATTTTGTTTCTAATTACTGCATGGTAATCTATGGTACTGAGGTACCATGGTTTATTTAGCAATTCCTTCATTAATGGACTTTGGAATGGTTTCTAGTGTTTTGTTTTCACAAGCCATGCACCAGTGAATATCACTGCACACATCTTTGCTTAGAAACCCTGAGAAGTGCTAGTTTAAAAGTTATAAAAACATTAAATTGTGATAGTTTTTACCAAATGGACCTCCAAATATATGCATGTAATGGTTCTATTTTAATAGTGTAGGGAAATACCAAGTTTCTTACCCTTATCAACCCTTATCAATTATCAACATTATTCATGATAATTTCCTTTTTCTCTCATATGATCAGTCAAAAGTTAGTTGTTATTTAAAATTACCCGGTTTTCTTGTAATGTTAAGGATAGATTTTTAGGATTTTTCTTTTATATTGCCAATTTGTTGTGTATATTACTTCTTTCTAATTGAAACATTTTCCATTGGTAGTTTGTTTTTAGTTTATGGGACTTTCGTATATATTAAGGATGTTGATCTCTGTTATGTATTGTAAACATTTCATCTATCTGTGTCATTTATGACCTTTATTTATGATGCTCTTGGTTATATATACATGACATCTTTATTCATGTATCCATTGATGGGCACTTAGGTTGTTTCCATATGTTGACTACAAATAAGTGTTTTTATGTTCTTAAGGTAGATACCCAGAAAAAGAATAGCTGGGTCATACGGTAGTTCGATTTTTAATTTTTTGAAGTACATCCATACTGTTTATTCATTAGTGGTTGCAACAATTTGCATTCTCAACACTGTACAAAATGTTCCCAATAATTGCAGCTTTGGATTCTGCATCCCAATATTGATGTATTAACTAATAAAGTTACCTTTTAATTCTATATTACTAATTTTAAGATTATATCTAGAGAGTTGAATTATAATTCTTAATGTATCACTTTACGTAAATATATTTTCTAATTTTTTTCTAATGTTCTTATTTGATTCACTTAGATGCCTGGTAAGCATCTATTGGTGATTGGGGTGACCTTCAGATCCTTTCAACATCCTTTCCAAGTTGATTTCTCCATAGGGCAGATTGAATGTCCCCATGATATGGTGGCCAGATTCCCCTAGATTAAGTGAGTCAAGTTTAAGACAGAAGCCAAGATGGCCCCTTGATCTAGCACTGGAGATCATATACTGCCACTTCCTCTACGTTCCATTTGTTAGAAACAGATCAATAAATCTACCCATATTTAAAGGGAGATAAATTAGGCTTCACCTGTTGAAGTGTCAGAGAATTTGTAGACATATTTTCAAACCAGCAAAATATACCCTACACAGTATGTGTATATATACATACATATATTTGTATGTATGTATGTATGTATGTATTTTGCACTTATAAATGTTTTAAAATATTTTATTTATTTATTTGACACAGAGAGAGGGAGAACACAGCAGAGGGGAGAGGGAAAAGAAGGCCCCCCACTGGTTAGGGAGCCAGATATGGGGCTCCTTCCAGGACCCTACGATCATGACCTGAGCCAAAGGCAGACACACCTGACTGAGCCACCCAGGTACCCCTGCACTCATTAGTTTTTATGAATGGTATTATAGTCTGTGTATTCTTCTACTTTTTAAATTCATGTTTTGTGATCTATATATCTATTCATCTATTTATCCACCCATCTCTTGTTCTAGTATTCTTACTTAAATTTCAATACAAACTTATTTTATGAATATATCTTAATATGTATTGCCAAGAATTTTATTTTTTGACTGCAAACAGTGAGGCTATAAACACTCTTATATGTCTTTTATGCAAATATGTGAGACTTTTAATGGGAGATATATCTAGAGGAGACATTTCTGAATAATTGTTTTATTATTTCATCTTTATAAACAGTCAAATTGCCCTCCCCAAGCAGCATATTAGAGCCCTCATTGCTTTATATTCTCACCACATTTGATATTCCTTATTTTTAAGTTTTGTCAATTTTAGTGTGAAGAGTATCTCACTATAGCTTTGATTTGAACACATATAATTACTAATGAAGTTTAATATAGTTCAAGTATTGATTTACCAGTTTGGATTTTCTCTTTTGAGAATTGACTGCTATTTTCTTTTTTCCCTTTGCCCATATTTTTCTTTGGGTTTGTTGTTTTTTTTGTTTATTGAGGAGATTGTTTCTGTTTTGTTATATGAACACCTTTTTCCTTGTAGAATCAAAACTGACACTTAGTTCTGACTTTATGAGTACATATATCTCATAATCAAAAGAGAAGCAAGCAAACAAAAACACTTTCCCTCAAGATTAAACAAAACAAAGCAAAACAAAAAACAGGATCAATCTGTCTAGTTCTGGTCTCAAAATAATTAAACCTTTAACATGTTCCCTAACTTATTGACACCCTAATAAAACCAAATTTATTTTTCACTTTTGCAGTGCTGCCATTTAAAGATACATCACAATCTTTGTGGTTAGAGTAATTACAAAAAAAGTTACAGATTTGTTGCCTTTGCATACAACACTGCCAAATACATTTACAGTTTAATACACGATCTATAATTTCCTTTAGGCGTTCTATCTAAATAATTATATCATCCCTAAGCAATCTTTATTTTTCAACAATGTTTTCTTTTTCATGACCTCAACTATAACATTGAATTATGATGAGAGTGGATATCACTGTCTCATTCTCAATCTTAGAGAAGTTTTCAACATCTAACTATTAGGCATGGTTTTGCTCCTTTTTTTTAGAATTGCTATTATAATTCTAGTTGGCTGAGAAATTTTTATTCATAAGTAGATGCTTTTTTGCATTTGCATATGACTGCATGATTTCTTAATTTTTTTTTTTTTTTTTTTTTTTTATTTATTTATTTATGATAGTCACAGAGAGAGAGAGAGAGGCAGAGACACAGGCGGAGGGAGAGGCAGGCTCCATGCACCGGGAGCCTGATGTGGGATTCGATCCCGGGTCTCCAGGATCGCGCCCTGGGCCAAAGGCAGGCGCCAAACCGCTGCGCCACCCAGGGATCCCTGCATGATTTCTTTCATGTATTCATTATTCATTTCATTATTAACTACATTGTCTCATTTCTTTCATCAGTGTTTTGCAATTTTCCTTATATAGATCTCATATGTATTTTGTTATATTTATACATAAGTATTTTTTTTCTTTTGTGGTGCTAATGTAAATGGTGTCACATATATTCTATTTTTTAGTAAACTTAAAAAAACTTTCAGAACAGTTTTAGATCTACAGAGAAATTGTAAAGATGGTCCAGAAAGCTCCCATATACCCTCCATTATTATTATCCTAATAGAATGCTAAATATGAAACAATCGATGAAACAGTAGTGATACATTATTATTAATTAAATCTATACTTATTTCAGATTTCCATAGTCTTTACCAATTTTTTTCTGTTATAGGATATTGTATTACATTTAGTCATTGTGTTTCTTTAGATTCCTCTTGTCTGTGACAATTTTTCAGAATTTTCTTGTTTTTGATGACCTTTACATTTTGGAGAGTACTGGTCAGTAAATTTGTAGAGTGCCCCTCAAGAGGGATTTGCCAGGTACTTTTCCAATAGTTAGAGTGTATTTGCATGTTTTGGGATGGAAGGCCAGAAAGGAAAATTGCCATTCTCATGCATCATATCAGCAGCTTATTACTTATGATGTTAACCTTAAGGCTTAGGTAGTTTTGTTAGATGTTTCTATTGTAAAGTTACTTTTTTCCTGTTCCCATATTGATCTCTTTGGAAGGAAGTCACAATGTACAGCATAATGAGTATGAAGTGACCACCTCCCTCAGAGCAAAAAATTACTTAGAATTCTTCTGTTTGGGAAACTTATCTGTTTGCTCACATTTATTTATTTAGTTCAATCCCTTATTTATATCATTGTGAGGCCTACAGATATTTTATACCATAGAATACAATTCAACTCTGATTTATTTATTTTCCTGTCCAGATTGTTCCAGCTTTAGCTATTGGTAGATCTTTCAGTTGGCTCCTATGTCTCTTTGACAAATCCCTGTCATTATGTACATCGTGTTTTTGGGGAAAGGATGCATATCCATACTTTCTGGCACTATAACACACTTCCACGATTGTCTTGTATATTTCCTGCTTAGTCCTAGAATTAGCCATTTTTCCAACAAGTCCTAGTCCTTTTTTGGAGAACGGCATGAGAAATGAAGGTCTATGCAGTGGATGTGCCCTTGCTTCTAGCCCCGTTAGCTGACAGAACAAAGAAATATATGCATGGATACTAACCTCTGTGTACTAACACGCACTTATAAATATTTCTCTATGTAACATCTGCACCTGCATTAAGCTAAGTCATTAGTTCATTTTGATGTCTCCAACTCTTACTCTTTTATCACATATACTGTTTCTTTGTTTATCTGTGATTGCTCACTACAACATTGAGAAACCTGGCTCTCATATCCACCATCCATTTACTTAATTGTTTAATATCACTATAAACATATTGTGGTTTTAGACTTGTTAGCCTATATCCCCAGGAAAACAGATTTAACAGGACATGGAGGTGGCTCAGTGGGTTAAGTGTCTGACTTTGGCTCAAATCATGATTCCAAGGTCCTGGCATCAAGCCCAGGCATCGGTATCATCGGGCTACCTACTGAGCAGGGAGCCCATTTCTCCCTCTCCTTCTACCTCCCCCTGCTTGTGCTCTCTCTCTCTTTCTCTCTCTCTCTCTCTCAAATAAATGAAATCTTTAAAAAAAAAAATACCAACTAGAGTACAATGCTATGCAAAGTTTCATTGCCTTTAGTCTCATAGACTCTACTTATGTCCAAAGTTACTGAGGCTAACCCCTTTTCTCCCTGCCCCTTCAATGAGATTTTGTCATCATTTATTATATACTTATTTGATTTTTGTGTATATTGCCAATTCTCTGCCAAAATTCTTCTGTCTTGTGTATTTATATCTTGACTATATTACTCATCCTTTGTTTTGAAAGGTAAAATGCTTCATGCTTCTTCTACGGTGCTTTTATTTTCTGTTGCTGTTTTTATTGTTTGTATTCAAATTGTGTCTCATTATATACCTAATGGATTTTGTTTGTAAGTAAAACATTGCATAAAAAATGATTCTCAGGATCATTTCAGCTCTGGATAATATTTTCTTCAGAGAGGACTGGCTTTTTCTTCTGGCAGGCAGATGACGATTCTAATTAATACAATCAGCCCTTGAAATGATCACAGCTGGTCTTTACTCTCTGGCTTATTTTCAGTTCAGCTTTAATTATAATTTGAGGTCCTTTAGGTTCCCAAACCTCAGTCTGGCAAGTCGTGCCCCCCCCAACCCATGAGACTATAGAGAGTTCTGTTGTCCATCATAGCATCTGATATTGCTAGTCAGCATGGTGGAAAACAGCCCCCAATATCATTTTTCCCTCTCTGACTTCCAATTTCTCCTAAATATTGGCTTAAAAATTCATCTTTTTTTAAGAAACTCTTAGATGGCTTAAATGAGATAGTTTTTAAATATTTTGTTCACTTGTTTTATGACTTGTCCCATTATTCCTGGAATAGAAAGCACTCACTGCCCAGTCCTTCCTGTATCTCCACCCTCATATCTGGGATGACTTTTCTCCCCGCCCTAGAATCTGCTAAAAGCAAAACAACAGGTCCCAAATGGAATGCCATATGCTAGGCCCCACATCACCAATCCAAGACTTAATTAATATTGGCTCTGCTGGAAATGGAATCTTAAACCAGTCAATCAGGAATCGCCTGATCAGCACTAGTTAGATGATCTGCCTAATAGACTCCTGTCATCCCCTAAAGGAAAATAACCTAGTAATAACCAAGCTATATCAAACAAAAGACTTTTATAGATAAATGGAAGGAGTAAGGAAGTTATAGTAGACAGAAAAAGTGGATATTTTTAATACCTGTTGCCCCATAAAAAGGAAAAAATCTGAGAGTCAGTATTTGGTAAATGCCATCAGGGAAAAATTATCTTCATTTTTTGTCCTTACAGCTCCACACTAGACTTTGGCCAAATAAATTCTAATTTCCATTTCTTCAATGCTTTAAAGATTTTTGTCTTACTCCTCTACTGGTAACCATATTATATTAATGAAGACAAAAATGCTTCTTAAATCTTCTCTCATCATTTTTCCCCCTTCTCTTATGGAAAAAGTTTTAAGTTTGGCTGCTATTTCACACTAGCTTTATTATTATTATTATTATTATTATTATTATTATTATTATTTCAATTTGTTACTTTTTAATTCCATTTAAGTTTTAACTTCTATTAAAAATTCCACTCAATTTTTCATTTCACTCAGTGAAATGGTTCCTAATCAACATTTCTTTATAAAATTGTGTAGTTCCTTCTTGAGTATCACTGAGAATAAAATTACAAACATTCTACAATTTATTTTGTTCTTTTTTTATTCTTTTTCATAGGAAATAATTTTGAGAGTTTATAAAAAGGCTCGTTTTAATTTAGAGTATGTTTTCTCACGTTAGTGAGGCATTAAACATTTTTAAGAACATTTTCTTTTTTCCATTTGAAGTTCGAGATAATTTCTATCCAATTGCTTGTATTCTGTCCAAGTGTCTGTTTTAACATGTTCAAATAGTTCAGTCCTAACGAAACAAAGTAGAAATATTTAGGTTGGTCATAACTTTACATTGCTAATTTAGAAACACAGAAACTTGTTGGGAAAAGAGTAGAAGCCAATATTAGCTTGACTTCTGTGTCAATTAACTTTGTATTTTGCATTTTATGTGGTAGCAAGGGATGCGTGTTTCTATCCATGCCAAACATAAGTACTACCACAAAAGCTAAATTCAGTGTGACTGTCTTTGTTTGGTGTGGTTCCCAAAGGTGACTGAGGGAGGTATTTGTACATGTCCCAGAATCTGTTTCTGATTCCAGCTCTTATTAATTGGTAAGGGTTCTAAGTAAAGTCTTTCCATGTTCCCTTTCACTTATTTCCATATTATCAGGGAAGGAAATAGGGTATCTCTTTTCTTCCATCTGATTATGTCCATACTGTGTCTGGGAGAAAATAGTCAATATTATTCTGTGGATATCATTGATATACTTTTGAATTTATTAAAATATATTTTAATGAGAAAAGGTTTTTGTTTGTTTGTTTAAGAAGTAGAGCCAATGAGGGGGTGCCTGAGTGGCTCAGTTGGTTAAGTGTCTGCCTTTGCTCAGGTCTTGATCTCAGGGCCCAGGGATCCAACTGGACATCTCATCCCATAGGGCTTCGTGCTCAGTGGGGAGTGTTTTCCTCCCTCTGCCCCTCCACAAGCCCCCATGCTAATGCACACACTCTCTCAAATAAATAAATAAAATCTTTTTAAAAAATTTTAAAAAGAACTAGAGCCAATGAAATTAGGTAAGTGTGTTCAGGTGTTATCTGAAAATTTACAGTATTTTTTAAGCATCACTGTTGTTTAACATGAAGATTTAACATATCAAAGTAATAGAGGTATTGCTTTTTGAAGGAAATTAAGTGTCATCAGTTCCATCTTTGGAAACTTAGACATTTTTTAGTACTGTTGAATGTTGAAAAAACTTTTAAAATCTATATATACATATGAACATATATATGTACACATATATACATATATGCATATATATACAATCATATTGAATCTTTGCAAACATTAAAATAAATATAAACAAAACAAACTGATGTTATTTCTAAAATTTCTAAATATTTTTAATTTTTTTTTATTGGAGTTCAATTTGCCAACATATAGATAACACCCAGTGCTCATCCCGTCAAGTGCCCCCCTCATTGCCCATCACCCAGTCACCGCAAACCTCCGCCCACTTCCCCTCCCACTACCCCTTGTTCATTTCCCAGAGTTAGGTGTCTCTCATGTTTTGTCACCCTCACTGATATTTTCACTAATTTTCTCTCTTTTTCCTTTATTCCCTTTCACTAATTTTTATACTTCCCAAATGAATGAGACCATATAATGTTTGTCCTTTTCCAATTGACTTATTTCACTCAGCATAATACCCTCCAGGTCCCTCCTATCGAAGCAAATAGTGGGTATTTGTCGTTTCTAATGGCTGAGTAATATTCCATTATATACATAAACCACATCTTCTTCATCCATTCATCTTTCAATGGACACCGAGGCTCCTTCCACAATTTGGCTATTGTGGATATTGCTGCTATAAACATCGGGGTGCAGGTGTTCCAGCGTTTCATTACATCTATATCTTTGGGGTAAATCCCCAGCAGTGCAATTGCTGGGTCATAGGGCAGATCTATTTTTAACTCTTTTAGGAACCTCCACACAGTTTTCCAGAGTGGCTGCACCAGTTCACATTCCCACCAAGAGTGCAAGAGGGTTCCCCTTTCTCCACATCCTCTCCAACATTTGTTGTTTCCTGCCTTGTTAATTTTCACCATTCTCACTGGTGTGAGGTGGTATCTCATTGTGGTTTTGATTTGTATTTCCCTGCTGGCAAGTGATGCAGAGCATTTTCTCATGTGCTTGTTGGCCATGTCCATGTCTTCCTCTGTGAAATTTCTGTTCATGTCTTTTGCCCATTTCATGATTGGATTGTTTCTTTGCTGTTGAGTTTAATAAGTTCTTTATAGATCTTGGATACTATCCATTTATCTGATAGGACATTTGCAAAGATCTTCTCCCATTCTGTAGGTTGTCTTTTAGTTTTGTTGACTGTTTCTTTTGCTATGTAAAATTTCTAAATATTTTGAGATTTACTATTCTTAGTATCTTTACAACTCAGATGTATGGTGACTTGGTTAAATAATTCACACTCTGTCTGTATCTGCTGGAACAGTTACTTGCTTGGCTGTCTGCCCCTGAAGCTGTCTAACCTTCACAGCTGGTGCCATTCAATGTTTACATGTTCCTTTACCATTTTCCTGCAGACTTTGGTGTCTTATCTTATACAATTGCCAAGGGAACTTGGAGAAGTAGATTCTAACTCGCCTTACTATTGTCTGATATTGACTGTACAGCCCCAACTAGGCTGACTAGGTTCCTTTTTTGTGTTTCACCATCAGCCATTAGAGAAGAATATTAGTGAGATATGTAAACCTTTTGCTAAAAAATCAATTTAGAGGTGTGTTCATGATGCATATTCCAGTCTGTACTATATATATTGAAGCATAGTATCTTGGGAATTCAGAAATCTAAATATTTACCAAACTCACTGGTTAATGGTTAAGCATACTGAAATTTGAGGTCCTCTGCCACCAGAATTTAGAGGAAATCTTGGAATTAGATGGATAGGGGTTTGTAAAAAGTTCAGAAATAGCTGAAGTAAAACCAGTGAATCATTGAAGTAGCAATTAGTGAATGTTTATTGTGTACACACCAAGAAGACAGTTTATAAACAGGAATCACTTAAATCAAAATATAGAATGAGACTCAGGAGTGTATTGTCATAAAGAAGCCTACTATATTGAGAAGGCAGTGGCTGTTCTTCTCAGTAATTGGTTATAATATTCAAAGTTTCATAGATGATAGGGAATTGGTCAGTGTTTATCGCCTTTTAGTCTCGGGAAACATTAAGGTTTTCTTATGATTTTCAGGGACATAAGCAAGAAATGACCCAGGTTAAGTTAATCTTACAAAATAAGCTTTGTTTAAATGAAAAAAAAAAAAAACCAGCTTTGTCTGATCAGGGAATGTTCAAGGCTGATCTCTGTTTCTGATGCTAATAGGTTCTAAGGAAACTGCCATCTACTATATGTAGGATTATGGAAATGGATTTAGCATGTATGGTTCATTGTATACATCTGGAGTATAGTATAGATTGTAGAATAGACACGATGTGAGGGTATAGTAAAGTTTTGCTTACAGAGGTCTTAGCACAACTCCTGAAACACTGTATTTCATCAAATCTAATGCCATCAATTTAAAGATATATGATTACTTAATTTATGGGAAGAAGAAGAATTGCACTATGACTCTAGTAAGTAATCACTCAGACATTTTACTTTATACATTTTGAAAGGATTCTTTTAAACATATATATACACGTACCTAAAATCCTGTAGCATTATTTGCATACATTAAAAGAAAATATAGGCAAAATAAATTAACAGAAGCACTTCTAACACTCTGAGATTGGCTCTTAATACCTTTGCAAATCACAATTTCATCTTCTGTTCTACCAGCATTGTGATACAAGCATTGCTAAAAAGAATGTTCAGCGATTGGATTAGTATGTTTATTTTTCCAGCTAGTGACTTATTTTCCAGTTTGGGCACTAGAAATAAAATTTTAAAAATTATCAGGAGTTAACAGAATTATAACTATGGCTAACATTCTTTCTTTAAACTGATTCCTATATTATTTTTGATTCCACTATTAATTAATCACAATTGTCGTGAAACTTCCATGTAACAACTGTGTTCACTCAAGTACAGTTGACTATTATGTGACACCGCCACATGGCTGAGAGTGATTTGAAAGACTCAACAGTCACCCCAAATATAGAGATAAGACAACTTGGAGAAAATGTGCAGTATTATTTGAAAAAAAAAAAAAGAGAAGTAACTGAAGGACAATAATTTGTCCTCAATAAAAATGTTAGGCAGATAGTAGCTGCCCATTTTCTCTTAAGATTGTTTTATTGTGGTCTTCTCTCATGCTATACCCTTGAGACTTCTATAGTTCAAGTCTTGATTTACTTAGTAGAAATGTCTGAGGGTCTCCATTACTCCTACCCTTGTAGCATAGTTCCTGTTTGCCTAGACTTCATCAAATGTCTATTAATGAGGTGGTGTTTTGAAGCCCAGGGCTTTGCACATAGCAGTCCTTCAGGAAATATTACACTCTGTCTTTTGCCCCTATGCTGGTGACACCCTCCCCGAATGCCTTGTCTCCAGGTCATAACCATCCCTAGCCTGGTGGGCCTCAGATTCCAATGCCTATGGGGGGTTTCTGAACTTCTGAGATGGATTTGAAAAGTATATAGTGAACCATGGAATATGATAGGAAAATATTAAAGATGCATTTCTTTCTTTTTTTTTTTTCCCAGGAGTTTTGCCTTTACTTCTGCAGATATTGAAAATTTGTTCAAGGTCTTGACTTTTTATGAATTTGGATTTATGTCTCCACATTATTCAGAGGATTTAATAAAGGTGTGAATCACATACAAAAGTTGTTTTTCTTATCTGCTTCATAAGCAGTATTATATATATATATATATATATATATATATATATATATATATATATAGTAATCATTTTACCCAAACTGGGAGGTATGTTTCCTTTGACCCATATGTTCCCTTTACTCTTAATTCTACAGAGTACAATCTGAATTATTTAAAGCCCTTGGTAATCTGGCTCTATATTGATTCTTCAACTCTGTCTCCTTATGCTGTCTTCCAGAATCTTCTACTCAAATCAGATTGATCTCCTTATGGTCTTTTGAACATATGAGCATTTCTGTCTTCCTTTTTTTTTAAAGATTTTATTTATTTATTCATGAGAGACCCAGAGAAAAAGGCAGGAACATGTGCAGAGGGAGAAGCAGGCACCCTGTAGGGAGCCCAATTCAGGACTTGATCCCAGGACCCCAGGATCACACCTTGGGCCAAAGGCAGATGCTCAACCACTGAGCCACCCAGGTGCCCTGCATTTCAGTCTTTCTATCTTTACTGTTCAAACATTCCTCCAGTTAAAATAAATTTCATTCTTTTTTTCCACAAGTGTTGCTTTTACTACAACATTCTACCCTCTTATTGTAGAATACACACTCATATTTCCCTTCTTTCATTCATTCAACAAATATTTCTTTTTTAGTAAAGATTGTATTTATTAGAGTGAGAGAGAGAGAGAGAGAGAGAGCACAAGCAGAGAGAGAGAGGGAGAAGCAAACTCCCTGCTGAGCACAGAGCCCGACCCTGTGACCTGAGCCAAAGGTAGACACTTTACTGACTAAGCCACTCAGGCACCACAACAAATATTTCTCAAATACATAATATTACCAGGCAAGTGAATAAGACAAAAAAAAACCCTCTGTCATTGTAGAACAGTACAGGGCATAGGGAATAATTAAATAATAAGCATAACTTAAAAAAAACATTTTTTTATTTTATTTTATTTTTTTTTTAATTAATTTTTATTGGTGTTCAATTTACCAACATACAGAAAAACACCCAGTGCTCATCCCGTCAAGTGTCCCCCTCAGTGCCCGTCACCCATTCCCCTCCAACACCCGCCCTCCTCCCCCCTTCCACCACCCCTAGTTCGTTTCCCCGAGTTTGGAGTCTTTATGTTCTGTCTCCCTTCCTGATATTTCCCAACATTTCTTCTCCCTTCCTTTATATTCCCTTTCACTATTATTTATATTCCCCAAATGAATGAGAACATACACTGCTTGTCCTTCTCCGATTGACTTATTTCACTCAGCATAATACCCTCCAGTTCCATCCACGTTGAAGCAAATGGTGGGTATTTGTCGTTTCTAATCGCTGAGTAATATTCCATTGTATACATAAACCACATCTTCTTTATCCATTCATCTTTCGATGGACACCGAGGCTCCTTCCACAGTTTGGCTATTGTGGCCATTGCTGATAGAAACATCGGGGTGCAGGTGTCCCGACGTTTCGTTGCATCTGAATCTTTGGGGTAAATCCCCAACAGTGCAATTGCTGGGTCGTAGGGCAGGTCTATTTTTAACTCTTTGAGGAACCTCCACACAGTTTTCCAGAGTGGCTGCACCAGTTCACATTCCCACCAACAGTGTAAGAGGGTTCCCTTTTCTCCGCATCCTCTCCAACATTTGTTGTTTCCTGCCTTGTTAATTTTCCCCATTCTCACTGGTGTGAGGTGGTATCTCATTGTGGTTTTGATTTGTATTTCCCTGATGGCAAGTGATGCAGAGCATTTTCTCATGTGCATGTTGGCCATGTCCATGTCTTCCTCTGTGAGATTTCTCTTCATGTCTTTTGCCCATTTCATGATTGGATTGTTTGTTTCTTTGGTGTTGAGTTTAATAAGTTCTTTATAGATTTTGGAAACTAGCCCTTTATCTGATATGTCGTTTGCAAATATCCTCTCCCATTCTGTAGGTTGTCTTTTAGTTTTGTTGACTGTATCCTTTGCTGTGCAAAAGCTTCTTATCTTGATGAAGTCCCAATAGTTCATTTTTGCTTTTGTTTCTTTTGCCTTTGTGGATGTATCTTGCAAGAAGTTACTGTGGCCGAGTTCAAAAAGGGTGTTGCCTGTGTTCTCCTCTAGGATTTTGATGGACTCTTGTCTCACATTTAGATCTCTCATCCATTAAAAAAAACATTTTTAAATGTTGATAATAATACTAAGGGAAATTAGAGTAATCAGACTAGTTTAACAGACCTTATCAATAACTGTTAATTCCAATCTGTGGCACATTTAGATACTGTGCATTAGATTGTTATTTTATCCATATGTATATAGCCTGCCTTCATAATTAAAGCATAAAATTAAAAGACTGAATTAATTCATATCTGCAATAGAAGTAGCAGTGCAGTAGGAACTAAGAAAGCAATTCAAACTTTGCTGCTTCTTCTCATAAAGTGACCTACAATTGCCAGGTATGTAAACACATTAAAGCCTCATGATAACATAAATTATCATTATTGACAGATTGACTCTTGTGTTCCCCCTACCCTATATTTTTCAATAGGAGATAGGCATTCTTTTTTTTTTTTAAGATTTTATTTATTCATGAGAGACACATAGAGAGGCAGAGACACAGGCCATAGGCTGAGGGAGAAGGAGGTTCCCTGCGGAGACTTTGATGCAGGACTCGGTTCCAGGACCCCCTGAGCCAAAGGCAGATGCTCAACCACTGAGCCACCCAAGTGTCCCAAGGAGGTAGGCATTCTTCTCTTCACTTTGAAGGTGAGTAAGATAAATGACTTGGAAGAAAAGTGAGATGTGTCTCTTGTCAGGGAACTGACCAACAGCTCACTCTCAGCAAGCAGAGAGGCAGAAGACAGCTGCGTCTCCACTATCCTCCAGGGGCACGGATCCCACTACGTGGAAAATTCTTAGTATTGCAACCACAGTCCGGAAGAGTCTAACTAGCCACAGAATCTGCTCAGAGTATTTAAGCTGAAATGGACAGATTCTATCCTGAGGTGACACATTACATCCAGGACCCAATAAAAGATGAAATAGGGAGAATGGACCCTCACATCTATAACAATAAGCACTAAGAAGTTATTGTAGAATTGCATTAAATATTAGAGTGTAGATTGTTTCAGCTCTTATTGTTAAAGCCAAAGATGTTGATAAAATTTTTCCATAGTTTTAGTAAGTATCTAATGCTCTTTCCGTATGCATTGTATGCATTAACGGACAATTCTGTAGATATCAAACTTTCAGCCAAATATTTGTGTGCTTTTGTAAAGCCTTACAACTTATCTTCCATGCTTATAGAAATACAAAATTTGACAGTGAACTCAGCACATGAGATACTGAAATTTACCTTTTCTCTTGCATTTTTTTTTTTTCTTTTTCTTGGTGCTTCCCACTGCCTCTGCCTCCTTACTGGCCGAGCACTGGTGCCGCACCTCTCTTGCATTTTAAATGACATCTGTAAATGACTTTTTATAAAACTTGTAGGGAAAGTTTCCATGTCTTTTCTACTTGGCTACTGGTGTCTGCAGAGTTCCCATCTGAATTCAGAAATCTGTAGTAGCTAGTTACCCAACTCCACAGGACAAGATACTGGGTTCCTTGGAATTGCAGATAAGCCATCCTTCTAAATGTGTCCTTATAGTTGAAGAGCCCACACTGGTTTATCTATACATATGTGATATTCTCAGATCTTCTTGCACTCTTTAGAGTTTAATCAGATGTTCCTTTTGGCAAATTGCTTTCTTTTTCCTTTCTTATTCATGAGATCACCATTTCTCCCTTTTTATCTTTCAAAAGGCATTATATGTTCAACTCCAACAGATGTAACTTCCTTTAAAATGCCTTATGTGAGTTATCTCCATCTCTGAAAACAGATGTATGAACAAAATAACACAAACGAAAGTTTATACCAAAACTCATGCATCGAGTGTCAAATGGTACCAATCACCTGGGGAAAAGAAAAATCAAAGATGCCAGATACAGTAATCACCAACAGTTGTCAATGAAATATGTTATTTTTCTTTCCCTCTCTGCTCTTAGTTTCTATTTCTGTCCTTTCAGACTTGGGGATTTTGGCTCTGGACTCTAGCCCATTTATCCCATTGGAAGTTTTTCAGAAATCCTATGGGTAAGAGAGCAGCTGGCTTATGATATTTCTAAGTGTCTGAGCTCCCTGATATGCCTCGTTACTGTGGAGACCAAAAGCAAATGGGAACCTGAGCAGAAAAACGGACAGAGGCTGAACTGAAGTGCAGGCTTGGGTGGGGGAGCAGGCAGCCTTCCTCTGCAGGCCCTTCCAACTGAAGTTCACACCAGGATCAGCGGTGTCCTTTGTTTGCAAAGATGCCAGTTTAAAAAAAAAAAATCACAATATTCATCAATACTGCAAACAGACCTCAGATAGCCCCGTGCAGCGTAGCGTACCGTACAACCAAGCTCTCTGATGTCCCAATTGATTCATTCCATGTGAGAGTATAGGTGCCTCTGCTGCTGTTCATGAATTACTATTTTAAAATGCGAATTGATTCATTCCAGATAAATGTTACATTAATCGACCTCAGTTTACTCATCATTATAACAAAATAGCACCTCATGCATTTATACCACATTATTTGCAAGTGAAATGCACTTGGCGTGGACAAGTTTTCCTAACCTGAAAAATAAAGGCGAAAATGAAGCCATCCTGTTCACCACCACCCCCCTGCCCCCTTCTTTCTGTACCTCTGCCTTTCTGGCTTTGCCAGTGCTTACCATTTCCCTTTTTATCTTTATTATTTGAAAAAGATGCTGTGTTTTCCTCAATACTTGATATCTAAGGATATCCCCAGCTTTAACAGCACACAAGCATTTATCTGTGCACCATCTCTTCAAAAGGGTGTTACTCTTTGTTGCAAGTGACTAAAATCAGGAACATTGTACTTCAGTTAAAAATAATTTTCCAACATTTAAATATTCTTTTATACATAAAGTATATCTTTGATATAAGCAAGTTATGATTCTTCACACACAAACTTTTTATCCTAATTATAAACTTGTCTTTTTGAGGAAATGTTTAAAATGATTTTCGTTGCAGAAGACAGGATGATGCTCAAGACAAGTACTAAAATAGTAGAATTGGAAAGACTTGACATGTATGAACTATTTTAGGACTCAGTTTCTCCATGTATGAAATTCATTCTTTGGGGATGTTCCTTGCAGGTGCTGTGATACTGTAGAAAGAAAATGAAATAGAGATTCAGAACCCTGGGTGCTGAGCCTGCCTCCACCACTTATTAACTGAGTGTATTTTCAAATAGGAATCCTTTTTTTCTTCCCAACCACCTCAGTGGGGTCCTTGTAAGGATCAAATATGCATGAAATACTTTATTTTTTAAATTTATTTATTTATTTATTTATTTATTTATTTATTCATGAGAGACAGAGAGAGAGAGAGAGAGAGAGAGGCACAGGCACAGGCAGAGGGAGAAGCAGGCTCCCTACAGGGAACCTGACGTGGGACTCGATCCCAGGACTCCAGGATCATGCCCTGGGTCAACCATTGAGCCACCTAGGCATCCCTGAAAGTACTTTATAATTTACAAAGTACCATCTAAGTCTAATCTATTTAGTATTTATTGCTATATTCCTGATTTGCAGAGCAGGCTTATTTATAGCAGATACACAGTGAATATTTTTAATTAAACATTTTAAAATTGCAAAATAATGTATGCTCCTTTGAAGAAGAGAGACAATGAAAGAATATGTAAGGACAAAATTGATAATTTTCTTATAAACTCCTTTCTTAACTCTCAGAAATATTAATATTAAAGCCCGGTGTGGAATGCCTGGGTGGCTCAGTGGTTGAGTATCTGCCTTTGGCTCAGGTCCTGATCCTGGATCTGGGATCGAGTCCTACATTGCGGAGCCAGCTTCTCCCTCTGCCTATGTGTCTGCCTCTCTTTCTGTGTCTCTCATTAATAATAATAATAAAAAAAAGCCTAGTCTCTAACCTTCCACAACTTTGTCATGTTCATGTGTTCATGTACTCATGCATGTGTGTGCACATATATTCAGCTTTTGGTTTTATATTTGGTAATTATTTTTGTTTTTCCTCATTATTCTTCTAATACATAATTCTTATTTTTCTATATTTGTTCTTCCATTCAGTTTCTTACTTAAAAATATATCAGGTTTGTGTAGTTAAAGTATGATCTCTGCATATGAAAGAAGGAAAATCTAACACATTTTTAAAAACCACTGTATAATTTTTATATGAGTGCACCATAACTTATCAAACTATCCCTTTATTGATGTACATTGATTTAATGTTGTCTCCAAGTTTTGCCACCATAAATAATTTTAAATAAACCACAAGGCCTTAATTTCTATCGGATAGATTCATAAAGGTGGATCATAACATGTATTTTTTAACAATACAGGATGATATCAGATCTCCTGCTGAATTTATATTCATACCAGCCATGAATAAAGAGGGACACTTCTTTTTGTTTGGCTAATCTTACAGATTTTTAAAAACAGTCATTATTATTGCAATAATTTTTTTGACTATTAATTATGTTGTGCTTATTTTCATATGCTAGTCTATGACTTCTGCTTTTATTCTTTGCCTATTAAGAAAAAAATTCTATTATTTGTATTTTACTCATCCATTTGGAGAAAGTAATAACTATGGTAATATCAGTAATCTTTTGTCCAAAATTTCTGTGTCTTGGAAAGGTCTTTCAAGACTAATTAGCCATTAATATTTTACATAGAAGCTCAATTCCAACTAAAGAAATTATCAAGATCAGTGTTCTCCAATAGAACTTTCTACTATTATGGAAAGGATCTATATCTGCAGTGACCAATATGGTAGCCATGAGCCACATGTGACTGTAGGTGCTTGAAATGAACTAATGTGACTGAGGAACTACAGACATGATTTTTCTTTCATTTTAAATTTATTTATATTTAAATTGAAATAGCCACATGTCACTAGTGACTCTTTTAATAGAGAGAGTAGGCTACCATTCTTTCAGGTGTTTAGAATTGATTCTCTGGGGGTTGGGGGGGGATGTGGTTTTAGAAATAAAGTGAAATAGTTATTTTTGTGTGAACAATGTGTATGTGCTACTGAAGAACTGGTTAGAGAGTGACTCAACACCATCAGTCACCTTGATCTATTTTGGCAGGTCAAATCAATCAACTGTCTTGCAATCATACTTAGCATTTAGATGCTTTTCAGTCAAAAATAGTACATGACTCTGCTCTACTATAATTTAATTGGTTAACTCTAAGAAAATGGTTTGTAATATTGAATTCATGCTTTTTTCCTTGTTGCTTTTATGTATGCATATGTTTCATAAGATATGTAATTTTAATTTCATAATATGTGTTATTTTTGATGGGTTGTAATATAACATCTTTCTTTCCCACTTTTTAAGAGAGAACAACATTTCTTTTACCCAAGTTTTGCCTCATGTGACTTCTCAACAGTGGAATTTTTTAAAAAGGTAAGTTTTATAAAAATAAAGTATTCTTTGCTTTCTGAATTTTTAATCTCCCATAATTAGCACTTGAAATTACTTTCTCTTCCCCCACTCTGATTTGATAACAGACTATCTCATTGAATCATGAGATTTCAAAGTAATTACCTAGAAGGTGGCTTATTTTTTCCTCTGTTATTTCTTTGCAGAAAGGGAAGTCAAGAAAAGTTCTGTCTTCTGTTACTGGCACAAATCTGGGCTTAGTAGAGCCATCCCAGTTTCTAAACCCTACCAGTGTAATATGCAAATATCAATGGCTTGAGTAGCAGAGAATGTAATCTTATTATAGTCTCAAATTTATCTGAGTCCTTGGAAATCCTGATTAGCCTTGGTAATCACCTGGCTCCTTTCTTAGATATTATTAGTATCTCTGGGGGTTTCACATTTTTCCATGTGAGAAAATATGATTTTGGCTACAACTGCTTCCAGGGTTCTTTTCTGTCAGAGAAATATCATACATAGAGTTTGAGTTTTTGTAATAAAATATCTAAATAGACATTTTGTTACATAGCCACTAATTAAAAACTGTCTATGCATTTGAAAAGTAAAACCACATTGAAGCTTGTTTGCAATATTTGATCTTTCTATTTCATTTACTAATCCAAACCAATGTATAATATAAGCAGAACTCTACTCCTATTTTACCTCAATTTTACATATAGATTATGGAGTATGTGAAGTTTCCATAATATTTTCATGGTGAAGTGAGTTTATACGTACTCAAGTACATATAAATATCCAGTCAAGATTATACACTAATGTCATAAAGCAAAAAAAACAATGAATTTGGAGGCGTACCTTCCCAGATTTGGCAATCATTCTCCCAACTTAGACTACATTCTTTTATCGGTAAAAATCTAGCTAATTATACTTATTTAATACCAATTATTCCTGTGACAACAGTTAAATAAAATATATTACCTGCTAGTGATTACTACATTTCTATCCATATACCTAGTATTGGATAGTTGCTTTGTCTTCCCTTTCTTGTCAATTTCAGTCTGAGATGATATATTTGTACTGTCTATAGTTTTCGCATAAAATCACTTTTAAAAGATACATTACACTCAAGGAGTTGTGGGGAAAAAAAGCTTTTCAGGTCAGATTTAACTGAATTTGAGTCTCAATGATATCAAAACCCTACAATATAACAATAGACAGCAAAACCCAAAAATGTGAATCTTGCTAAAAGTAGGAAGCTTAAATAAAACTAAAGTGTGGGGATCCCTGGGTCGCTCAGCAGTTTAGCTCCTGCCCTCAGCCCACTGCGTGATCCTGGAGTCCCAGGATTGAATTCTGCATCAGGCTCCCTGCATGGAGCCTGCTTCTCCCTCTGCCTGTGTCTCTGCCTCTCTCTCTCTCTTTCTCTCTGTGTCTCTCATGAAAAAATAAATAAAATCTTAAAAAAAAAAAAAAAAACTAAAGTGTATCTGATAGTTTGCAAACATAGATTAAAAGGGCAGCTTTAGTGATAGTTCAACATGGCTAACTTAGAATGTCATAAAACATGTATAAATTCCTATTAAACATTTATTAAGAAAACTTAGAAATTCTAAATCAGAAGTATAAGGAAAAGAATGCAATTATTAAAGCTACTTGAATATAACCTTTTTGCCGATAATGTATTGTGTAAGATTAAGGATAATTGTAAAGACATTAGCAATGCAGTCTTCCTAGCAGCATTACTTTCCCTTCTACCTACCTTGATGGAGTGTGATAGCAATGACACTATGCCAATTCTGGGCTTAGCCTTTAGCAGGACAGGCAGCTTCCAACTAAGTCTCTAGGAGGTCTAGGACACCATGTAAGAAATCCAGTGACTCTGCTGAAAAGCACACATGAAGAGACTCTGAGGCTACGTATAGAAAGTGACCCAGTTGAGACCAACATTGCCATCATCTATCTACCACTTTGAATACCCTAGAATGGCTGGCCCTGGTAAGTGCCATTTAAAGAAAAACAAACAAGCAACAACAACAACAAAAAACACCTCACATATGAGCCCTACTCAAATTCCTGACCCAGCAAATCATGAATTATAATAATGTGGTTTTTGTTTTCAAATATTAAGTTTATGGTAGCTATTTACACTATAACAGATAACAACAAAAAAATGCAAAGGGAGGGAAGAGTTCCTTGCCATTTGCAGTTGCATACACAACCGCTTCATTGGTTTTAACATATTAACTGTAAAAATAGTAGTCCTAAAATAATTTATACAAGCTTGTTTATTTGAGCAGATTAACTGACCCAGAGTTTAATTAATGTGTGGACAATCTTTGCAATAATTATTGGTCTTTACTATTTTAATTTATAGAGCCAACCTGTTGTAAAAATCATGAAAAGTTGCAGGAAAACTTGATATTTAGAGCAGCAGCATATTGTTTTTATAGAAGAGAATACTGGGTTTTCTATTAAAAAAAATATAAGATATTTACTCTACTACTCATGAGCCTGGAGACTTTGAACAAGTCACTGCCTTGTAGGTCTTAAATTCTTCATCTGTAAAATTAACTCATCAGATTGCCTATCCATAGATAGCTTACAGCTCTCTTTGAAGAATCTCTAAGTTCCTATTTTATCATTGCATTATATTGTTTAATGAGATGGCCAGTGAGATGTACGCACAAGAGGGGACAAAGGAGAGTTACAAGAAAATTAAGTTAAATATACTCACAGTTTCTAGAGAGGTATAGTCATGATGGGCCACATGGCGGGGGGGAGCACAAAGGGAGTGGGCTCAAAGAAGCTGGTGGGGAGCAGAGAAAGCACAAGACCCATGGACAAGTGGGGGTCATGGTGGAGTACACAGAGAGGCAAAAAGCACGATGGGATATAATTTAATGATACTAGATCACAGCAAGGGGAATATAAGAAGAAGAACTTGCAGCAGGGGTTGCCTCATCATGTGGGTATACTTGGTCACTTGGATGGGGTGTTCACAGTCTATTTTGGGAGATCTTGAGGCAGCAGGGATATATGAAATTTTAAAACTTACACTACAGTTATTAGATCGTGCGATAGTCTGAACATTTGTGTCCCCCTAGAAGTCATATGTCAAAATCCTAATGCCTAGTTTGATGATATTAGCAGGTGGGGGCTTTGTGAGGTATGTAGGTCATCATGGTGGAGCCCTTGTGAATGGGATTTGCTCCTATGAAGAAAAGATCTCACAGAGTTGCCTGGCCCCTTCCACCACGTGAAGATACAAGGAGAAGTCTTGCCACCTGGAAGAGGCCCTCTACGCAACCATGCTGGCTGGCGCACTGATCTCAGACTTCCAGCCTCCAGAACTGTAAGAAATAGATATCTGTTTGTGGTAAGCTACCCAGTTTGTGGTTTTGTTTTAGCAGCCAAAACAGACTAAGATAGGTTGCAAATATTTGAGTCACAACTAAATGTATGGTACCAAACCTAGGAGGTTTGCGAGCAGATGATGTCCTCCCTAACACCGAGTAGTATAGTATCTTCAATATTTAATATTCCTAAATATTTCATCCTCCTAAACTAACCCGTGATCATTTCCCAGTGAGAACGACTTGTATACAGGAAGGAGTCAATACATCCTGCTTGATCCTCATGTGTTGGCTTGTTAGGTAACTGTTGTAGTTTGGGGAATGCTTACTTATATATTATTTATTACAGAAACTGTATCTTCTTATGCCTTATGAGACTAATTCAGTATATAAATAATTTGTATCTTTCCATTAACTTGATGCTTTCTCTACAATTCATTTCATACTTTGAATTTACTTGTGATAGATTTAAATTATAAAATAATATTAGAGATAGTTTAAAATATATTGTTAGCTATAGGGAGCTTTCTAACTTAATTGGCTTCCCTCAATATGTGAGTTTTGGGGAGAGCATGGTTACTGTCTGTGGGTTTTACCTTTAGATTCAGGTGGATTGGGTACATTGTGGATTTCACAGTACCATTTTCTGTCTTTTTGCCTTCATTTAAGGTGACACTTTGATCAAAGGTGGCAAAGCATGAAATTATGGCCAGCTGTAAAAATGTCACATGCTATTTCAAAATCTTCCTGCAGCTGGAGAATTTCCTGATTATCTGGATCCACCATGGGAATTAAAATTCAGTGTGCCTGACATTACAGCATGTTTTAACAAGAGCACAATTATATTCCTACCCTGTTCCAATATAGAGTTGCCTAGTCAGAATTGTTAGACAAGTCCATGGAGGATTGGAACTGTCACCAAGCATCAGCTCACACAGGAGAATAAAATGAAGTCAATGGTTTCTGCCTTTATGAAAATCACTAATTGTGTTTTATTTAAAAATATGTGCTCCCATGCCTGGAGCAAGCCCTGAGAATGTAAGAAAATCAATTTACTTTCGAATTTTATGGCAAAATATTTTATATAATAAGACCAGTTAGCTATTTCTCCCTCTGTAAAAAAAAGAACAAAATTATAGGACATATGCAGTAACTGTCACAATCATAAAAAATAAGGTTTCAAAAATATGTCCGTAAAATTACCGGCTTTACTTTTATGGAGAGAGGGAAAATATCTTTTGTGGGCTTCAATCTTAGTGAAAAATATTGATTGAGCACCTACTTCATACCAGACATTTTGCCAGGCACTAGGGTACAAGAAATACATAAATACTTATTCTACTTTCATGGAATTCACAGGCTAGGAGAGGAGACAGAAATTCAAATAAGATTAATTCCCTAGTCAGAAAAAAAGATAATTACAACCTAAAGATAATAAGGCTGTCTGGTAACAGGTTCAAACACAGTGCTCAGGCCTAACAGCAACTGCAGAAAACTTAAGTCTACAAAGAATGGTAATCATTTCTGGGAATGTCATTGTTCTCAGAAGGTAAAAGATACACTATTCACCTGTGTATAATAATTGTGATTAATGTCTGTCTTGCATCTAAATTCAAGAATCACTTAAACTTGTGAAGCATTGCCAACAACACAAAGTTTTTAACTCTATTTTATTTATTTATTTATTTTTGACAAAGAGAGAGAGAGAATGAGCAGAGCGGGAGCAGCAGAGGGAGAGGGAGAAGCAGGCTCCCCACTGAGCAGAGAGCCCTGGGATCATGACCTGAGCTGAAGGCAGATGCTTAACCCAACTGAGCCACCCGGGCACCCCCTTTTTAATTCTACTTTTAATAATATTTGGTGTTTGCCCCTAAGGGGAAAAATATAAGAATTCTAATATAACTAGCAGGCATATCATAACAGGAAAGCTATAGGAGGAGCAAACGGTGAGTTTTGTGAAGGTGTCTTGGCAGCTGCACGAGAGAAAGGCAGACGAATGCCTGAGAGGTTTCTGAACTTCTGTTATCTCCTCCGTGTCTGTGAGAGCAGCTTCCACTCTTCTTATCAAATACTGAACATCAACAAATGACTTATTTGAAGACAGAGCCATACTGCTCAAAATAGTCTGAGTATTTCATGTACTTCTCTCTCCCTGTTAACACCATGGGAAGGTGTCTCCATTCCTGTGGCAGGTAAGAGTAGGTAAGTCCCATCGCAGATTTGACTCACATCTTTAACTTGACTTTTTTTTGAATCCTTGAGGCTCATGGTGCCCATCATTTGTGTGGTTAGGAAGGACACCGTGTACTCTATAAAGTTCTGCCTTTTAGCATTTTTGGGGTTTTTCTCTTCCCACCATCAGTCTGACCTATAAAATATCTTCTGAAAATATGAATTTAAATCATTATTGTTAATTAAATTTGATGCACGCCTTTTATATTTAAAAGCATATACCTGCAATTGACTTTTTGTTCACGAATGCTACTTACTCAGTAGTTGCCACCTGAGTGCTGGGAGGCACGTTGAGATATCCCTTCCAAGGTGAAAGATAAATTCTTATACCTGGCCCCTCCTACAACCAAAAAAGAAAAAGGTACCAATGCCTAGTGTACTCTTTAGATTTTGGAGGCAATATATTTCTCATTTGGGTGTATTACTCTGGTTCATTTATCGAGTGACCTGAAATGCTGCTAGTTTTGCATGGGGCCCAAAGCTGAGGACTTTACCATGAGTCCAGGCTTCTCTGCAAGCTGCTCTGCCCCTTGGGCCACATGACTCATCCAGTGGTGCTTGAAGTGTCAGTGGCAGATAAGGATGCTGTGTGGAGCCTTCCACAGGCTCAGGGGAACCTCACTAAAGTTTGATCAAGGACGAAGTCTGGGAGATGCCATCAGCATAGCTACAATTTTGTCAGTTTGGTTGATTGTATCAAAGACTCAGCTGCTGGTTTCATTGGGTTTTCTTTGTTGTTTCCGTTTCCATTTCATTTATTTCTGTTTGAGTTTTATTATCTTTTTTTATGCATGACTTACTATTATTCTGTTTATATTTTCTAGTTTTCTACAGTGGACATTGGATTAAGACCTTTTTTTCCCCAAAATAGGCATTTAGAACTACATGTTTCCTTCCAAAAACTGATTTATCTATGTTTGTAAATTTTCACATGTTGTGTTTCTCATTTAATTAAAAATACATCTTTTTAATTTCCTTCACAGTTTCTTCTTTGATGCATGTGTTATTTTTTAGAAGTATTTAGGAGTTTCCCAACCTCTTTCTATTATTTCTGATTCAGTATTTTTAAATATTTCAGTCCTTTAAAATTACTGACTTTTGATTTGTGGTCTAGCCTAAGATGTATCCTGCAAATGCATGTATACATGAAAAGAATTGATAGAAGAGTCTATAAATATGAATTAAATTGACTAGGCTGTTAGTGTTGGTCAGATCATGTATATTCTTACTAATGTTCTACCTAATTTTTAAAACAATCTATTTTTGATATAAAGGTACTGATATCTATACCTATGATTTTTAAGTTGCCTACTTATACCTTCAGTTTGCCTAGATTTTGCTCCATTGTCTCTTGTGGCTCAGTTTTTAGGTGCATATGTATATTAATGGCGTTACACTTTCCTGATATATTAATCCTTTTGTCATCATGAAATGTCCCTCATCCTCTCTAGTAATATCTTCTGTTTTATATCTGTTCTGTCTACTAATATGTTCACTGAAACTCTTTTATTGTTACTGCTTGCATAATGCAACTTTTTCCATCCTTTTAATTTCAATCTATCTGTAGATCTACAGATAGGCTATAACTGAATAGTGTCCTCAGTTGAGTTTAACAATCTCTATCTTTTGATTAGAGTTTTAATCTATGCACACTTTTAAGATATGACTGATAGTATTGGATTAACCTCTGCCGTTTTGCTATTTATGTATGTGTCATGCCTATTGTTTCTTTTTTTCTTTACTATCTTATTTTGTGATTATTGTAAAGCTTAATTTCACCATTTTAATGCCTCTATTGTTTTTTAGCACTTTTCTTTTTTTAGTTATTTTCTTAGTGATTGTCCTAGAAATTACAATATAAATCTTAAATCATTGTCATCAATTTCAGGGTAATACTGAGTTAATTCTGGACATCAATAGCAGCTTTTATCCAGTATGCTTACATTTTTATTCCTTCTTTGGCACTGTTATTTTCTTGTATCTCATTTATGTATGCAATAAACCCAACAATATAGTCTTATATTATTGGCTTTTTGAGTAATATTTTCTTTATTTAAGGGGAGAGAGAAAAATATATTTGCACTCATATTTATCCACGTTTTCATCATTGACTGGTATTTATTTATTTATTTATTTATTTATTTATTTATTTATTGTAGATTTGAGTTATTACCTGATGTCATGCACTTTAAAACTGAAGACTACCTTTAATATATTTTAAAGCATATCTGCTAGGGATAAATTTACTTAATCTTTGTTTATTTGTGACTGTCCTATTTTCTTTCTTTTTTATGAGAGTTTTATTAGTATACATTCTGCAGTGACAGGTTTTTTTTTTTTTTTTTAATTAATTTTTATTGGTGTTCAATTTACCAACATACAGAAAAACACCCAGTGCTCATCCCGTCAAGTGTCCACCTCAGTGCCCGTCACCCATTCCCCTCCAACACCCGCCCTCCTCCCCCCTTCCACCACCCCTAGTTCGTTTCCCCGAGTTAGGAGTCTTTATGTTCGGTCTCCCTTCCTGATATTTCCCAACATTTCTTCTCCCTTCCTTTATATTCCCTTTCACTATTATTTATATTCCCCAAATGAATGAGAACATACACTGTTTGTCCTTCTCCAATTGACTTATTTCACTCAGCATAATACCCTCCAGTTCCATCCACGTTGAAGCAAATGGTGGGTATTTGTCGTTTCTAATCGCTGAGTAATATTCCATTGTATACATAAACCACATCTTCTTTATCCATTCATCTTTCGATGGACACCGAGGCTCCTTCCACAGTTTGGCTATTGTGGCCATTGCTGATAGAAACATCGGGGTGCAGGTGTCCCGACGTTTCGTTGCATCTGAATCTTTGGGGTAAATCCCCAACAGTGCAATTGCTGGGTCGTAGGGCAGGTCTATTTTTAACTCTTTGAGGAACCTCCACACAGTTTTCCAGAGTGGCTGCACCAGTTCACATTCCCACCAACAGTGTAAGAGGGTTCCCTTTTCTCCGCATCCTCTCCAACATTTGTTGTTTCCTGCCTTGTTAATTTTCCCCATTCTCACTGGTGTGAGGTGGTATCTCATTGTGGTTTTGATTTGTATTTCCCTGATGGCAAGTGATGCAGAGCATTTTCTCATGTGCATGTTGGCCATGTCCATGTCTTCCTCTGTGAGATTTCTCTTCATGTCTTTTGCCCATTTCATGATTGGATTGTTTGTTTCTTTGGTGTTGAGTTTAATAAGTTCTTTATAGATTTTGGAAACTAGCCCTTTATCTGATATGTCGTTTGCAAATATCCTCTCCCATTCTGTAGGTTGTCTTTTAGTTTTGTTGACTGTATCCTTTGCTGTGCAAAAGCTTCTTATCTTGATGAAGTCCCAATAGTTCATTTTTGCTTTTGTTTCTTCTGCCTTCGTGGATGTATCTTGCAAGAAGTTACTGTGGCCGAGTTCAAAAAGGGTGTTGCCTGTGTTCTCCTCTAGGATTTTGATGGACTCTTGTCTCACATTTAGATCTCTCATCCATTTTGAGTTTATCTTTGTGTATGGTGAAAGAGAGTGGTCCAGTTTCATTCTTCTGCATGTGGATGTCCAATTTTCCCAACACCATTTATTGAAGAGACTGTCTTTCTTCCAATGGATAGTCTTTCCTCCTTTATCGAATATTAGATGACCATACATTTCAGGGTCCACTTCTGGGTTCTCTAATCTGTTCCATTGATCTATGTGTCTATTTTTGTGCCAGTACCACACTGTCTTGATGACCACAGCTTTGTAGTACAACCTGAAATCTGGCATTGTGATGCCCCCAGCTATGGTTTTCTTTTTTAAAATTCCCCTGGCTATTCGGGGTCTTTTCTGATTCCACACAAATCTTAAAATAATTTGTTCTAACTCTCTGAAGAAAGTCCATGGTATTTTGATAGGGATTGCATTAAACGTTTAAATTGCCCTGGGTAACATTGACATTTTCACAATATTAATTCTGCCAATCCATGAGCATGGAATATTTTTCCATCTCTTTGTGTCTTCCTCAATTTCTTTCAGAAGTGTTCTATAGTTTTTAGGGTATAGATCCTTCACCTCCTTGGTAAGGTTTATTCCTAGGTATCTTATGCTTTTGGGTGCAATTGTAAATGGGATTGACTCCTTAATTTCTCTTTCTTCAGTCTCATTGTTAGTGTATAGAAATGCCATTGATTTCTGGGCATTGATTTTGTATCCTGCCACGCTACCAAATTGCTGTATGAGTTCTAGCAATCTTGGGGTGGAGGCTTTTGGGTTTTCTATGTAGAGTATCATGTCATCGGCGAAGAGGGAGAGTTTGACTTCTTCTTTGCCAATTTGAATGCCTTTAATGTCTTTTTGTTGTCTGATTGCTGAGGCGAGGACTTCCAGAACTATGTTGAACAGCAGTGGTGAGAGTGGACATCCCTGTCTTGTTCCTGATCTTAGGGGAAAGGCTCCCAGTGCTTCCCCATTGAGAATGATATTTGCTGTGGGCTTTTCGTAAATGGCTTTTAAGATGTCGAGGAAAGTTCCCTCTATCCCAACACTCTGAAGTGTTTTGATCAGGAATGGATGCTGTATTTTGTCAAATGCTTTCTCTGCATCTAATGAGAGGATCATATGGTTCTTGGTTTTTCTCTTGCTGATATGATGAATCACATTGATGGTTTTACGAGTGTTGAACCAGCCTTGTGTCCCAGGGATAAATCCTACTTGGTCATGGTGAATAATTTTCTTAATGTGTTGTTGGATCCTATTGGCTAGTATCTTGTTGAGAATTTTTGCATCCATGTTCATCAGGGATATTGGTCTGTAATTCTCCTTTTTGGTGGGGTCTTTGTCTGGTTTCGGAATTAAGGTGATGCTGGCCTCATAGAACGAATTTGGCAGTACTCCATCTCTTTCTATCTTTCCAAACAGCTTTAGTAGTAGAATAGGTATGATTTCTTCTTTAAACGTTTGATAGAATTCCCCTGGGAAGCCATCTGGCCCTGGAGTCTTGTGTCTCGGGAGGTTTTTGATGACTGCTTCAATTTCCTCCCTGGTTATTGGCCTGTTCAGGTTTTCTATTTCTTCCTGCTCCAGTTTTGGTAGTTTGTGGCTTTCCAGGAATGCATCCATTTCTTCTAGATTTCCTAATTTATTGGCATACAGCTGTTCATATATGTTTTTAGAATCGTTTGTATTTCCTTGGTGTTGGTAGTGATCTCTCCTTTCTCATTCATGATTTTATTAATTTGAGTCTTCTCTCTCTTCTTTTTAATAAGGTTGGCTAATGGTTTATCTATCTTATTAATTCTTTCAAAGAACCAACTCCTGGTTCTGTTGATCTGTTCCACAGTTCTTTTGGTCTCGATATCATTTAGTTCTGCTCGAATTTTAATTAACTGTCTTCTTCTGCTGAGGGTGGGGTCCATTTGTTGCTTTTTCTCTAGTTCCTTTATGTGTAAGGTGAGCTTTTGAATTTGAGTTCTTTCCAGTTTTTGAATGGATGCTTGTATTGCGATGTATTTCCCCCTCAGGACTGCTTTTGCTGCGTCCCAAAGATTTTGAACGGTTGTATCTTCATTCTCATTAGTTTCCATGAATCTTCTCAATTCTTCCTTAATTTCCTGGTTGACCTTTTCATCTTTTAGCAGGATGGTCCTTAACCTCCATGTGTTTGTGGTCCTTCCAAACTTCTTGTTGTGATTAAGTTCTAATTTCAAGGCATTATGGTCTGAGAATATACAGGGGACTATCCCGATCTTTTGGTATCGGTTCAGACCCGATTTGTGACCCAGTATGTGGTCTATTCTGGAGAAAGTTCCATGTGCACTTGAGAAGAATGTGTATTCAGTTGAGTTTGGATGTAAAGTTCTGTAGATATCTGTGAAATCCATCTGGTCCAGGGTATCATTTAAAGCTCTCGTTTCTTTGGATATGTTGTGCTTAGAAGACCTATCTAGTATAGAAAGAGCTAGATTGAAATCACCAAGTATAAGTGTATTATTATCAAAGTATTTCTTCAGTTTGGTTATTAATTGGTTTAAATATTTGGCAGCTCCCACATTTGGGCATATATATTGAGAATTGTTAAGTCTTCTTGTTGGATAGATCCTTTGAGTATGAGATAGTGTCCCTCTTCATCTCTCACTATAGTCTTCAGGGTAAATTTTAATTTATCTGATATAAGGATGGCTACCCCTGCTTTCTTTTGAGGGCCATTTGAATGGTAAATGGTTCTCCAACCTTTTATTTTCAGGTTGTAGGTGTCCTTCTGTCTAAAATGAGTCTCTTGTAGACAGCAAATAGATGGGTCCTGCTTTTTAATCCAGTCTGAAACCCTGCGCCTTTTGATGGGGTCATTAAGCCCATTCACGTTCAGAGTTACTATTGATAGATATGAGTTTAGTGTCATCATATCTATTCAGTCCTTGTTTTTGTGGATTGTTCCACTGAACTTCTTCTTAAAGGGGAGTTTTAAGAGTCCCCCTTAAAATTTCTTGCAGAGCTGGTTTGGAGGTTACATATTCTTTCAGTTCCTGCCTGTCTTGGAAGCTCTTTATCTCTCCTTCCATTTTGAATGAAAGCCTTGCTGGATAGAGTATTCTTGGTTGCATGTTCTTCTCATTTAGGACCCTGAATATATCCTGCCAGCCCTTTCTGGCCTGCCAGGTCTCTGTGGAGAGGTCTGCTGTTACCCTAATATTCCTCCCCATAAAAGTCAGGGACTTTTTTTCTCTTGCTGCTTTAAGGATCTTCTCCTTATCTTTGGAATTTGCAAGCTTCACTATTAAATGTCGAGGTGTTGATCGGGTTTTGTTGATTTTAGGGGGGGATCTCTCTATTTCCTGGATCTGAATGCCTCTTTCCCTTCCCAGATTCGGAAAGTTTTCAGCTAGGATTTGTTCAAATACATATTCTGGCCCTCTGTCCCTTTCGGCGCCCTCGGGAACCCCAATTAAACGTAGGTTTTTCTTCCTCAGGCTGTCATTTATTTCCCTTAATCTATCCTCATGGTCTTTTAATTGCCTGTCTCTTTTTTCCTCAGTTTCCCTCTTTGCCATCAGCTTGTCTTCTATGTCACTCACTCCTTCTTCCACCTCGTCAAGCCTCGTCGTTAGGACTTCTAGCTTGGATTGTATCTCATTTAATTGATTTTTAATTTCTGCCTGATTGGATCTCAATTCTGCAGTCATGAAGTCTCTTGAGTCCTTTATGGTTTTTTCTAGAGCCACCAGTAGCTGTATAATAGTGCTTCTGAATTGGCTTTCTGACATTGAATTGTAATCCATATTTTGTAACTCTGTGGGAGAGAGGGCTGTTTCTGATTCTTTTTTTTGAGGTGAGGTTTTCCTTCTAGTCATTTTGCTCAGTGCAGAGTGGCCAAAACCAAGTTGTATTGGGAAAAGGAGAAAAAGAGAGAGAAGGAAAGAGAAGAGAAAAAGAAAAAAGAGAAGAAAAAAAAGGGGGAAAAAGAGAAGAAAAAGAAAGAAAGGAGAAAAAAGAAAAAAAAGGGGGGGTGGGGGACGCAATCAGAAATCAAGAAGAAAGAGAGAAAAGAAAAAAAAAAAGCACAAAACAAAACAAAACAAAACAAAAAAAAAAACACGGGGGAGTATCTTCCGATTCTGTGTTCTTTAAGTCCCTTGACTTCCCTTGGAACTGGTCCCTCTAGCTGGTCTTCTGGGGGAGGGGCCTGCTGTGCTGATTCTCAGGTGTTAGCACTTGGGGGAGCTGCTCTGCCCCTGCCTGGTGCAGGGCTCAGTGGGGGTTGTTCACCCCGTGAGGCCCCGGGAGGAAGCCACAGTGGCGGGGGCAGCTCTGGGACCCTGGAGTCAGCCCCCGCAGTAGCTCCGGGGCTCTCCGTCTGCAGGGCCTGGAGGCTCCCAGGCGGGGCCGCTGATCTGCTCAGTTCCAGGCAGGAGCGTCCTCGCTGTCCTGGGCCCTCCCGGCCTCTGCCTGTCCCGGGGGGAGGCCGGATCCTGGGCTGTGTCCCGGCGCCCTGTGCTCCGGGGCCTGCGCTGTTGGATTCGCGCTCCCGGCGGTGCAGCCTCCTCCGCGGAGCAGCCGCCCGAGCCCCTCCGAGCTGTTCCCGGAGTCGCGCCGCCCCCTCCGGGCTGAGCTTCTTCCTCCGCCCGAGCCGCCGCTGCCGAGCTGTTCCCGGAGCCGCGCCGCCCCCTCCGCGGAGCTTCTTCCTCCGCCCGAGCCGCCGCTGCCGAGCTGTTCCCGGAGCCGCGCCGCCCCCTCCGCGGAGCTTCTTCCTCCGCCCGAGCCGCCGCCGCTGAGCTGTTCCCGGAGCCGCGCCGCCCCCTCCGCGGAGCTTCTTCCTCCGCCCGAGCCGCCGCCGCTGAGCTGTTCCCGGAGCCGCGCCGCCCCCTCCGCGGAGCTTCTTCCTCCGCCCGAGCCGCCGCCGCTGAGCTGTTCCCGGGGCCGCGCAGCCCCCTCCGCGGAGCCGCCGCCCGAGCCCCTCCGAGCTGCTCCGGGTCCCGCCGAGCGCTGCAGCCCTTAGGGAGCTCGGCGCACTCTCGGGGGCGCAGTTCCTCTGTTACTGTCCCCGGGAGCCCGAGGGCATCCCCGCCTTTCTGGGGATCCTGCTCCAATTCCCCGGGAGGCCTTTCCCCCGGGAAGGTCGGTGCAGCTCCTGCTCCTCCGGGACGGGGCTCTCCTGTCCTGGGGACACTCGCCCCGGCCTCAGCCCGGCTCCTCGGGGCCCCTCCCCCTTGGAGGCCTTTTGTTCCTTTATTTCTTTTTCCCCGTCTTCCTACCTTGATAGAAGCGCGAACTCTTCTCACTAGCGTTCCAGCTGGTCTCTCTTTAAATCTCAGGCTGAATTCGTAGATTTTCAGGATGATTTGAATGTTTTCTAGGTAATTTGTTGAGGACAAGTGACTTGGGGACCCTGCTCTGCCGCCATCTTGCCCCTCCCCAGTGACAGGTTTTAATTTTTTCTTTCAGCACTTTGGAAAAAGCAGCTCACCACCTTCTTGGATTTCATTGTTTCTGCTAAGAAGTTCGCAGTTAATCATGTTGTTTCCTTGTACATGATTAGTTATTTTTCTCTTGCTGCTTTCACAACGTTTTAATCTTTGTCTTTTAGCAGTTTGACTATTATTTATCCAGACATATATCTATCTTTGTCCCATATGAATTATTTTTAGCTTCTTGGCTCTGTAAATTAATATTTATCATCAAATTTGGAAGTTTTTAGGCTGTTATTGTTAAAATAGTTTTCTTCCCTTTACTTCTGGGACTCCTATTACATGTAAGTTGGTGTGTGTCATGTTATTCCATAGGTTTTTGAGGCACTATTCCCCTTTAAAAATCTTTTTTTTTTTTTTGACTTTAGATTGGATAATTGAAATTGATCCATCTTTGAGTTTGATTCTTCTTCTGCCATCTAAAATACGCTATGGGGAAAACTGTTTATTTTGGTTATAGTACTTTTGAACTTTAGAATATCTATTTGGTTCCTTTTAAATAGTTTCTGTTTCTTTATTGAGATTCTCTATGTGTTTCATATTGACTACATACATTTCTGTAATCTTTAAACACGGTTTCTTTTAATTCTTGAAGATGTTTATGATTTCTACTTTAAAGTCTTTGCTATGGTCAACATCTGTACCCACTCAGGGACAGTTCTTATTGTCTTCTTTACTTCTTGAGTGTATGTCACATTTTCTGTTTCTTTGTTATATTTCATAGTCTTTTGTTGAAAATTAGCGTATTTGATAATATATTGTACCTAGTGTGGTTTCTGCAGTCGCCAATGCCTCTGCTCAGTTTAGTTTAGTTTTTTTCTTATTTTTGATGTTTTAGCCTGGCTTCCTGGGGTTTCTGCATCCACATACCCCAGTGATCAACTAGTGATTGATTCTAGGGTGTGCTCAAACATTGGGAACCTGTATGATTTCGGCCTTCTGGAGATAGATCTGTGTTTAGTTAGGGAGCTCATGTAAAGCTCCGATAGCTTCAAGTCTCTTTTGACATTTGCTTTCCACTGTGTCCTCTTGGATGTCTCCTGCATGTACAGGCAGCCTGGGAGCCAGCCAGGGATGAATCCAGAGTTTGTCTCACTCTTCCAATGCTCTTTCATTCCTTTAGTTTCTTTGTAAAATATATGACAGGTCTACTGATAGCCCCAAATGAGACTGCAGTTGGAGAATGGCAGAACCCATTCATTTTTATTGAATGTGCTACTTTGCTCACAGTGCCACTCAGCTGCAGGTCACATCACAACACTCCCCATGCAGAGGAGCTCCAGCTTTACGTCGTCAGCACCCACTAACCGAGCTGGGCATGGCTACGAAAACAGGTCTAGGCAAAAAAAAGCCACTATCTCCCATGGACTTTATCTAGTGTTTGGCAACTTTTCATGACTAAACACTCTCTCCTACTTATGGTCTGCTTTCAGTAGCTTCCAGAGCTATTTTTTGCAAATTTTGCCCAATTTTATAGCTTTTTTGAAGAGAAGGGATTTTTTAACCTCTTCTTTCTGTTACATGCTGTAAAAAAATAAGTATTGAGTGGAAACTTGATATATAATTATTTACTTACAACTTACTATAAGGTGACTATGAATAATAACTGTATGAATCTGGGTTAGAAATAATTTTCAAGTCTATAAGTAAAAGTTCATAAAAGAGTCTAAATAAATATGGAGAAACATGTAAAAACAATGTGTTGCTTCAAATGAATGGGAGAAGCTAGTTTAATAGTTTTACCTGGTGGTGGTATAACTAGTTATCCATCTGGAAGAAACAAAATGAAATTAATTGTCTACCAAATATAAAATATATCATAAAGTAATAAATTTCAATAAATCAAAGATTTAAATTTTAATAATTTGTAAGTAATAATATTAGCAGAAAATTATATATTTTGGGAACAAGTGAGATTTTTCTTAAGTAAGAATAGAAGCACAGAAGCTTCAAATGAAAACAAAATGCTTGGGCGGGGGGAAGGAAAACAGAGTAAGAAGCCTAATGTTTGGAGGAAAAATAAATGAAAAGACAGAATTTGGCTGCAGCCAAACTTATAAAGTTGGTGAGGGAAAAAGCAATTGATAAAAATGGTAAAAGAGATGGTGGTAGACACTGAAGCATTGCCATTCACATCTCTTTTCAAGAGAGATTCCTCCCACAAAGAGGGCTTAACTAATTACTTATAATTAGTAATTACTATTACTCAGCTAATAACCAGTAAATGAAGATGCCTTCTTGTTATAAAATATTTTATTTAAATTCAATTTAATTAACATATACTGTGTTATTAGTTTCAGAGGTGAAGTTAGTGATTCATCAGTTGCATATAACACCCAGTGCTCATTTCGGCAAGTGCCATCCTTAATGCCCATCACCCAGTTACCTGCACTCACCTCCCCTCCAACAACCCTCAGTTTGTTTCCTATAGTTAAGAGTCTCTTATATTTTGTCTCCTTCTCTGTTTTAATCTTATTTTTCCTTCCCTTCCCCTATGTTCATCTGTTTTGTATCTTAAATTCTACATATGAGTGAAATTATATGGTATTTGTCTTTCTCTGATTGACTTATTTTACTTAGTGTAATACCCTCTAGCTCCATCCATGTCATTGCAAATGGCAAGATTTCATTCTTTCTGAAGAAGTTCTCTGGATCTATCTCTGCTACCAGGTACCTTCTCACAGCCCCACACAGCAATTGAACAAGGTAATGTTATAAAGACTCACCACTTCTGCCCAGCTCAGGAGCAATATTTGTATCATCCCTCTCCACCAGGCTGACAGAGCCTTTCTCAGAGCTACTCTTCCTAAAAAAATTCACCTTCCTTCTGTCTACTTTTCACAATCTTCCAGGGCCATTTTGCTCTGAAGGCTCTCTACCTACCCTTACTCTCTCTCCCCTTTATCTTCCATATGAGTAACTCCCCATAAATCTTTTCATTTCTTCCAACTTTTTCATGTTCCCTTCTTTTGTTCCTAAAATAAACTTTAAGAACTTTGAACTTAAAACTAGAATTATGACTGTGAAAAGGGTTCCTCAGAGACTCTTCTAATATAGTGAGTTACCACAACAAGGTGAATCTGTCAATAAAAGAGATCTGGGAAGTAGGTTATAGATTGTACCCTTGTGCAGTCAATAAACTGACTTTATAAATTAAGATTCATGAGCCATTTGCACTTTTGAGTATAAAAGTACTTCAGTTTCTCTTCCCTAAAAATAAAACAAAATAAAAATCAATCAGTTACAAAATATATTATAACAATAAATGTGAAGGAAACAAAAATCACATGGGGTTGACTATGAAAAATAGTTCCATGAACAAACCATATGATTTCTATTGCATAGTATTTTGCCTGTATAATTTCTCCTGGCCAGTTACTTCCTATTCTTTTCTTTGTTAATTATTACTGAAATGTCTAAAATCAAGCAAATGTGACTCCTAGAGTAGGTTGGGGGTCACTGTCATGTGCTGTCATACACTTTTTCTTATTAGAAGAGATCACCATTTGTAATTAACTTATTCACTTTGTAATATCCTAACATCTTGCTTTCCTACGAGATTTTAGATTTCATAACAGGAAAAACTGTCTTGATAGTTCATTGATGTGATTTCATTACCTAACACAGGACCTTGCACTAGTAGACTCTCTATAATTATTTGGTATTTCATGCCATAGATACATACGTAGAATTTGAATACCTTACATGTATGTCATTGCTTACAGTTTCTAAAGCACCTTCAGTACAAAAGCTTATTTAATCTTCACAATCACTGTATACAAATGAGTGTACGTATATCCATTTTATAGACAAGCAAATTGTGCTTCATAAAAACAGACAGGCACAAACTGATGGTAGAAATGGAGAAAACAGGTTATGTTAATATCATCCTCAGTTTTCTAACCTAGCTACTCAAAGGGTCATCCTCAGATTTATGATATCTGTGTCATCTGGTCTTCTAGGAATGCAAAATCCCAGACAGTTTCCCTCCCCAAACCACTGAATCATAATTGACATTTTAACAAGATTTCCAGGTGATGGATGTGCATATTAAGCTTTGAGGAGTATGTTTTAAGACATTTGGATCCTTTTGATGAGTGAGGTGAAAGATGTAGGGGTGGGGATAGAGCCAAGTTTCTCTGTTTAAGTATGAACGAGAGGTGACAGAGTGATGCAAGAGGTAAGGAAAGTAGGCCTGATAGGGGGGAACAGACTATGACTTCAAAACAGAAAATTGAAAATTGAAAAGATGTCTAATTAGGTTTTCTTAATTGAAAATTTCAGTGTCATAGGAGGTAAATTTTCTCTCCATCTCTGCTACGAAAACTTCAGTAACACATGTCTTGATGATACTTCTGGGGAATGCCAAAACAGCAACAGTGAGGGCATTTTTTATTTGGTTAGTGTTTGTTTGTTGATGGGCTTGTGGCCCAGTGATGTTCTATCAGCTATGTAATAACATAGTAAGTTCCTTGAAAAGGAGGTACAGAGGGCAAATGAAATAATACACATAAAAGTGCCTTAAGCAGTGAAAAGATGCTAAAAAAAAAAAGCATGGTGTTATGATAATGTTCATGAATTATCTCAATTATGAATGAAAATACTCATGTTTTTATGGAATTTTCTCTAGAAGAATATAGATAGAAGAATTTAAATTTGTGGACACTCTCTAATTGAATATCTAATTATTATTTTACCAATGTCAGCTATTATGGAGTCAGACAAGAACATGAGAACAAACAAAAACACTTAAGGCAAAAATAAACTGAAGTAAGATAAGAAATAATTTACTCATGAGTTTAATAGGTACAAACTGTATTCTCTGATGAGTTCATATATAATATTTTATAGGCAAGGAATCTAGTATTCAATTAGATTAAAAAATCTTATGAGTCCTACACTATGAGGACATAAGAATTTATGTATGATATAATGTCTTACCTCAAAGATCTGCGGCTCTACAGACTCTGTGGATGTTGCTCTATTACAGAAATTGTTCTGGGATGCTTTGTTCTTAGTTTGATGTGAATATCTTTTCTCTTAAACAAATATAGAGATCATCCACTTCCCAAACGCAGATTCTTAGTGTATTAGTCAAGACACTCTTTTATTTTTTTTTAAGACAGAATCTCAATAATTAAAGTGGCTTAATAATAGTGGCTTACAATTGAAAATTATAAGATCACAGGTACTTTTTAGCAAAGCAGGAGCCTGGCATGGAATCAGTGCCATCAGAAGTATGTCTGGCTTTTCCTCTCATAATTGTCTCTACTTTCTGGGTGTTCTTTTATTCTTAGGCAGGCTTTCACTTTGTGGCAGCAATTGTCTACCATGTTTTTAGTATCCAGGAGCATCAGAAGAGTCATCTTCTCTCAGCATCCATTCCAGTTCCAAAATTGATGCGGAGTGCTCTCCTTGAGTTATATGCCCAACCCTGCACCAAGCACAGAATCCAAGTGTGTGTGTTGTTGGCCCTCCCAAGCCAGGTGGGTGAAAAACCATCTAGTTGACAACTCTTGTGTATGGGGGCCAGTACAGTTAGGAAAGCAAACTAGGAATCTCCTATTAGAGGAAAGGAGAAAGATGATTGACAAATGAAGGTGGGCAGCACTTACCATCTTCAAATATACTTTTTGGCATTAGGATTATTTGGGGCTGATTATTTTTGAGAGGCTGCAGATGCAAGAAGAGCTCTGAAAACCAGGAGTGGAAGTTACCATTTTGTAACAGACATTTACATTTATAAGGGAAATATCCATTTGTAGTGTGTGTCTTTCTCCATAGTAGGAAGAGAATAATGATACATCTCTAGAAACTCTCATCCCTGGAGAAGGCATGGACTTAAGTCTACATAGCAGCCATAACCTCATTTACTGTGCCTTTTCTGGTAACCTTCTGTACCTGGTCTCCCTCACTCCAACATCTTTTATCTTTATCTGGAAATGATATTTAAGGTGGTGACTTGGGGGCGCCTGGGTGGTTCAGTCAGTTAAGCCTCTGCCTTCGGCTCAGGTCATGGTTTCAGGGTCCTGGGATAAAACCCTACATTGGGCTCCCTGCTCAGCGGGAGTCTGCTTCTCTCTCTCCCTCTGCACCCTCCTCCCCACTGTGCTTGCTCTCTCTCTCTTTCTCTCTCAAATAAATAGATAAAATATTTAAAAATTAAAGTAAAAAGGTGGTAATTTGGGCCATTTTCAAGAATTACTCAGTTTTCTGGGTTTATCCCATATATACAGGAGGTATACATGTTATTAAGTTTCTGTTGGTTGTTCTATTAATCTGTCTTTTGTTACAGGGATTCTCAGCCAAGAGCCCAGAGACGTAGAAGGAAAATTATTTTTCCTCCCGTACATGAACTGGATAACAAGTCCTTAGGGAACATATTTGTATTTTGGTGCAAGTTTTATAATACCCCTCTTATCTGAAAGGTACGAAATTCTAATTCACCTTGAGGTAGCAGCACCTGTAAATGAACATGCACATTATGTTTTTCTTGAAAAGTAAAACATGCCTGATGAAGAGTGTGTTTGACACCAAGGTTTCAAAGAATTAGTTCTAGAGAAACTCAAGTTCTCTTCAGCAGAAATTTTGTTCTTGGTTGAGATTAATTTTGTGTTTTCCCTTATTGCAAGCAATGGCAGAAAACCAGTAAAGCCGCAAAGTAATCTTAAACCTTATTGTCAAAACCAAGCCTAGTACCTGAATGTCCTCCTTTATCCTTCTCAACAAAAAGTTGCTAAACTGCACTTTGCTGAATTTGAAGTCATCACATGACAGTTTAATCAACTCTTCCCTTTCCTTTGCCAAGAAGCCATCTGGCAGTGTGTCTCTTTCATTGAAAATGTGTCCCTGATCCAATTTTCATTTGTTATCCTGTCGAGTAAAGCATTCATTCCAATGGGGGACCAAATTTGAGCGCCACTGTTCTTTTCTGTAAGCATGAAGGATAAATTTTCATTTTATTTTCAATGAGTAAAATTTCGTAAGGTTATGGAATGATTGGCAATTCTTTTTTGCTGCTTTTGTATGTTCTGCTGATGCTGCTTTCTGGTTGCTTTTGTTTTGTCATGAACATTCAAAGGCAGGCTTTTTAGTTCCAGGATACTGGCATCCCTTTCTTTCATTATGGTGTGGGAACAACTCAGTTAAGTAGACTCAGCTTCCCAGATATAATTCATCCACAAAGAAACAACTACATTAAAAATAAAAGAAATGTGTACCTCAGCATACACTTTCAAAAGGAGGATCAAGTACTTTGGAAATATTTATTTTAAAAAGTAGATAAACTTTTTTCAATGTCTTACTCTCTTTTCTTGCTTCGCCCCACAGTTTAATTGAGGTATAATCGACAAATTAGAAATATATATATATATATTTAGGGTGTACAGCATAATGTTTTGACATATGTATACATTGTAAATGATTGTAAATCAAGCTAATTAACATGTCAATCACCTTACAAGATACGGTGTGTGAGGGGAGGGAGGTGAGAACACTTAATATCTACTCTCTTAGCATATTTCAAGTATACAATATGCCATTATTAACTAGAGTCATCATGCTATACATCAGATCTCCAGCACTTATCTGACATAATGGAAGCTGTGAACCTCGTGACTGACACCTTCCTTTGTCCCCCAACTCTCAGCACCTGGTAAATATCAATTCTACACTGTGCTTTTATGAGTTTGACTTCTTAAAACTATACACGTAAGTGAGATCATGCAGTATTTGCCTTTCTGTAACTGGCTTAATTAATTTAGCATAATATCTTCAAAGTTCATCCATGTTGTTGCAAATTGCTAATTTTTTTCTTTTTAAAGGCTGAATAATATTCCATTATATATTTATATAGATCTGGATAGGTGTATATCTCACATTTTTTTATCCATTCATCTACAATGGATATTTAGATTATTCCCGTATTTGGCTTTTGTGAATAGTGCTGCAATAAATAGTGGGGTACAAATACCTCTTTAAGATCCTAATTTCATTTCCTTTGGATATATGTACAGAAGTAGATTATGTAGAATAATATACCTTCTCTAAATCCCATAAAGCCATTCTAGGGGCTGAGAACCTTAAATGTAATTTTCTTTGGTCACTGTCCAAAGAAACTGTTCAACACTGTTGAAGGTGTTGTGTTTTCCTCAAGTCTAGCAAAGTCAAGCAGCTATCTGCGTGTGTTTGCATATAGTCTACTGATGTTTGCAAATGCCTTCTGCTGGGGTATTTATTACAGCTTGGGGAGGCACACAGAGTGCTGGGGATCTAATATATCCTACTAAGTTCATAGGAAGCCCTCTTGATGGAGTCCATAAGGCAATTAGTAAAAACCAAAACTCTGTTGAGTTTTGTACCCCATCTGCTGTGAGCTCCTACCCCTTTTCCCTGCACCTAGCTACTCCTAGACTGTTCACCCTGCTGATCTCCCCAGTTTTCTGGGCAGGGCAATAATGAAGTGGGTCTCTTGAACAGTGCCCCTTTTGGCTGGAGAATCTGGACACTCACTACACTCTCCCATTCCCCTATTGGAAAAATCTCAGGTTGATGGAATCTCTCTTCACACCTTTCTCTTCTTGGAGGAGAAGTGAGGCATGTAAACTGAAATTGTTCTTCTTACCCTCTTTAATGCATCTATTCTCAGATTTTTTTTATTCAACAGAGTGCCGTGGCCTTTCTGCTAAATTCCCCAGTGACCAAAATGGTACTCTCATCTGTGGGTGGTTGTCAAAAATCACTTTTTGGTGAGGAACCAGCACTGAAAATTCCTGTTCCATCATCTTGCTAACATCACTGCCCTAATGTCTTTCCTTCTTTACACTACATTGTCCACAATGATGGCCAAACTAAAATCAATTCCTCTCTTCAAAACAAGTTGAACATCTTTCACGCTTATCTTTGATATGACAAGCATCTTTATGATATCCTGAATTAGGTGATATAAAGTAAATTAAGTAAATTCAACAAAGTGTTCCTGACCTTTTGCTTCAGTATAAGAAGATAGGCCACTCAAGAAATGGGCCAGAGCTGTTATAACAAAATACAAAGCAAGAGAGCAAAGCATTTAGATTATTTTAAAAGTCTGTAGTGCACCAATGAAAAAAAACTAACACTCAGCAAATGCAGATTAACTTGCCTAAACTTTGTTTCCTTCTGTGGCTCCACAGACTTGTTTTTTAGAGGCAATGGCCTCCTCTGCTGAGAAGCTTTTGTTGACCCTGTTGTTTTTCTCTTGTATGTATCTCTGTTGTAACATTTAACGGTAGACTTACTATTATATAAATTCCTTGTTCTGTTAAGAAGTCTCCCATAGTGTAAAGTCTGTTCCTCAATATCTCTCTGTGCCACCTTCTAGCATTTTGTGGTTAGGACAGAATATACAATATAAGAATGGAAGGATGAATAAATTAATGAAAGACAGCTTTCTCAGAAACATCCAAAAAACAAAAAGTCTCTGCTGAAGAATGAAAAGGAAAAAATAAGAATCTAAAAATCTCAGAAAATATCTACTCATGTGAACAGCCTGTGGGATCTATGGTGTTTGTTAGTAAACAAGCATAAGTGTCATAAATACAAGCCATCAATTGTCTAAAGAAAAATATGCAATAATTTGAAAAATGGCATTCTACATTTGGCTGACTAGAGAGGATTAAAATTTAGTAAATAAGATGGACAAAACAACAAAATCTGGAATTTAAAATGTTTTGAGCAGTGTTTAGCAGTTTTTAGATTAACAAGATACCCTGAAGAGAATGAGGAGACAAACTAAAGACTGAGATTAAAACAAAAATGAGGTTCCATATATAGAACATTCAACTAAACCTTCAGAAGGAACAGTAACTAAATCATTTCAAACCCATAGGAGAAGGAATGTTCACTGATGCTAATGAGGAAGAAAAACCTGTTAGAGGTTTCTGGAGAAAAAAATAAACTATTTTATGTAAAAAAATTTATAAAAATTATAGTTGACTTAAAGCTAAGACCAGCAATTTAATTTAGAGGGGAAGAGGCCTCAGCTGATTGTAAATTAATTATATTAGTTAAATATAAAATATTAAACTATATATTAATTTTTTTGTTATCAGTTCACTTTTCTTTTATTACCAATCCCTATACAATTACTGTTCTTCTGGTTTGTTGAAGCAATAGGTCAGACAACATTTGCCACAATAATGTCTGTCAAAGTGGCTAGCCATAAAAACTCCAGCACCACATTCATCTGAAGGGCACTCTCGACAAAGGCGACTGATTTTGCCATTCTCGTCCACCTTGTAGTATTTCAGGACGGCCAGCTTAACCTTCTTTCTCTTATGCTTATTCTTCTTGGGAGTGGTGTAAGACTTCTTCTTCCTTTTCTTAGCACCACCATGAAGTCTCAACACAAGATGAAGAGTAGACTCCTTTTGAATGTTGTAGTCAGACAAAGTACGGCCATCCGTACTGCTTGCCGGATATATATATATATATATATATATATATATATATATATATATAATTGAAATCAACAATGTAATTTCAGAATACCTCTTATAAAAAAAACCCCAAAACTGCAGCTCTGGAGTATAAACAGAGGAAGAGCTAGGTTGGTGTTAGAGGGTCAAGAAATTATATCATATGAAGAATAGAAAATTTCATATCATGATAACATATGAATTACTTGGGAATCTTTGTTATAACATGGTTGTAAAACTACCTCCTGTGATGAAAGGAAAAGTTTACTTTTCCTTTGAGTAAGCTCAATTAGCAAAATTAGTCATAGATGGCCTAAGACCTTAGATCTTAAGAACTCTCCAGCCTTTTTTCCTTTCTAAAAATTATTTATTTATTTATTTATTTATTTATTTGAGAGAGAGAGAGAGAGAGAGAGAGAACATGAGCTGCGTGAGAAGCAGAGGAAGAAGCAGACTCCCTGCTGAGCTGGGAGCCCAGCCCGACTCAGGGCTCCATCCCAGGACCTTGGGATCATGATCTGAGTCAAAGGCAGACACTTAACTAACTGAGCTAGGCGCCCCACTCTCCAACCCTTTTCTAGAGGGCATTGAGGTCAGTCTCTCTCCCCTATGGTAATAGTCTTTACTAAAATTTTCCTTGCCTTTTTAGCTTTGATGTAATTTTATACTTTCATAGGCTTTTGTGTATGGAGGAAAGAATACTCTTTGTCCTCTAAGATCAGATCTTAAAATCTTAACATAAGCCATTTGTTGAGCCCCAAACATGGGCCTATTCAATGGATGATAAGGTAAAGGATGATTAAAATGACAATAACCTGCTTTAGCCAGTTCTTCCTGCATCAGTTTGTCAAGGAGTAGAAGAGCATCAGCAGCAATGTGGGGGCTGGGTTAGACTGAATAAGATGTGGGTGACTGAGGGAGCCACTTCATGTGTCTACTAAAACACCAGTAAATGGAGCTTAATCAGTGTCATTAATCAGTGTCCTGGAATAAACCTCATTTGATTCTTATTACTTCTTATCATTTAAAGCAGAAGCCAACCCAAGAGAGGTAACTTGGGAGGAAGAAAGACAAGTACCTTCGAAAGTTTACCATTTGATTGTACAATAAAGTCCAGCCTCAGACTGGAAGCCCACTTAAGAGTTTCCTTTCTTACATAGTGCAGTCTTGAACTGAGTTGTTTGGCAGATATTTACTTGTCTCTGTATCGTTCTTGAGGTTTGTATACACTCCTGCAATGCATGAGCTTAGCCATGTCACTTGTTTTGGCCAAAGGGGTATGAGCAGATTTGAAGCAAACAAAGGCTTTAAATGTGCTTGCATAGTTTGGCTTGTTTTGTTGTACCAGTATCATTTTCCATGAAATGAATATGCCCCATGTGGCCACTAGTAAAAAGAAGATGGTAGAAACAGAGCAGATCTCATTCCAATCCATGGCTTAGAGACAGGCCCAGATGCTGCAAAGGCTGAAGCTGTGCCATCCAGTCCAGCCAAGGCTAGTTCAGCTGAACCTGTGTGCAAGCAATAGTTTACTTTCTAAGCCACTAAGAATCTGAAGTTGTTTCTTAGGAAGTCTAAATTAATACCTGTGGTCATATAATTGGCATTATAATTCTTATATGTGTTTGTCTCCTGAATTAAGCCATATAAATTAGAAGACAAAGGGTCTATTTTATTCTTTTTTATATCAAAGAGCCCAATACATAGTAGATGTTCAGTTACCGAGTCCATACTCAAGTTTTATTGAACTAGCTAGCTACTCTATGATGCTAATCAGATTATTCCCATCTGGTACATAATTTACTATTTTTTAAAAAAACATACTGTAGATTTTACTTTTGCAGTATGTTTCAAACATTTTTATAAGTAGATAGAATACAAGTTTAAAATTCTAGCTATCTGAATAATTTAAAGTCCTTTGAAATTAGGTGAATATTTTAGTTATGAATACTTGCTGCTGTTGAAATCTAAGAAATGCAATGGAAAATAAATCTTACGGGCTTTTACCCTTATTTGTCAATCATTGATTCACCTAGCTATCCAGCAAAGTAATATCTTTTCACTTTCTATCTTTCTGATGCCATTAAAATAAGTAGAACTTGGAATATAGTGTGAAATAGTAATAGAGGAAATCAAGAGCCAAGGACAAAGTAGATATAAAAATTGAAAACATGAATGAATGTTTGCACAGATTAATAGTACAAGTTCTCTTTGACACTGATCAAAAACTTATTTGGCATCACTAATCTTTAGCAATTTTTTTAATGCCTCAAAATTCTTTCATAAAAATTAGCCATGTATACTAAACTACTAGAAATCCTCCAAGTTTTACTAAGGATTAAAAACAATAATTCCTAGCATGCAGGAAGCCCTAATTAACTATTAGCATTCTATTTGTCTGGTCTTTTCATCTCTTACCAATCTATCATTTTGAATTATTGTCCGGTTCAGATTTGTCTGTCACAAGGATGTGAAATGAGGATATCAATGCTTATTAAACCCAGCATATTTAGGAAGCTGTTACAAAAGTCCATGTCAGGGATGCCTGGGTGGCTCAGTGGTTGAGTGTCTGACTTTGTCCCAGGGTGTGATCCTGGAGTCCTAGTTCCCTAGTTTCCTTCATGGAGCCTACTTCTCTCTCTGCCTATGTCTCTGCCTCTCAACCTGTGTCTCTCATGAATAAATTAAAAAAAAAAAAGTCCATGTCAGAGAAAGCCAAGCTAGAAATGAATAGTCGATGTGGATCAGGAAGGATAGTAGGTATAATTCAAAAAAATTATTATGGGCTTCCGTGTAATTGAATGTGCTGAGGTAAAGAAAAAAAAAAAACAAACAAATGTAAACCTGAGGTTTTAATCCTGAGTAACAGATAAATTTTATGCCATTACCCAGAAGTGGACTGTCAGAAAGAAGAGCTAATTTGGAAAGAAAAATATTTTTATATATGCAAGTCAATGATGCACAGTATGCTTTTCATTATTCACTTATTATTATTTATCCAGATGGGACTACTTAGTTTAATTAGGACTACTATTTCCTATCAAACTGGCACATGTGTAGAGACATTAGGGTGTAAATTAGAGTTTAATTTCTTCCTCCCACCCAAATTCCCATTTTGGTATACTAGACTTTAAAAATAATATGGAGAAGGAAGAGAGAAAGAGAAGAAAGAAAGGAGGAGAGGAAGAAGTGAAGGAGGAAGGAAAGAATCCCTTCCCTCATTGTGGTTGTCTGCTAACCATTATTCATACACATTATGAATATTATGAATATTAATTAAATTAAGAAAGCATCACATTTCCTGTGTATTTGTTAGTTTTTCTATATTTGACTAATGCATAAACAAAGGTCAAAAGAAGTTAATGATTGATCTTTGATGTAAAAAAAATGGAAAATATTTGCTCTGTGACTTGAACTCCACATTGCCTCATATGTGACTCTCTCTCTTTCATGTTTGAAGTCAGGCATAAGTGTAATAATGGAAAGCTGTTCTAGTTCTGGCCAGAGACATAGCTAAATGCTTGTTTTTTTCCCAATAAAGTGTTTATGTGTGTATATCAATTCAGCTATTTATCCTAAGAATGAGAATACCTTAGCAAAAAAAATTTTTCAGTGGAATTTTAACCCAAATTAAATTTAATGTCAAATCATTACACATACATTGTTTCATACCCCCACATATTTAGCCCATGAATTATAAGAAGCCGTGATTCCACATCTACTGGTTCTTGATATCTATCTATCATCTATCTCTCTATCTATCTATCATCTATCTATCTATCGGCATATATATATATATATATATATACATATATATATATATATATATATACCTCTTTCTCTGTGTCTCTCATGAATAAATTGTTTAAAAAGTCCATGTCAGAGAAAGCCAGAGCTAGAACTGAATAGTCGATGTGGATCAGAAAGGATAGTAGGTATAATTCAAAGAAATTATTATGGGCTTGCATGTAATTGAATGTGCTGAAGTAAAGAAAAAACAAACAAATGTAAACCTGAGGTTTTAATCCTGAGTGACAGAAAAATTTTATACCATTACCGAGAACTGGGACTGTCAGAAAGAAGAGCTATATATATATATATATATATATATATAAGCGAGTATATATATATATATATATATATATATATAAGCGAGTACATCTCCTAGTTTGTTGGGAATTGATCGTAGGATGGCATAGGCGAATAGGAAGTATCATTCAGATTTGATATGTGGGGGAGTATTGAGGGGGTTTGCAGGGATATAGTTGTCCGGGTCTCCTAGTAGGTCAGGTGTAAATAGGACCAGTGATATTAATGTTAGGATTAAGAACATTGCTCCTAGGATGTTCTTGGTTGTGTAGTAAGGGTGGAATGGGATTTTGTCTGAGTCGGATGAAATTCCTAAGGAGTTGTTAGATCCTGTTTTGTGTAGGAATAGAAGATGGACTATGGCCAAAGCTGTAATGATGAATGGGAGGATAAAATAGAACGCGAAGAATCATGTTAGGGTTGCTCCGTCAACTGAGAAGCCACCTCAGATTCATTCGACCAGGTTGGTTTCAGGATAGGGAATTGCTGAGAGTAAGCTTGTGATAACAGTTACTCCTTCAGAAGGATATTTGTCCTCATGGTAGGTCGTAACCTATGAATGCTGTGGCTATAGTTGCAAATATATATACAAATAATATATATATATATATGTATATTTACCTTTCAGATATAAAAGACATTATGAATTCTATGACCTAAGAGAGTTCTAGCAATTGTTAGTATTTGTGAAAAGTTGGGAATCTAAATTAGTCTTCCTCAGTTAATGGTTTATCATAAATACATGCATTTTCTCTACTTTGAAAATCTAATGCATTCTAATACATTTCTTCTTTTTCTTGATCTGTGTTCCCACTACACATTCAAGAGTCACTGGGTTAATTAGCTATAATTACCGATAGGATTGTGTCAATGCCACAAACATGATGACATTAAGAACTTCTGATAACTCTGTAACCCCACTTACAAATGAGATTAGATAATGTGCAAAATGCTACACAACTAACTATTGACAGAGATATGAAAGACCTCATTGTGGATAATCTAACCCCCAACCTAATATAATTTATAAAATATTAATGACACTTATGCCAAAGGAGAATAATGTATATAGCAATCTATTAGGTAGTGATCAACACTCTTTCCATTTCTTCCCTGAGTATTGGTGACTGGGAAGAGATAGTTTTCTTTTTCTTTTTTCCCAAGCTGTTAGAATTGAAGAGAAGATGGGAATATGCAGAAATCATTCTAAAGCACCCAGTGATGCAAGAATTTTAGATGTCAGTGAATCCTAAAATAATATATTCTCTCCTTCCCATTATGTTTATGTCCTTAGAAGTTGAAGCAGAAAGTTTTAGGCCCTTTAAGTGAGCAAATTATTCCACATGGTCCCATGGTAGAAATGTTACATTTTTAGATAGATATGGTAATCTGATAAAGATAAGAGTTTCCTTAAGATGTATTTTAGAGTCAATGAAGCTAACACTTTAAATTCAAGTTGTAGGTACAACAGATAATAGATCTGAACAAACCTCTTGTTGAGTAATGAGATAAACACCCCTGATACTGCTCATTAGACAGTTAATAAAAAATGTATTAATCAGAAAGGGAGTAGTAATTCGAATCTTAAAAACAACAACAACTTGTAGTAGCAGTCACTAGTAACATTCAAGAGAAGGTGCCTTAGCTGACATTGTTCTCAACCATCAATCCCTTAAGCCAGAGAATCCCGCTTATAAAATGGACATATCATACTGTTGTAGACCAAAGCCATTAAAGATTGCTTCTTCCGTTCAAGGTCCACAAATCAGCCTTCATTTTAATTTTTGGATTCCTGTGTAGATCTATGTAAAGGAAGAAAATGTAAAGATTATGGGATGAAATGCCCCTTTTAAAGTGAATAAATCAGCATTCTGTTTTTTATAAAGAGGTGCCATTATCTTAGTTAAAGGGAATTGGTTGTAGAGGAGATTGATGGCATTAAGTGCCTTGTACCATTTAGACTGCAGAATCTTCAAAGCTGACTGTTAGGTCCTATACCAAAGGGAATTCACTAAAGCAATAAAGGGCCCCCGTGAGGCCTCTTGGGAGTTAACCTCTAGGCCTCAGTCCCTGAAGTAACAATATTGTTCAGTGACTGAGAGAAATAATTATATATGTTCTTATCTTTCATATTTATTCATTTAACACTTATTTTGTGCCAAATGTGTAATTTTTATTTGTATTTAAATCCTGTTCAGATGCTTTAAAATCTGGCCAGGTTTTATTTACTTTCATCCTTTTATAACATGTTGATGCAGCAATTGATTTTATGTGACTCAGTGAAAGTGTCTATACATTGACATAGTTTTCTGCATAAAAGCTAAAGCCCTGTTGCATTTGATGATATTAACATCAGTATGCTTTAATTTTCTTCAAATCACACATTTACATGTGTAGTTGGACCTACTCTTCAGTGCATTGTTTTACTGCTCTGGTTGTAATTTCTGGTGCTATAATTTTTACTGTACTGCAATAAGAGATAGCACCCATTAAAATATTATATTTTATATGGAACAATAGGAATATTAAAAATGGCTGATCTTCATGATGAGATATGAAGACTCAAAACTATACTAATATAATAAAATAAAAATCATACCACATAATTTTGTATTGTGATGATAATTACATTTCCTCAATGTATCATTTGGCCTTTTGCTTTGAAATAGATAACACGGTTAGATATGGAAAGAATGGATCTAACTGGTGTCTACCAACATAGGCTTCTAGTCTTTGATACCCTTTGTTGTTTCTGAAATAAGTATGACAGCTTTATAGAATGAGACTTGATAGTGGAGTAATTCTTCACACTCAACATTCTTTAAAACCACTGTACAACTGGTGTTTAAAATTAATAAAATTAAAGTTGTATACTACAGAGTGAATGGACTCAGATATAAGAGCTCCTTCTTAATAGCACCCAGCTGTGTGATAAGAAGCACTTCAATTAAAACCAAGTTAAACATTAAACATATAATTACCTCTGTTTTGGATTCCTCAATGATATTAATTTTGTGAAGATGTTCTTACATATTTTCTATAGAATACTCTTAAGGAGAGATTTTTCAAAACCAAGAAATTTATTAACCCTTAATCATGGGTGGATTTGTAAAGGGAACATAGTTAATCACTAAGAAACCACTGTCTCTAATATTGCAGAGTCTAAATATTAATTTAGGTAACAAACAACCTAAACAGTGAAAAATTTCATCCTAATTTTCATTCATTGCTCTTACTTATTCTAATAATTTATTTAATATTCATTTATTAATCTTCATGTGCAGAAATAAGATCTCTGATATCTTTGACCCAAGTAAAATATATGCAGTTTTCTATGGCAACACTCATTTTTATTTTTATAATCCATTAATTTAATATAATTATATCATAATGAGCTTAGGAGTTAGCTAATTCATCATCAAAGCAATTAGTTCATTGCTCAAATAAATTGTATGTGTCTACTGAGAGTAACTTCTGTGCTGTCATGACAGAGATTCAAACATTTACCAACCTTACCACCCAGGGTCTCTCCCCTTTAACCCTGAAAAGCAGCTTAAGATGCCAATCAGAAGCTTTGGCTCTAGAATTCAGAACACCAGGGTTTGTATCCTGTGACCATACGCTCTGATTTTTCTGACCATCAGCAAGTTATTTGTCCTTTTCGGCCTCAGTTTTCTCATCTGTTAGATGAAGACAATGATAGTGTTAGATTTTACAAGCTGCAAAGATTTTACAAGAATCCTGCACAACGCCAGAGAAATGGAAACCCTCTTAAAATGCTGGTGGGAATGCAAACTAGGGCAGCCGCTTTGGAAAACAATATGGTGGTTCCTCAAAAAGTTAAAAAATAGAACTACCCTATGACTCAGTAAGTACACTATCAGGTATTTACCCAAAGGATACAGAAACTCATTCAGAGAGACAGTGCACCCAAAGTTTATAGTAACATTATCAGCAATAGCCAGATTAAGGAAAGAGCCCATATGTCCATAGTGGACATTTGTGTGTATATCTATATATACAAATACACACAGTAGAATATAACTCTGCCATAAAAAGAAAGAAATTTTGCCATTTGTAATGACATGGATGGAGCTAGAATGTATTATGCTAAGTAAAATAAGTTAGAGAAAGACAACATATGATTTCACTCATATGTGGAATTTAAGAAACAGAACAGATAAACATAATGGGGGGAAAGAGAGAGTCAAACAATAAAACAAACTCTTGACTATAGAGAACAAACAGAATTGTTGGAGGGGAGGTGGGTGGGTGATGGGGATTAAGGAGGGCATTTGTTGTGATGAGCACTGGGTGTTGTATGTTAAGTGATGAATCACTAAATTCTATTCCTGAAGGTAATGCTACACTATATGTTAACTAACTGGAATTTAAATAAAAACTGGAAAGAAAAGAAAAAAAATTCTGGGCAATGTTTTTAGGACAGTGCATTAGCACACATGAGGTTTCTTTTTCTTTTTTTTTTTTTTGCATATTAGATTTCTTAATCAAGACAGGCTAATAGTACCTATCATTTATAATTGTCTTATAAAAGATTTGGATATTCAATAAACTAAACAAAATGGATAGAGGCCACAAGCTGAGATTAAAATGGAATACAGAAAATAAGGAACTTCCTTCCATAAAACATCTGAGAATAACTAATGACCATATTCAAGCAACTAATTTGACTTTATGTTTCTTGGTTACTAAAGCAATGTTCTGATTTTAAAAAAAAAATGTAGGATTGTAGTCTAGAATAGCATTTATCAAAGTATTTTCTAAGATCTTATTGGGTTAGTAATATTATGTAATCTGGGCTGATTGTTGAGATACAATCATGTAATGGTAACAGATACTACCGACAGCAATCAGGTTTACGAATCCTTCAGATGAGTCCAAAACGTGACATTTTGAAGTTCACGTCTATACTAGGAGTTGGGTTACCAATGTGTTTTTGTTCCAGTTTTTCAAGGTGTAAAATGGAAAGCCATTTTTTCTAAAGAATTTGCATATGTCATAGTTTGACCTGATATAAGAATAGCGGTTAAAATTTATATTTTAGACACAAGATAACAATGCTGATGTTAATTGTCCTTTCACTTTTTTATTGAGTGGGACCATTTTGGTGATTGCAACTTTGGGGGCAGTAGATTCTTACTGTTTCCAGAGTGTATTTACTTTTGAATATTTCTTAAGAATTTGGGGCACTTTCAAAACAACAGCTTCCTCAGCACAGTAAGTTGCTGTTTTATTACTGATGGCGGATTGCACTTACATATACTGATTCTGTGTGATTACTCTCTGAACTTCATAGTAATTTTCAGAAGGGTGGGCAGCTGTTTTAGAACTGCTCCCTCTCCTATGGAACTTATGGTCTGCCATGCTTTTTAGCCAGCCGTTCTTTTAGTAGTGTCTAGGATTCTGTGTAATTAAGTCAGTTTAAAACAACTGATTAATCTTTATAAAATTGTATTGGTTTTTGGCAAATTACTTTTGATTGGCTTTTCTTTAGATGCTATGTTTCATTTAAAGACATGACTGACTATCCTATTCACTATATGCCTCCACGTATGAAATAGCTATGGATCAATCTGGTCCTAAAAATCTACAAAATCAACTCAACATCATGTGAATGAGTAGGGCATTAAATGAAAGTTATTCTAAAATAGTTATTGCATTTTATTTTGAATTTTTTTTTAATTTGGCGATTACCTTTCATCTTTGAGACATAAGATCTTCCTAGGATCTCTTAAAAATTGAAGTTCTTGGGGATTCCTGGGTGGCTCAGCGGTTTGGCACCTGCCTTCGGCCCAGGGCGCGATCCTGGAGTCCCGGGATCCAGTCCCGTGTTGGGCTCCCGGCATGGAGCCTGCTTCTCCCTCTGCCTGTGTCTCTGCCTCTCTCTCTGTGTGTGTCTGTCATGAATAAACAAATAAATAAATCTTTAAAAAAAATTGAAGTCCTTCCCATGGCTTATAATACTCTTTATAGTCTTACCCTTGGCTACAGCTCTTACCACATTTTCTTCCTTTTTCTCTTTGTCTTTATGTTCTTCAATAACACTCATCTCCTTGCTACTCCTCAAACATGCTTCACCTCACAGAGCCTTTGCTGCTTTTTTGGAAATCTTTCCAAATACAGCATGACTTCCTTTTAGCATGTCTTTTAATTTTCTGTCAAAATGCTGCCTTCTCAGAGAGTCCTCCCTGACCATCTATTAAAATCACACCTCTTTTAATTCTCCTTTCCTTGCCTTTATAAATTTTTCTTTATAGCACTTATCATTACTTGGAATTCCATTGTCTATCATCTCTCTTGTCCACTGGAATGTAGGTACCGGGTGATGTCAGTCTTATCTATCTGTACCTGAGTATATCTCCAGGATTTAGAAGAGTGCCTGGTGGACACCAGATGGATGTTATTAAATTAACAAATGAATTAATTCCTTCATATACTCTCCTTTACCTTTTCAGATGAGGAAAATATGACAGCATAAATCAGGTAGATCTCCTGACAATATGATGTATCCACCAACTTACATAAAATAATACTATTTTAAAATGATTATCTTTTTACAAGATTTCTCTTTGTAACCAGTGTATTTAATAACAATAATGTTGTTATTCAAAAGTGAGAGTTACCATGATACTTTTATTATCATTGAAGGATGTGTGAAAGGAAGCAACCTCAGAGCTTAGGAAAGGGTAAGACACTCTCAGATTTCAGAAGACTCCTAAATGTGTTTCCATTTCTTTTCATTATGTGCATATAATAAATATATATGGGTCCATTTTCATCATAAGTTAAATAGTTTATCCACCAATGCAATCACATATCAACTTTTTACCCACAAAAAGTGTGGAAGTTTAAATTCTTATCCCCTAACCATATTTTCTTCTATTTTCAGAATTGTATTTTACTCTTATAACCAGTTTCTTAGTAATTGCAAATCTTTTACAAATTCTATCTAAATTCCCCATACTCCTGTAAGATTCAGCAATGTCTGTCTTGGTCACGTGTCTGTTTGCCTAAATATATATACATGACATAGAGTTAATAAAAAGCTGATGAGTAATTTATTTTTATAGTCTAAAATATATTTAACTTGATGGATGCCTGTAAACCTGCCTATGAATCAGATGGCAGCATAATCTTAATATTGGCAAAAGTGAAAAGCAAAGTTATGGTTTTATGCTAATATTATGTATTTGATGGCTGCTCAAGGAAATAACTATTGTAAGATTAATCTGAAGAGAGCATAAGCCAGTCCCTTTCAATCAATGATTCTGAACACAAAAATCCTTCTTTTTTGTTGGTAGAGAAAATAGCGGAATCCTTCAAAAATGTGAAAAGCAAACTTTTTCTTTGAAAGTTTTATTAGAAACAAAATAATGACTGTTAGCATGGAAAATGGGACTTTTTCTTCTTTTGACAATTTTAATTTTAGTCTTTGTAACATGCAATATAAATACAAATCGTTTAAAGTGGGCAACAATCTAGATCACTTAATTTAATATGTGATTGTTTCTTAACTTAAAGGTATTGGAATACATTTTTTAAAGGTTTTGTTTATTCATGAGAGACACACAGAGAGAAGCAGAGACATAGGAAGAGGGAGAAGCAGGCTTCCTGCAGGAGCCCAATGTGGGACTCGATCCCAGACCCCAAGATCACTCCCTGAGTCAACGGCAGATGCTCAACTGCTGAGCCACCCTGGGATACATATTTTAATCTTGGCTTAACCTTGATACTATAAATAGAAAATGTTGCATGTTAATTATGTTTGTATATCCAATAATACAAGCCCTTTGGGGGAGAGAGAGGAAATTAGACAAAAATCTTAAGTGAAATTGTCCTACACAGATACCAAAATATCTAGAAATTGTCCATAGGATATATAAAAGAGTACTTCACATTTCTATTGGATATTGTTTAATTGAACATTGGGCAGTAATCAAAAGTTCAAACACTAGCACTTTTATGTTGTGTGTTATTGGACACTGAGATTAAGAGCTCCAAGATTGAACTTCATTCAAAAAATGTTGAAGTCTCCACTAGCTTTAGTCTTTGGAAAAAAAAAAAAAAGACCAAAAATAGAGTAAATTTATAATTTAGGTGATACAACTTCTTTACAGGTACTTTTCCTCACTCTTTGGGTCCTTTTCCCTTGCATTATAGATACTTAAAGTGACATCGGAGCTCCATCAGAGATAACTAGCAGAGTGATGTTTGTTTAGATGCTAACCATCATGTATTATCTAGTCATACATTTTTAAATATTTTATCTGTTAGATAATCTAATACTTTAATACAGTTGTCATCTGACTGTGTCCTAGCACAGATTACATAGTTGTGGACAGATTTTTATCAACTTCCCTATATGTTCTTTCTAAAACTGCTCTACCTAATACAAAGGATGGAGATATTTTGACCATACTCTTTTTCTATCTTCCCTTTTATATTCTTTCTTTTCCCTCATTAAAAAAAAAAAAAAGGCATACTTTCATCTATCTTTAATAGTACTGTGATGCATTTCCCTGAGTGGTATAAATTTCCATAGTACACAACAGAAAAATAACTCAAAATATCTATGCCAGCTGAGCCTTTTATACCAAGATAGTAAGACGCCAGGCTAGGGTTCTATGTCTTTCCTTATCTATTACATATTCCCTAATGACACCACTGTACTTCATGGGGTCCCTAAAAATTTACAGATTGTATGACAGATGGTTATAGATTTGTAGGTAGAGAAAATATAGATCTTTTAATTTGATCAATTCATGAGTATTTCCTATCACAGCCAGTTAGTGATTTTTTTTTTAATGCTATTCTCTATTTAAAGAAACCGTCATATCTATCGTGTGCCTTGGAGGACCTCCTGCAAATGTGGTTGATGAGAGAATTTTCGAAGCTTTGGATATTTTATCTCCAAAGATGAGGATGCTTCAGTGATGAGACCCTAAAGTAGCTTTATTAAGATATTCACATTTTAAATTCTATTACAATTTGGAAACTGGTCGATTGCAAAAAAAACTAAGTCCAGATTAACATGAGTTTCGGATATTCCCTTAAAATGGCAAATGTGATTAAATATAGGACCTTAAAGTTGCATCTTTATAAAATGCATTTAGAAATGAGATGGTGGAGGGGCACCTGGGTGGCTCAGTGGTTGAGCATCTGCCTTTGGCTCAAGTGGTGATCCTGGTGTCCTGGGATCAAGTCCTGCATTGGGCTCCCTGCAGGGAGCCTGCTTCTTCCTCTGCTTGTGTCTCTGCCTCTCTATTTGTGTCTTTTATAAATATATAAATAAAATCTTTTTTTAAAAAATGAGATGGTAGAAAGAATGAGGGGGATCCCTGGGTGGCTAAGCGGTTTAGTACCTGCCTTTGGCCCAGGCCATGATCCCGGACACCCAGGATCAAGTCCTGTGTCTGTCTCCCTGCATGGAGCCTGCTTTTCCCTCTGCCTATATCTCTGCCTCTCTCTCTTTCTCTCTGTGTCTCTCATGAATAAATAAGTGAAAATCTTTTTAAAAAATTTTTTAAAAAAGAGAATGAAAGTGAATGCTTTTAACACGTTTGAAAAAAGAAGTAAAACTTTTTTTTTTTTCTGAGAGGAAGTATAATTTGACTGATTCTTTGAGGACTGGCCTTTACCATGATGTGACATATGAGACATTTTCTCACTTTTGCAGCACAGTCTGAAGTCTGTTCACATTCTTTACAGAGCTAGGGTGGATGAGTCTTGGAAATACAGAAAGCAGGTAACCCATTCTGATTTTTTTATGAACATACTAGTAACTTTAACTAAACATGTGTTGTTAGCAGCACTCTTAACTATGGAATGCCTATAGCAGAATATTCCTGGTTGTCTAGGATTCCTTATGACAAACAAACCAGCAACCCATGGGTTTATGGGACAGAGCTATCTAGAAATATGGCACATTAACTGTATGCATTGAGTATAAAGTGGAAATGTTGCACGAACCACCTATTTTTTTATGTTAAACAGAGTGACCATAAACCTTACCGATAAACCTCATACGTTAATCTGTGCCAGAGAATGCCAGATCCAGAAGTCTAGGAAATTGCTCCAGGGGTTCAGGACCTCCTCTGCTTTGTGTATGGGATCTGTTCTTGAAATTAGGGGGAAGACTTGATATTGAATAAGACCTGTGATTCGGGTAACTCTAATTTGACAATCCAGTTGTTTATATTTATCTGACTTTTCATTCTTTGTTTAGCAATATTAAGAAAAGGCTTAATCAATTTATTAGCTGATCGATCATTAAAAGCATTTTTTTTTTCATGAAAAATACCTAATTTTTGGCAGGCAACTAAGAAGTCATAGACAGCAACTGAATGACAATACTATAACACTGTCTTCTGTTTTCAACTGCTTATTTTTTGCAAGGTGTGTTATTCAGCATGCGCATGTGCACAAGCAATAGCAGCATATCAGCTTTAGACGTGGACATGTCACAGGTAAGGAGACTCTATACATACTCCTCAGGTACATTTTATAGATACAAATAAATAAACAAAAACTGGTATACATTCAAGTAGGTGTTTACTTTTGTTTGTTTATTCTTGGAAACTGCTCTTTTTAGGAATGTAGCCTTCAATTCTCAAAAGACTGAAATTAACTGCTATAAAAACCCAAGTTTAAACCTCTCCTAGAGAATTGTATAATTTTACTTCATAAAAAATAGACATTCAGTGACACAATTTTCTTATCAAATGTTTAGTTTTACTCTTAAAAATAAGTCTATTTTCTAACTTTTAGGAAATAAAGTGTACAAGAACCACAAACCACCTCTTATCTCATTAACCAAATATAAACACTGCTAGCATTCCAATGTATTTCTTTTTATTTTCTTTGTTGTTATCGTCCATAAAATGTTAGTGGATTTCCTTTTTAAAATTTGGACTCATAGGCCTTTATTCAGGTTTTTCAGTTAAATTTATGTCATTAACATTTTCATATGTTACTAAGTATACTCTGAATGAATGACTTTAATGGGTAATTAATAAACTACCAAAACATGAACTCAATGTATTTCAGTATTCTGTGAATAATAATGCTGTCACCATCATCTTTTATAAGAATTGTTGCCTAAACCTGATTGGTTTCCAATAATGTATATGAAATAGCATCTCTGATCAGGAGGTTAGTGTAGATTTCTACAATGGCAAGCCAAAAAAAAAAAAAAAGGCCATCTCTGAACATTCTCCACATAGTAGTTTTAAAGTATTTTCCACTTCGAGGTGAGAAATTTTAATTTGCCTTTATGGTTTTTTTTAAAGATTTATTTATCTTAGAGAAAGAGCTCAAAGGAGAGTTCACAACTGCAAACGGGAGGGACAAAAGAAGAGAATCTTCAAGCAGACTCCCCACTGAACAACCTGAGGGGCTCAGTCCCACAACCCATGAGATCACGACCTGGTCCAAAACCAAGAGTCAGACTTTCAAACTGAGCCACCCAGGTACCTCAATCTCTCTAATTATTTAAAGATTGAGTGGCTTTTCATATTTTGGTATATGACTTTTTCCCATGAATTGTTAAGGAATATAATTTTGATAATTAAATGTGCTATTTTATCCATTTTCTATGATATCCCCAGTAATTAAAAATATAAAACCTTCTCTTTACAATTATTTTAATAAATTGGATTCAAGGTCAATCATTTCAGAACATGCACAATGAACCTGCTCTCTATAAGTGATTTTTTTTTCATGGAAACTTCCTTTTCCATTGCATGGGGGAAAAGACTAATTGTTCCTGCTATGGTATATGAAGACTTAAGAAGCCACTATGGCAGACATGAATTTTCATTTTCCCTGAAAAATAATGTTCAGTTCTCTCTCAATTCTATCCCTAACTGCTCTCTTTCAAAAGAAGTGTAACAAAAAATTTATATATAAGTAGCAGGAAACAAAACAATGCACTTTTTATTTTTCAAAGCTTATCATTTCCCTAAGTGCAAAGGACCTTATAGGTCCTGGAATTGTATCATCCGATGAACTACATATGAAAAATTTCAAAGTGCATTTGTAGTAGAAGCCAAAAACCAATCCTAAGAGCTGCTGATGTGGTATTATTTGGCTGTTGGATTATATTTAGTTCTGCTAGCTGAGATCAAACATTTCCATATTCTATGCATTTACTTCCCCCTTTTTTGTAATAATTAGCAGTTCTCCTTCACAGTTAGCTGTACAGCCAATTTAACGACGTCGACATTAATTTCCGACAAAGGTTAGGCTATTATTCAGAGTGAAACATTATTGTAGACTACACAAAGCAAAAGGAGATCTTTTAAAATCGAAATTTGAACTACAGATATCTGACGTTTTATATTCCTAGCTTGACTGAAATGTTGATGTCATTCAAAAGTTTACAGATAAACTTTGTTAAAGCAATACAGAACCATTTTATAGATATATTTTATCTGATAAAGCAGTGTTCCAGGGCAAGAAGATTAAACAGTAGCAGAGACAAACCTTTTGGTATTGAGACTTTTCTGAGCCATCCTGGTCAACAAAGATGATGGGCAAAGTTAAATCACTGTTAGGATGTTCTGTATACCAGACTGATTGTCTAATTTGAAAGAAAGTATCCTAGGGGAATAATATCAGTCCACACTTGATCAGAATGGAGGCTGAACATCTCAAAAGTAAAAGTAAGTGACTCAGAAAAAGTTGACTAAAAATCCATGAAAAAAATTTGAAGAGTTTCAACAACTATAAACTCACTTCTTCCACACACATATTTTCTGATAAGTTTTCAAATGTGGAAGTATTTCTGACTCTGTGGGCCCAGAATCAAACAAAACCCAATTCACATTGAACTTGTGAATATATTCATTTGACCCAGTCACCTGCTTTCATGAGCACAGGGATGAGTGAATGGAATAACTGGCAGGTCTCTGTTTTTCTTGACTGTGCCAGCTGGTTAATAAACTTCAATTAAGTTATTATTGTACTTCACACGTATGTGTTCCATGGGCCATATATTACTTACAGAAATAGATCATTTGGAGGACTACTAGGCTTCGTGATGTATAAACATTTCAATATGAAAATTGGAACCTTTGGAGGGAACACAATAATTATGTACATATATGGGTTTTATTTTGTCTATTCCAGGCATTCTCAAGCAGGGTGATTTTGCTGCGCTAGGAATATTTGGCAGGCGGGACACATTTTTGATTTCCACATCTGGGGGAGTGCTACTGACATCTAGTGAGTGAGATGTTCCTCTCTACTTTAGAAGGCCTTTTCTCTTCACTGTACTATGGATTTGGCTTCCTCATTTATACCTTTGTACTTTTACTTAGATCTTTTTCATTAATTAGGAAGTGCTTTCTATTTTTGTTTGAGAAGCTAAATCTCAACTGGTATTTGAGGGTTGTAGCAGTCTTCCCCTCTCCTTTAGGGCTTCTGTGACTCTTCTGGCTGTCATCCTTGGTCTCCACTTCACGTCCAAGTAAAAATGACACCAAAGTTAAACATGTAAGAAGACTTTATTCAAGATTATTGAATTAAGAGAGACTAAATTTTATTCCACTGAAATGAAAGGAAAAAGAGTCTTTAAGTGCTGGATGAACTAGTAGAAAAGTACTTGAGGCAGTGGAGTTGGACAAGGATGGGTGGGTGGTGGTTGGGAGGTGTAGAGCACACTGAGTTACTCCTGAGTTTGTAAATGTTTTCATCTGTGATCAGGGTATCTATATTCGCTAATTAGCACCCATTAAAGTTACTATTCTACCCATCCAAAGAGACTACAGGAGAGGGGTGCTCTCTCCTTCAATGTTTACATTTTATTTTATTCTATTTATTTTTTAAAAAATTTTATTTATTTTGAGAGAGAGAGAGAGAGAGAATACTAGTGCAGGGAGGGGCAGAGGCAGAGGGAGAGGATCTCAAGCAGACTCCACACTGAGATTGGAGCCCAACCTAAGTCTCTATCTCATGACCCTGAGATCATGACTTGAGCCAAAATCAAGAGTCAGATGCTTAACCGACTGAGCGGCTCCAGTGCCCCCAGTGTTTACACTTTAAACAGATGTTTAAACCTAGATGTTTCCTAGGTTCCTGACAAAGACATTTCGTGGATTGTAAAACTGTCAAAAAAAACTGGGAGAGGATCTACATATATTTTAAAGAGGAAGAAAACGATGTCACAATTGCAATTTTTATAAAGTGAATGCACTAAGAAAAGGGAAGTCAGGGGCCTGTAGTCAGGAAGAAACCTGTGTATAAACTTTCGTCAGGCAGAGGGGAACATTAACACCATTCGGGCCAGTTGTTTTAGAGTCTGCTCACTACGTCTTTGAGTTACCTCTTTCTTCCCAGTTACGTGAAGACTTCCGCAAAAAATCTTTCATTCTTTTTAATCTTAGCAGAGTTGGGGTGTGTGTGCATGTGTCTGTGTGTGTGTGTGTGTCTGTGTGTGTGCACATTCTCAATGTGTAGAGTACAACACACAGAGATGGAATAAATCATTTTAAAGTAATAGTGGTTATATCTATCTTAGCACTAATAATTTTCTTGAAATAGGCAGAAATTCTCAGGTCAAATGGTTAGCTCTATAAGACCTGAGTTTTTACTTAAAACTTTGTGGTGAAAAGAAAACAATCAAGTCTAACTTTATAGACTGTAAACTATAACATAAGGACGATATACATGTCATATACCATAAGTTGACAATCATAATTATAAGCATTATAGTCCCATTTATGGATTAAATTGTCAGCTTTGGAATCAAATATATATGGAGGTCTAGTCAGACAAACCACTTACTAACTCAGGAGCTCTATCTAACAGAGCTTCAGTTTGTCAACTGCAAGTCTAAGAAACCTACTTCATAGATTACCTTAAAGATGAAATGAAATTAAATGAGCTCTTTTTACTCTATTTGCATCTTCACCTTGAGTGGTCAGGTCTACTTTTCTAATAACAAATATAATTTAAGTAATGAGGAATTTCACATCTCCTATCCAAAAGTACGTCCTGAGGTGAGGACGTACCAGCTAACTGCTGACTTCTCATTTAGCTTTCTCATAGAACCTTATACCTGATGTATCCAAAATATGACATAGCAGCGTCATCTACACAGCTACCCAAAACAGAAGTATGGAAGGCCATCTTTGCTCTTTCTATCCCCTGGGGAACTCTGACTAATCAATTCAGATATTTTCAGTTTTACTTCTCAGCCATTTCTTGAACTTGTCCACTTTCCTACAACTCAACTGTTAGTTATCTCCTACTCCATGCTACTGTTTGCTCTTACTGATGAGAAGTTCTTCATGTACTTTTCTGGCTTTAACCTGGCCTTTCTGAAATCTGGTTCCTACCAGATCTTTCTAAAGCACGATTCTGATTACATTAGCTGCCTGCTAAGTCCCAGGGTTTGCAATATAGTAGGGACTCCATAGTTAGTAACTAATGTTGCTGTGACTACTACTATTATTATAAAAGATAAAATGCTGTGAGTCTTAGATATAATTTTCTAAATCTCCATATCCTGAAATTACTGAAAAATCCTTACCTACATAAAGTAGTGGAATCATCTTGTTTTGTAATTTATTCTGCAATTCTACTGATATTTTTCTGTGTATACCACTCTGTTCTTTTCTCTTTACTAGCTTGGGCTGGGTATTGTACAGAGTAGTTTAGATCATTGGATTATTGGCCCTCTTTTGGTTTTTCTTTGGTTTAAAAGCATTTGTGAGGTTTCAGGGGAAGTTCTTCAAGTAAAGCATGGCCAAGGTATCTGGCAGCAAGCTAAGTGGAATAGTCTAATTAAAATCATCTAAATATGGTCCTATTGTAATCATTTCCTAAGCAAAGAAATCTAAACATTAGATTTAGAAAAACATGTTCTCAATTGATATAACTATATTTTGATTTACTGAACATGCTGGACTATATAAGCTTTTTTTGGACAGAGATTGTGCTTTATTTTTCTGTGTCTTCTATAGTTTCTAAAACCATGTATGCGTGTGGGTGATAATAAATACTTAATTGATGATTGATTGTTACTCAGGGACTTGAAGTAATTAAAGCATATCCAGAGAAGACTTCACTCATATTTTAAAGAAAGTAGTTTAAGTACTTGTGAGTAATCTAATTTGCTTGTTATACACTCTAATCAGAAGCCTTTGGATAGAACCTTTCTCTTTATCCATTATACTCCCACTTACTGTCAAGTACAAACTCTGTTCTAGCACATATTATTCTGTATTGCCATTATTTGTTTACATGTCCTCTCTATTTTTTGAATGCAGAGAAAATGTCTTACTCATATTTTTTCCCTTCTCCCTGGTCTTCCAAGAAACTCAAATGTTTGTTGAATTAATGATCCTAATTAGTGTAGGATTTGTGTAGTGTTTTTTTTAAGGCAGAATCAGTACAGAGAGGAATAAATATATTTTGTTGGAAACTTTTAAGATGATGGAAACTTTATCCCTCAAAAAAAGAGGGCAAATTAACATTGGTCTCTTAAACCCAAAGTCCTGATGCCTGATGTGTTTTGTTTATAATAAGTGAATGTTTTTTGAGAGGAGATATGTTTCTAGAAGTATCAATCAATACTTCTTAGCCTTCATATGACACAAACAGACTTAATAAAACCTAAGTGGATCAAAGTCTCTTGAATATAATTTCTATAAATGCTATGATTCTGTGATTGGGATATTATTGGAGAATTGCAGAGCTTGAGGCATGAATTATTGCTAAGTGAGTGAAGGGGAGTGCAAGAGGAGAAATGAACCCAGAAAACGTATGTTTCTTTTTTTTTATTGAAGTTCAATTTGCCAACATATGGTATAACACCCAGTGCTCCTTCCATCACGTGCCCTCCTCAGTTCCCATCACCCAGTTACCCCATCCCCCCAACCCCCCATCCACCTCCCCTTCCACTACCCTTTTGTTTGTTTCCCAGAGTTAGGAGTCTCTCATATTTTGTCACCCTCTCTAATTTTTCCCACTCATTTTTCCTCCTTTCCCTTATAATCCCTTTCACTATTTCTTATATTCCCCGTATGAGTGAAACCATGTGATGATTGTCCTTCTCCGATTGACTTACTTCACTCAGCGTGATACCCTCCAGTTCTATCCACATTGAGGCAAATGGTGGGTATTTGTCCTTTCCTATGGCTGAGTAATATTCCATTTTATATATAGACCACATCTTTTTTTTTTTTAAGATTTTATTTATTTATTCATGAGAGACAGAGAGCAAATGAGAGAGAGGCAGAGACACAGGCAGAGGAAGAAGCAGGCTCCATGCAGGGAGCCCGACGTGGGACTCGATCCCGGGTCTCCAGGATCAGGCCCTGGGCTGAAAGTGGCGCTAAACCGCTGAGCCACCTGGGCTGCCCCAGACCACATCTTCTTTATCCGTTAATCTGTCGAAGGACATTGAGGCCCCTTTCACAGTTTGGCTGTTGTGGACATTGCTACTATAAACACTGGGGTGCAGGTGTCTATAGGAAAGTTCTTGGTGCTTGGAAAGTAGATACAAGGGGATAGGGGAGAGATCTAGGCTCAGTGACCTAGCACTTATAAATTCTCTTTTTACTCCTCCAGTAGTTCATCTTTTCCCAATTCCGACTAGAGAGATAGACTCTGAAACTAAATGGAATTGTGTCTTCAAATTCCAACGTGCTGCATAGGGAAAAACACAGAGATTGATAGCAGGAAGAAAGGACATACTGGGGATTGGCCATATGGAAAAATAATTTAAGAAACTGAGGTTTGAAGAGAAAGTGAGATATGTCCAAGGTCATGTAGAAGCATATTAATTCAAATTACATCTTCTAAATACCTATTATGAGCCATATAAGTAGTAAAGGCCCTCCTATGCATTTCCTCATTTCCATATCAACTTAACTAGGAGAATTCTAAGTATTAAATTTTAGCAGAAAAGTAACAACATATTGGGACTAACCTTTCATACCTTCAATAGGTTCTGTAAGAACTATTTTACATGAACAGTTCTTGGATTAAGGAGAATCTACTTCTGTGTCCAGAGGCAGTCTTCCTAGTCAACTCTAGCTGAGTGAGAGGTGATGCACATTTAAAACCAGAGCTGTTCTAGAAAAGAACAGAGAGGGATATTGGTAAAACAAGTGGCATATTAAGTCTTTTGTCTTCCATTCCTTAATATGTATTTTGAAACTGTTATCCTCAGACTATTGTAGTAAAAGACGAGGACTGAAATAATTAAATTGTAAGATCTTCCTCAAATATGTCAATGTAACAGTTGATTAAACACTACTGTATCCTCTGGCTCAAAAATCAAAGCAATAGACCTATTCCTAGAAGGGACAACTGTATCACAAAAGCTGTCTCTTTGTCCATAGCAGATGGGACCAGAGGAGCTAGGATGAACCTACCAGATAGTTTATAGGGGAGACAAATGGCTCTCAGCAGAGGCACAGTAGTTTACCGTCAGCACCAGTGGTTACAGTGGTCCATGTGCAAAGGGCAAAAGAAGACAGTAAATTAGATGGACAAGAAGAATGGCACACCCCTAAAAAGAAAATCAGAAATTCAAGTTATTATGTCATTCTTTGGTACCAGGCTTGCCATGCCTCAGTTCTAGTTTAATTGAAGCCCAAACTTTCTCCTCCTAGATTCCCTGAGATTCTATCTTAAAACAAACAAATAAAACTAAAAAACACTATCTAACCCTTTTTGGATGGCATTTCTTTTTTCGTCAACCCAAAAGACCTTAGCTAAAAAGGCTCATTCATTAAAAATGTTTTCAATCTTGTACCAGAATATTAACACATCAGTTTATCAAGTATCTAATGTTAAAAAAAAAAGCTTCAGTAACAATTGGGAAATTGTTATTCTCTTCATTTTCATCTGAAAAATATATATATCTGGGTTTAGTTGTACTGATCTATGTAGTTCTTAGCTACAAGTTTTTCATTACTAATCTTCTGAGTTATTGATTATTAAATCTTGGTTGTAAGGCAAATCTCGTTTAATCTGCAACTGATCAACATTGATTTTTATTTTAATTTCAAGGATGTATTATTTATTTTATATTTTCTCTGAACTTCAAGTTCAAAGGGTAGTTGAATTTTGTGCCATTTTTATTAGTGTAGTCCACCTAGAATTTGTGACTGTTTTGAGGATATTTTGTGCACTTTAGCTAGCCAAGCCCTCTAATTTTCCTTATATGTTCTTATTTAATATTTGACGTACCATAAGCCATGTATCTGAATTTCTTCCTTTCAACATTTGGATGTTCATTTCCTCTTTACAGCTTGTTCTCAGGCCAAATATGTAGTTTTCATTTTTGAATATGGAACTAATATAACTCTGAACAATCTGTGAAGGATTTGGTATATCTGAATTAAAATTTAGATTTTCTTGCATAAACCATTTACCTTTTTTACTAAGTTGACATGAGTTATATCTTTGTATTAAGGAAGGTAAGGAAAGTTTCTCTTGATATTTGAGATATGAACAGTGCACTTATGAGGGAGTTTTTCTGAGCCATTATAAATGTCAGTGTAAAAGGATGTCAGAACTGGAATTTCAACTTATGCACTTCTCAAGAAGCAGTAATTGCCACTGAAGGCATCAGGTCACTATTACAAACAGAATGAAAAAAAGATTTGGATCCAGGATTCTCAGGAACTCCTCAGGCAAGGGCATAAAAAAGGTATGAGATTTGGAGAAGGCAAAAAATTTTGTAAGGTGTGTGTGTGTGTTTGTGTGTGCGTGCATGTGTGTGTATAAAGAACTCTTGCCATGCTTTGAATGAAGATTGAAATATTGATTAATATCTTACACTGAACACTTCTAACCTCTAAATTGAGGCCATGCTTTATAACTTGAGATAAATCTTGAACAATTTATTACTCTAGATTCAGCCCGAAAGTCATAGAGCACACATTTTCATCCAGTGGAAAAATAAGCCGTTCTACTGAATAAAATTTAAAAATAAAATTATGTTCTGTTTACATCCATAGGGTATACTTTTTCAACAAAATGGCTACACCAATGTTTATTTGGATAAAATATACCTTTGGAGAGTTATCTCTTGTGTTTCACGCGTCAGGTGATCAAGAAAGGTCATTAAAAATAAAACAAAACAAAATTTAGAAAGGACTATAGCAGGTGATCACTCTTCCTGGAAACCACACTTTATCAGAATATTTCATTTTGTGACTGATAGGATAATAAGAGATGTATTCCTTAAATATCAGTAATTTTTTAATGTCACTTGTTATTTTTTGAAAGTATAAGGTATTTGAATGATAGAGTGTTAAAATGCAATACATTGGACCCTTGAACCAACAGAGTTCAGGTTGGGGTTGAGATTTTTTAAGACAGCACAAGAAGTAAGAGAAAAGCAGTATTTTAAAATTTTGCTCCATAGAGTATCTAAGGATAAGACTTTTAAGTTAATCCTGACAGCAGTATAATCTTTTAAAATGACATTTGGTTGCAGTGAGGGGAATCAAAACCTTACTGGAGAGTTGAATAAGAATTAGTTGGCTGGGATTTCTAAAAGAAAGCACAGCAAATGGAAGAGAGTGGCCTTTTTATATGTTCCAAGGAGACCCAAAGTAGGAACTCTAACTGTTTCTATGAGGAACTGAAGAAAATAGAACTCCAATATTTCTAAGACATGATAAAAGAGAATGAGAAACAAAGGACAGGGAATTCCAGTCAGCACTGGAAAGGGATGAAGAGATTCCAGTGAGGATAGATGAATTAGTCACTATAGTTAAGCCCAATCAGTCAACACAATAAGAGACAGAAGGAGAGAGCAGCTGCTACCACTAGAAAAGAATGTCCTAGTGCTAAGAGACAATTATCAAGACACTGTTTTCATTTCCCTGAATATGGCACTCTCTCAACAAGCTATTTTAACAGCCCCAATGGTTGATTTTATATGGGTCAGAATTGATATAACTGAACTGATGGAAGAAATAGGCAATAATAAAAATAGTGTCCATTTATCAAGTTTGCCATCATTAAGACATCTTCATGCTGTATAATGCCATAATTGACAACAGGGATCTGAGAAGCTGTGGATAAATAGAGGACCTCCTCAGTAATAAAATGTAAGTGAGCTATTGACATCTGCATACCATTTATATGAGAAATGGAGTCACATAAATTCAGGACAATTAACGTTTTCGATTTCACTTTTGGGTTTCATATCCTGACGACATGGCACTGGACTCCTGGAGCAAACCCCCCTTCTCCTCCTCCTTTCTGTTGATGACTACTTTTCACTCCTTTCACTTCGTGTCAATAGGTCCATCGCAGTGCAGGAGGAGGATGACAGAGAGGCTGTAAAACCTGAACCAATTTGTATTTGTAATTGCTAATAGTACTGTTAAGAGCTTACACGGAAAGAGAGATTGAAAATACCACCTAAAATTACATTAGGGTATTATTTGTGGCTTTTAATCATCCATGCAATATTTGTCTGTCATTACCACACATAATTGAGAAGTGGCCATTCATGACAAGGCAATTATAAGCAAAAAGCCTTACGCTTTACAAACAATAGAAACAAAATGTATTAGCTAAGACAGGACCAGTTTTAGTTTGTAGAATTATCCTCTTTCTACTACACTAATGAATATTTAAATGTAAAGAAAGCCAATTATTTGTAAAAAGTAGGACAGAATTTATTCCATTCGCTCCATAGCCATATAATAGTTTTGAACATTATGCAACTGAATTTGTGAAGTCATTTTCCATTAATCTGCAATTATATTAATATATTTTGTTATAAGAAGGTCTATAAAATAGTCTTACAATATGAAAATACAGAAGTTTCCCTTTACAGTACCATTCTCTCCAGTCTTGCTTCCTAGAGATGACCAACCACTGTTAACAATTTAATACATTACTTGCCAAAAGATTTTTCATTAGCATATAAACATGTAATCGTCTTACCTATGGGTAACCTATGAAAGAGTCATAATTAATTTGATAAAACACAATGTGGTTTTAGTTTTATGGCTTCTGCCTTCATAAACAATGTGTTCACATCCCCTCTGTCAAGTACCTCTTCCCTTAAATTTCTGACTGCTTTTACTTGTTAAAGTTTGTCAGTATTCAGTACATATTAAGATTCTAATATCAAGTTCAATAGTCTTCTTTTCTGTAGCATTCCTCACTTGTATTTTCTTTCCCTTTTTTTAGTGGGCAGGGAGATAGAGAGCATAACTTAAAATTGGAAGGAAAAGAGATCGTGGCCTGGGTCTTGACCCTCTGGGTCTTGACCCTCTGGGAATGGAACTGGGAAGAGGAAAAATGGAAATTAGGGTTTTTCCTATGAATGGGAACTCTCCACCTGTAGCAGGAGAGGTCCCCAGGCTCATGTTGGTTTGTCTTGTTCCCTCAGGTTTTCTTCTTACTGGTGGCCTCCACTGGTTTGTGGCTTATGAGTTTACAATGCATAGAAATTCTTGAGATGGATTTTAACTTTGCTTGCAGTCATAAGTGTCCTGTAGAAACACCTGAGGGCGAACAACCTCTGTCCCTTCTGGCTCTGACCAACATCTGTATCTTCTCTACAGGGTCTGGACATGAAGAACTCTTACCCTACATTAGACTCCATGCTTTTTTATGAAACCCTCTTCTCCGGGAAGTACAGAGATTGATCATGGGAGTATGTTGTCCTCTCAGGCATACTATCCTGAAGATGTTTCTCAGCCTGTTGATAGCTACTTTCAAAAGCCTCTACCTTCAGACACCTCACACAAAATGTAGTCTTCAGTCTCAAAATCTATACTTAATCCCAAACTCCAGAAACAGAGGTCCAGTTTTTGTAAAAACTTCATCACTGCATTTTACTGTTTTTTTGCCACAACAGGGAGGCCTGTTTCAGCAGCTGAGCAAGCATGTGGTGGGAAGGAAGGTAAGTGTTCATTGTGTAGAAAACCACTCTCAGCCAGTTTCTCAGAGCTATGTCTTCATTTGGCTTTGAGTGAAGGAAGTAGGACTCAAACACCCACCCTGTGGAGAGGGAAGAAAGTAACCTCTCACTCCTAATACCTCCCATCACTAAAACCAACTTTCCCATAAAGCCCTGGTCCGCTCCTTCTATAGCAGGTGTGGCATGGCTCAGGGGAGATAGTATTTTCAGAGTTATTTTTCTCTTTCCTCTTTGTAAGCCTCAGAGAGGGGTCTGGACCTAGCCATCATTTGGGGTGCAGTAGGAAACAAGCTACCCAATACAGTGTTCCACAGATGTAAACACATTGACACACACAGACACACCCCCATTGAGTGGGGTATGCAAAGTGCAATAGCATATTACTTCCCACTTTGTTGTTTGTTGTACAAATTGGTATCGTTTAACATTTTATCAATTTTTCCTTCACTGTAAATAAAATACCACCACATTCTGTTAGTAGAATGAATATGTGCCACCTTCTGGCCAGGATGGATCTAGATATAGATCTAGATAATTTTTTTTAAAGATTTTTATCCATTTCTTTGAGAGAGACAAAGTGAGAGCACACGTAGGGGGAGGGGCAGAGACAAAGGGAGAACCAAACTCCCCACAGAGCAGGAAGCCCGACATGGGGTTCCATCCCAGGACCCTGATCATGACCTGAGCTGAAAGCAGATGCTTAAGCCATTTAGCCACCCAGGCACCCCTAGCCAGGGTACTTATTTGCTGGTGACAGATCTCTAGGTCTCAGGGACTAGCAGGTTCGAAATAACAGGTGCTCCATTAGGCAAGGCCCTGAAGCTAGGAGATACAGAGACATGAGGCATGAGTAAGAAATAAATCTTTGTGTTAAAAGCCACTAAGTTGGGACACCTGAGTGGCTCAGTGGTTGAGCATCTACCTTTTGGCTCAGGGCCTAATCCCAGATTTCCGGGATCAAGTCCCACATCGGGCTCGGAGCCTCCTTCTCCTCCCTCTGCTTGTGTCTCTGCCTTTCTTTCTGTGTCTCTCATAAATATAAAAAATCTTTAAAAAATAAATAAATAAAAGCCACTAAGGTTTGGAGATGTTCATTACTACACCATAGACTTTCCTGGCCAGACACAATGAAAACTGTAGTTGTTTATCACTCATTGCATTTTGTGTGTGCCGTTTATTTCATTTCCAAATTTTTACTCTTCCACTGTTTCAGTGACTATCACTCTATATTTGTTTTTGTACACATGAACTACTGGTACAAATATTTAAGCTGTGTAGAAAGTGTTAAATTCACCTGGAAAAGACACAGTTTATACATTAACTAACAATATATCAGGATACTTACCCTGAATATTATTAATCTCTTTATAAGGCAAAAACTTTTCTCATTTTAATTTACATTTTCTTTTTTTATTTATTTTTTTTATTTTTTATTTTTTTATTTATGATAGTCACACAGATCGAGAGAGAGAGAGAGGTAGAGACACAGGCAGAGGGAGAAGCAGGCTCCATGCACAAATCCCGACGTGGGATTTGATCCCGGGTCTCCAGGATCGCGCCCTGGGCCAAAGGCAGGCGCCAAACCTCTGCGCCACCCAGGGATCCCAATTTACATTTTCTGAATTATTGTTGAGATATGGTGTTCACTGGGCATATTTTGTTTGGCCAATTTTTCATTCAGACCATTTGCTGTTTTTCTATTAAATTGTTTTTCTTTTCCTACTTAAAATGTTATAGAAATTATTTCAAAGTAAGATCATTGACCCTTTGTCTTTAAATATATATTTATATTTAATATTTTAAGATAATTATTCAAAAAAAATATATATATAGATAGATTTCTTTTTTAGAGAGAGGGAGTGGGGAAGAGGGGCAGAGGAAGAGAGAAAGAGACAAAGCCTATTCCATGTTCATCGTGGAGCCCGATGAAGGACTTGATCTCACGACCCTAAGATCATGACCTGAACCAAAATCAAGAGCTGGATGCTTAACCAACAGCGCCACCCAAGTTCCCTGTCTTTAAATATTTTTCAACACTTTCCACAGTGTAGATCACTAGAAATTTTTCCAGAATACTTTATAAATTTTTTTTTAAATTTTTTTTTTAATTTATTTATGGTAGTCACAGAGAGAGAGAGAGAGAGAGAGAGAGAGGCAGAGACACAGGCAGAGGGAGAAGCAGGCTCCATGCACCAGGAGCCCGACGTGGGATTCGATCCCGGGTCTCCAGGATCGCACCCTGGGCCAAAGGCAGGCGCCTAACCGCTGCGCCTTCCAGGGATCCCTCCAGAATACTTTATAATATAAAACTTGACAATTTTCAAATGCTCACGTCCATCACTCTTTTTCTCATACGTGTTATGTCATGTTTCATAAGGCACCTTGTGAAAGTTTTTTATATTTTTCTTTATATGTCAGAAGCTCAACACTGACTGCACATTAGGATTATTAGGAAAGATTTTAAAAACACTGGTACTCTGGTCCCATTCCCAAATATCCTGACTTAATTGGTCTAAGAGGCATTAGGCATCTGCATTTTATTTATTTTTTTAAAAAGATTTTATTTATTTATTTGAGAGAGAGAGAGCACAAGCAGAGGGAGCAGCAGACAGAGGGAAAAGAAGCCTGACTTGGAGCTCCATCCCAGGATCCTGGGATCATGATCCGAGCCTAAGGCAGATGTTTAACCAAATGACCCACCCAGGTGCCCCTAGGCATCTGCATTATAAAAGTGCCACCGCACCATCCTCCTTAGGGTGCTGCTGGCTCACAGAGTGGGTGTCTGTTCTGGTGACAAATCCTCTCCTTTGTGGAGTGCAAATGGGATAGGCCCATGACAATGGAGTAACAGACTGGCAGCCTGGATCTGAGAGGCACTTTAAAGATGTTCTGTGCAAGGACCAGCTAGCTGCCCAGCACATTCTGACTGATGGTATGTTTCTGTTGTGATGAGAAGAAGAAACCACCATGGTGTGGGAAGCTTAGACATGCATTCCCCACCACACGGGCTACTCAGATCTCAGCTTGGTAGTTGTCAGGCAACTCAGAGTGAGATGACAAGACTATTTTCAAACATCTATGGTCAGGTTACAAGAATTTGTATTTTAAAAAAAAGTAAAGGCAGAATTAGAAATAGATACTAATGTAGACAGGATCCTGCTAAGCAAGGATATGAGTCACCAAGATTTAATGGATTCATTGGATCCTAAGATTATAACATATGATAACGGTTTTGTTGCTACTGTTAGAAAACCTATGCAAAGTTATTAAAGTTTAAAATGTAAAGAGAAGGGGCCCAAGGGTGGCTCAGTTGGCTAAGCATGGACTCTTGATTTTGGCTCAGGTCATGGTCTCAGGATCATGAGATTGAGGCTGCATTGTTGGGTTCTGCCTTCAGCAAGAGTCTACTTGGAGATTCTCTCCCTCCACCCTTCCCCCCTCCCCCATGTTTGCATGCTCACTCTCTCTTTCTCTCTCTCTCAAATAGATCTTTAAAAATTTTTTTTTTAAATTAAATTCAGATAGTAGTATGTTATTTAGAGATAAACCTTATTATAATTTCTACCTACACAAATAATGAGGCTATTTTGATAAACCTAAACTTTAGAAAGAAGATTTGGATTGACTGTTGTGGTCCCATTTTGGTCTAACAACCTTTATATTTCTATAGCTAATTAAGTTGCCCAACACCCAAATACTAATAATTCACAAATTGAAGAGTTGAAAATTATTAAGACTTTTCAGTGGCTTATCTGGTAATCTGAAATTAACCTTTCATTTTAAAAGTAAGAGATACTAAGTTTGGAGATCAGAATGAAATAAGTTTATTAGTAACATAGATTATTATAATAGATTTGCCAATTTCATTAAAATTTAACATGAAACAGAATTATTTGTATGTATTACATGTTTTGTTATTTAAATAACAAAATTAAATATACTAAGTACTACTATTGATGTATAGTAGTTTATTACCATGCTACATGATATTATTCCTTATTTATAATGCATGAAAAGAGTAGTTGAGCAATTTATTCCCAGAAATGGTCATTCTGTAACATTCATTGCTCTTTATTAATTAAAAGAACAATACATATTTGTTCTACATGCAAGGACTACTACTCAGAAGTAAAAAAGAATGATATGCAGACATACATTCCAAAATGTTTTAAATTACAAAAGAATTATGCTACGTGAAAGAATCCAAAAATAGAATTCTACATGAAATATGATTCCATTCATATGAATTCCTAGAAAAGATACAGCCACAATGATAGAAAGCAGTTTGGTGATTACCAGAAATCAGAGCTGGAGGGTGAGACTTACTATAAAATGACATAGGGATATTTTTGGGTGATGTAACTGCTCTATGTCATGATTGTAGTGGTGGTTGCATGACTCTGTGTCAGAATTAGTTAAATTATACAATTAAAAATCAGTGAATTTTTTTTAAATCAATGAATTTTAATGTATATAAATTCTACCTCAATACAATTGTATTAAAAATAAAATTTTATTAAAAATAAATTTTCATTTCTATAGGTATGAGTGAAATTGAAGATAGATATTTATTAGCATTTATTATTTTTAATGAATTACTTTGTCATCTCTTTTGTCTATTTGGATATGTTTTCTTAATGATTTGAAAGAGCGACATTAAAAATTATTGAAATTATTAACTTTTCTGCTCAGTAAATATAGGATATACCTCTTAAAGATGTTTCTTATCAAATGATTATGTGGTCAAATATATTACTTTCATGCATTATTCTCTTGCTTTTATTCTTTAATTTTCTGATTCTGATTCTTTTATAATGTCTGTTTTTTTTTTAACTTATCTCTATGGCTGCCAGATTTAGAAAATAAAAATAGTAATAAGTCTTCAGATAAAAAGCTGATAATTTTAGTGTATATTGCACAAGACATATTATATTAAAAACTTCTGTTATCAGAAATTCTAAGTTGTGTGTACTGTATTTTACCAGGCAAACCTATTTCTATTTCATTTTGGAATTGTTTGCCTGGTTTTTGAGAAATGTGGATCAAATGATTTTTCCAAAAATATTTGACCAAATTTGCCACCAATTACAGTTGTTAATAATAACTTTCTACTGATTTAAATTCCAATTTTATCAGAAAAGAACTACAATGTCTTTAATAGCTGTATTTCTGTTTCTGCATTTTGTTACTCATTTAAAACAAATTCTTTTAAGTTTTAAAATATCTCAAAAATTATAAAGCTGAAATAGCTTTGGTTATATGCATCAACTTGGGAAAATAACATCATTAATGAATTGCATATGAAAGGGTGAAGGTTTTTACATTTATTCAATTCTCCTTCATAATTCTTATTAAAATTTAATTGATTCTTTTATTCTGTAAATCAACGATCATTTTAAGTTTATTCCAATGTTTTTGAATGCTCTGATTTTTATTTGGCTGTTTTCAATGTAATAGTATTGTTAAGTATGTAAGAAAGCTCTTTCTATGGAGGTGAACAATTTAAAGTGCGTCTGAATAAAACTGTATGGAATTAGTCTTATTTGTAATAGTTTGAATTTTATAGCTTTAGAATTTTCTTTTTTAGACCATTTTTTTCTCATGGAAAAATTATGCTCCAGTTTCTTGTTTGTTTTAGAATTGCACATAATAATTTCTTAAAATATCATCTATTCTATCTTGGGTTTATATGTACTCATGTTATCCCATTTTTTATTGACTTTTGAGTATTATTTGTCTATTTAATTATTTAACAAAGACATAGCCCTTAGAGTTACTTATTCCTTTTATTGTTTCACTGCTTTTATAATTCATTAGATTCTGTATCTAACTTGATTGCTCATCTTCATTTGTTTCCCAAAAGCTTTGTTTCAGAGTTTCAGATTTTCGGAGTTTACAGAGATTTTCTTTAAGGTCAACCATATGATCATTTATTATAAATGCTTAATGACACATAAAAAACTTTATCCTTTCATTGGAAGGTGAAAGTTTAGAGATATAATTATTATATTATCTTTAACATTTAATTATTTAACTTAATTTATGTCATTAATTTTTCTACTTAACAAATATTGAGGAAGCATTATTAAAACTTTTAATGTTTTCTATGGGTTAAATGACTCATTCACTACATTAATTGCATATAACTATCCTTTATCATAACTCTTGCATCTCAAGTAATAAAAGCTCCATTTAATAGATTTACTTCAGAGTCCACTTTGTTTTATATTTATATTTTGGTTTCTGCTCTTCTTTAAAAGCCTTTGGCTAGTGTAGGCTTTATTTTATATTTGCTTAATTCTTTTGATCTTTGTGGAAATGTATTTGTCTCAATTTTGGTGGTATTTGTTTTGATGATATATTTAAATAATTTAACATTATTGCCAAAATTCATGATAATTATTGGTTTATTTTCTACTCTATTGCCAGTTTCTTGAGGCCTAGAATTGTGATGTTTGTCTATACATCCTCAAAAACTATAAAACTATAAAAATGCTGATCCAGGGGTGCCTGACACTTAGTCAGTAGACCATGCAGCTATTAATCTCATGGTCATAAGTTCAAGTGTCATGTTGGACATAGAGTTTACTTAAAAAATAAAAATTCTTGTCTATAGACCATGTTAAATAAATAATTCTCAAATAAATGAATGAGTGGCCCTCTATCTCTTCATTTTCCATTCCTCAACTTATTCCATAGTCTCAATTTAAGTGTCAAAATACTTCATTTTAGTCCTCAAAACTCCCAATTGCACACTGAGTTCCATTCATTGCCCTTATATAATCTGTCTCATGGTCTTTGCAAGAAAATTTTATTTTCATATGTATGAGTTCCTATTCATCTCATTTTCACCCCACATATTCTGGATTGGGCTAATATATGAGTTAATTAGACTGCTGACTACAGTTGACCTTTTAACAGCATGAGGGTTGGGATGCTGACATAGTTGAAAATTTGCATATAACTTTTGACTCCTCAAAAACTTAACTACTAATAGTCTACTACTGACCAGAAGACTTCCCAATTACACATATGTTGTTTTTTTATATATTACATACCATATATTTTATAATAAATAGAAAAGAAAATATTAAGAAAATCAAAAGGAATAAAAAACTATATTTACAGTATTGTATAAATCACAAAAAATTCATGCAAGAGTGGATTACATCGTTCAACCCATGTGTTCAAGGGTCAACTGTATTTTCAAGATGTCATAGGCCATAGTATGTTATTCCTTAGTTCATGTTCGGAGGCTTTTATTAACTATCTTAGAAATCCCACAGCAGAATCTGTCACAGATTAGTGTGCATAAATTATGAATTAGTGATATGTGAAATAATACTAGTAAACTATGTTTATCTGGAATGAACATTATTTTGTTCTCTGAATGTGCAAGTTTACTACTATGTTATCTTACCCTTTCTACTGATTACAATTTGTATACTTTCTATATTAAAGTCTAAAGATAATTTTTTACACCTGGGCCTTAACTGATAATTCATGATTTACATTAAGAATGCTTTAATATAACACATCCTCTTCCACCATCCAATTTCATTGAAAAAATGGAAACATAATGAAGATTTGAGAAAAGTGTCCCAATAATAAAAATGAAAAACTTTTCCTCTCATATGCCATCCCAGGCAAAAGTTCCTCTCAGGAAAAAAATTATAATTTCAAAGCAGAGCTAGATATATAAAATTAATAATTTCAATAAACATAGTGAAGATAATGAATAAGAAATAATAAACATACTTTCCTAGTCATACCTCAAGGAATGGTTAGTAGAATGAATATCATAATTCTTTGCACATCATAATGTGGGAGAATTTTGGAATTATTTTTAAATGGAATGATGGTAATAATTTAAAGGAGATAAAGAAAAGTATTTTATAATGAAAGCAAAATATTTCCTTTATCCTATTTGCATGATTTAAGTATTCTGAAAACATTATCAAATTAATATCCAATTACTTTGAAAATCCTCTACACCTGAGCTTTTATGGATTTGCAAACTATGCTTTTTTATTATCATCATCTCTGTTCTCTATTTAAACCTCTTTTAAGAACTAAGACCAAATTCTTTTTACAGTTTTACAAAACTTTCCTCATAAGTAAGTTCCTCTGTGGCACAGTGTATGAGAAACGGATGGGAGTTTCAAAAGACCCTCTCTTAGTACTTCTTGTTTATTATAGTTCCACTGCCTCAGCCCCCACCCTTTTTCCTTAGGATAAGAGTATAAAATGTTTATTCTGAACCTATTTTATTTTTCATGTGTAAAGTTTGAGACAAAGCAGATTTTCCAGCTTCTGTTGTAATTAGTCTAGGAAAGGAATACAAAGCAGCAGCATGTTGGTTGTTATCATGCTCAAATCATTCCTGTGGGGTATTTTGAGAAAGCACAGCTGTTACAGAAGAGGAAAATGGAAAAGATAAAAAAGAGATCTTATATAAATCTTTATGGGAAAGGGAGACGAAGGGTGTTTCCCCCATGATTGAAGAAAGATGGCTTCAAATAGGGATGGAGAAGCAGCTGCAGTTTAAGGTTACTGAGAAACTTGGTATTTATTCAGAAGGTAGTTTTTAGAATGGCTCAAATTATCTCTCTAAAATGTGTTTTTTTTTTTTAAGATAATTCTTTTATTTTTTTATTTTTTTTTAATTTTTTAATTTATTTATGATAGTCATACAGAGAGAGAGAGAGAGAGAGAGAGAGGCAGAGACACAGGCAGAGGGAGAAGCAGGCTCCATGCACCGGGAGCCCGATGTGGGATTCGATCCCGGGTCTCCAGGATCGCGCCCTGGGCCAAAGGCAGGCGCCAAACCGCTGCGCCACCCAGGGATCCCCTAAAATGTGTTAATAGAGCAATAAGATGTGTTAATTTTAGTTTGGCAATCAATATGAGTTTATACGTATGACGTGTTAATTTTTGACATCCTTTCTACGATATTAATGAGCCTAATTAACTCTAATAGGAAAATCTTATGTGAATCTAATAAATTATATACTCTTTAAAAATATTTGCTTTTCATTTAATGAATTCACTTATTCTTATTATTAGGAAATACCAACATGTCCTAAAGTAAACACTACACAATCACATTTTCTTTAAAAAAAAAAAAAAAATCTCCTCCCTTTATTCAATTATTACCTAAAGCTTATAAGAGCACCAAGCAAAATAAATGATTAAGTTTTATTCTCTACGTGGATTCAGGATACTGGTAAAATAATGGGCACATGCTATAACACTTGGTTAAAATTGTTTCAGAAATGTAGTGAAACAGACGGCTCTTCTGCTCCAGTAAGATGTAATGCTCTGATTTGATTTACTCCTCTCTTATTACAACAGACTATCTAACAACTTCCTAAAAAACTGAAGGCATTAGGTAGATAGGTAGATAGATTATTGGAATTTGTCTTTTTATTTAGGTTTTTTTTTTGGTACTCTAATTTCAGACATAATTGATAATATAGATTGTAGAGAATACTAGGATGAAAATAATTTTCCTTTCAAATTTTGAAGATATTTCTTTAGTCTTTTATATATTTCTGTTAAATATATTTATATAAAGAAGTTGATTCTATTCTAATATTTATTCCTATGTTGAAATCCAGTCTTGTTTGTTGTTGTTAGAGTGTGTGTGTGTGTGTGTGGGGGGGTGCTCTTACTCTCCGGTAACCTCCCGGTGTTGTTAAGTTTAGCAATGAAGTATTGTAGTGCACAATTTTTTCGAAATTTTATTAATTATGTTGAAAGGTAAGTGTAACCTTTTAATCTCAGTGTTTGTGTCTGTCACAGGTGGGACTTTTTGGTGTTTTTCTTTTATTTTTCAAAGGATTTTTCATTTTAGTACAAGGTTTAAACTTACTGAAAAGTTACAATAGTAGAGAGAGTTCCCATATACCCCACACCCAGTCTTCCCTATTATTATTAACATTTTGTGTTAGTGTGGCACATTGGTCACAATTAATGAACAAATACTGATACATTATTATTAGTTAAAGCTCATTTTATATTCAGGTTTCCCTCATTTTACCTAATGTCTCTTTTCTGTTCCAAGATTCCATCTACTTTAGTTTAAACATAAAGTTTAGTTGTCATGTTTTCTTTTGGCTCTAAAAGTTTTTCAGACTTCCTTTGTTTTGAATGATCTTGACAGTTTGGAGTAGTAATGGTCAAATAGTTTTGCAGTGTCCCTCAGTTGGGATTTTTTTGATGTTTTTCTCATGACTAGATATGGGGTTATTTTTCATTTTGTCTTTTTAAGGAAGACAATGGTGGGGGCCCTTCAGTGGCTCAGTTGGTTAAAGCCTCTAACTTCTGCTCAGGTTACAATCTCAGGGTCATGAGATCAAGCTCCACATGGGGTCCCACACCCAGTGAGGAGTCTGCTTGTCCCTCTCCCTCTCCCACAGCTCCACCCATTGTTATTTCCCCTGCTTGTGCTCTCTCTCTCTCTCTCACTCATAAAAAAAATTTTTTTAAAGGGAAGACCATCATGGTGAAGTGTCATTTTTGTTGCATTGTATCAAAGGTGTATACTGTCAACATGACTGACATCACTGGTTGGATTAATTGTGATCACCTGACTGAGGTAGTGTTTGTAACTGTAATTTTTTTTTTCCTTTTGCATGTCATACTGTTTGAAAAAAAAAATCAGTATGAGTAGACCACATTTAAGGAGTAGGGAATAACACACCACCTGTGTGAGGGAAGAGTATCTATGTAAATTATTTGGAATTCTGCATGAGCAGTTTTCTGTTCTATTGTTTTATTCATTCAAAATGTTATGGTGTCTGCATGGACTTGCCTTATATATTTTATACTCGAGCTTTAAATCTACTATTGTTTAATGTGTTGCTCAAATTGTACCACTTTGGCATTAGTTCTTTTATGGATCCCTGTGTCCCTTTGACATGCCCCCATCACTGTTGAATTTGTTGACTACTTCCTAACTTTCTGCCACTACAGATGTTTCAAGCTCCTCTCATGCATTTCCTGCTCCAGTCCTAGGATTAGCCACTTGTTCCGGGAATCCTGACTCCCTTCCCTGGAGAATGGTTTTAGAGGCTGGGAACTGAGCACTAAGTGTGCTTCTTGCTCTTGGTGTATCATTGTTTCTAGGCCCTTTCAGCTGAGATAAAGGAAATACATGTGTGTACAAACCCGTTTATACACACTTACCTATAAATACTTGGAGATGCAGTCCTGTGTCTATAGTAAAATAGGAGTTCATACCGATGTATTTAGCTCTACCCCTGACCAGAAAGATCAGTCTGGCCTTCTTTCTGCCCTTGTTTGTCTGTAGCCACCCCAACAGTTAGAAGCCTGGCGCTCACCATCCACCATTCATTTACCTCTTCATTCAATTCAGAGTATACATGAACAGTGTTTTCAGAATTGCTAACTCTTGCCTGTGTGAGAAACAAATTTATCAACTAAACTACAGAATATCTGTGGTTCTTTCTGCCTTTAGTCTTTTTTTTTTTCCTGCCTTTACTCTTGAAGACCCATTTATTACCAGAATTACCTAAGTGGCCACTTTTCACCTCCCTTTAGTGAGATTGTCTCATACCTTTGCATACAGTTTTGGGTCACACTCTGCGTCCCATTCTGGAATTCCCCAACCTCTGCAATGATTCTTGTTCTTTCTTTAAATGTATGTATGTTGAGGTTTGCTCTTTCTGTTGGAAAGTTACTGGATTTTGAAAATGCATAGTGTCGTGCATCGACTGTTACAATCCCATTCAGAATAGTTTCACACCTTAAAATATCCTCTGTACCTCATTTGTTCAGCCCTCCTTGAACCCATAGCACCTGCTGATCTCCTTACCCCCCTCTATTATTTTGTCTTCTCCAGACTGTCATATAAATGGACTAGTGCAGTACGTAGCCCTCTCTGATTGGCTGTTTTCACTTAATATTATATACTCGCGATTCATTTTCATCTTTTCAAAGCTGCCGGTTCATTCTTTTCTGCCCTGAATCAGATCACACTGTGTGGATGTACCAAAGTTTGTTTATCCAAACACTGGAGGATTGTGGAAAGATCTCTTGATTGTTTCCAGTTTTTAGTAATTATTAATAAAGTTACTATAAATATTTTCAATGCAGGTATTTTTGTGGACACACATCTTTAAGTAAGTAGGGTAAAAACCTAGGTGTAGCATTGGCCAATAAATGGTGACTGTTTAGCTTTATTGAAAGAAAGAAAGAAGAAAGAAAGAAAGAAAGAAAGAAAGAAAGAAAGAAAGAAAGAAAGAAGAAAGAAAGAAAGAAAGAGGAAAGAAGGAAGGAAGGAAGGAAGGAAGGAAGGAAGGAAGGAAGAAAGAAGAAAGAAAGAAAGAAAGAAAGAAAGAAAGAAAGAAAGAAAGAGGAAAGAAGGAAGGAAGGAAGGAAGGAAGGAAGGAAGGAAGGAAGAAAGAAGAAAGAAAGAAAGAAAGAAAGAAAGAAAGAAAGAAAGAAAGAAAGAAAGAGGAAAGAAGGAAGGAAGGAAGGAAGGAAGGAAGGAAGGAAGGAAGGAAGGAAGAAAGAAAGAAAGAAAGAAAGAAAGAAAGAAAGAAAGAAAGAAAGAAAAGAAAGAAAAAAATACCGTGTCAGAACCACAATGGGATTTTTCTTGGATCTTTATGCTTAGAAACTTTGGGTCTCCTGGAGGTATAAAATACCATAAAAGTGTGGGAGTCTCCCCTAAACACCACGACCTAAGAATTTTTCGCCCTCATACCAGTCCACATTTAGCCGGCAGCAGTTTGTCAAAAGTAGACATTTAAGTGTTTTACGCCAGTTTGTGACTCTATCAACTTCTGCCCCAGATGATCAGAGCATAGCTGCATCTTTCTGAAAAGCAGATGAAGTGCCTCTCTTCCCAGATTTTTGAGTGGTGATTTACCTTGGGTTTAATCAGAGTCATTGATTTTCAGTTTGTACGGTTTTTTTTTTTTTCTTGATGTAAGGATAGGAATAACAGTTTCTAAGCTCTTTATATGTTGCAGCACATACACAAATGGATTTTTAAAATTTTTCATAATCTTTTTACCATTTTTTGTCCTTTTCCTTTTATTTTCTATGTCCTGTGAGAGTTCTCAATTTTTAATTTTCATAATTTTTATTTTATGATTATTTTTCTTTATTATATCCTTTTGTTGATTTGAGTGTATAATTTTATTTTTAACTTTAAATAATGTAAATTATAGTCAATTGAATCTATCTTTTGCTCTCTGTACTGTTTTTCCCTTACTCTTGAGTTATGATCTTATTTCTGTTCATCTCTTGTTTTTATTTCATGTCTAGTTATTTTTAATATCTGTTCAGAATTATGAGTAAAGCTTTAAAACTGTGATTTAATCTTCCACTTATGTGAACAGTGCTTTAGTTTGATACATTTGAAGGCACTTATGTGGCTGGATGCAGAATCATATGAGGATATCCTACCTGGGGTAGGGATTGTATCCAGCACATGGAAGGAGTGTCAGAGCAGTTTTTGTTAGGACTAACTGATGCCTTTCTGGAAGGGAATAGAGGAAGTTGCTGAAAAATCCTAAATTTAGAAGACAGACTTTCATTAAGCCTCCTTTCTTAAATCTTCTGCCCTCCATGTGCCTTGTGGCCTTGCATCCAGAGTTTTGTTTGTTTGGTTGGTTATTCTGGAAATCAAACCCTTCCTTATTTCTTTCATTCATTCATTCATTCATTCATTCATTCATTTGAAAATCTATTTAAATCTGTTACTCAGTTATGCCTCACACAAGCCAATCTCTTATCCTTTGGGGGGGGGTCTTTTTTTTTCTCTTTCTTTATAATGTTAGTTAATACTTCTTAGGGAGAGGAGATAAACATGGTATCAATGTATTTAGATATAAATACATATAGGGTGCTAGCCACACCCAGTATTGTGTTTTTTGTTGAAAAATATTTACGGATAATGTCTAATTTTATTTTGTTGTTTGAGCATATTTCTGCACATTGAGCAGAAATTATTAACGATTTTTGCACTAGGGAAAGTAGTAATATGGAAGATTATGTGATTCTTAAAAAAACATAACAGGAACTTGAAAAGTTACAGTTTTCTTAGGGTACAAAATTAAATGTATATCTAACAGACCCCTATATTTGGCACTCTACACACAGACACACAGACATGCACATATATATTTTAAATCCATTTTGTTCACATGGCTTTAGGTTTACAAGTTCTAGAAAAGCATGAATGTTTTTATATTCTTAATGCAACCAGACAGACTTTGGATTTTAATAGGGAAATTTAATCCATTTTTAATGGTTGTCATTAGTGTTAGTTTCGTTGTCTATCATCCACTTTGTTTTCTATTTTTACTCTCTTCATTATTATAGAGTATATTTTATAGAATATTTTTGAGGTATAAATAATGTCTCTATTTATAGTAGTAAATACCTTTAAGCTCAAAATACATTATGCAATTACTAGGAGTGAAAGAGTTGTTTATTTCATATCTCATATGCAAGATAAAGTTTGTAAGTTTAATTTTATTTCTGAGTCATTTTTCCCACACCAGTTTTCTTATTTCATTTATACAGTTTGGATTTTAGAACCAGACTAGCAATTTTATCTTTAATGTTATGTATTTTTATTATAGCAATTTTTTTGACATAAATATTTTTACTGTTTATAAAATTATTTAAGAATCTTTAATGGTTTTTGGACATCAAGTCTATCTTTTTTATTTTCTAATGTTACAGTTTTTCAGTTAATCTCTTTAATTTATGCTTTCATTAACTATAGTTTTCTGAAGTTACTTGTATCTGCAGAAAGGATAAACCTGAGATACGCATTTTATGTTTAAAATTTATGATATTTGAATATTTTTCATAATTTAATGACAGTCTATTCTTACATAATAAACTGTTAAAAATTATCTTACTTTTTAAAATTAGTTGTTATATTTTTCCTTTTATTATTTTAAAAATTCCAGTGTAATTAACATAACATATAACATAGTGTTATATTAGTTTCAAGTGATTCAACAATTCTCTACACCATGTAGTGCTGATTGAGATAAGTGTCCTCTTAATTCCCTTTACCTGTTTTGCCCATCCCTACACCCACCTATCCTCTGGTAACCACCAGTTCTCTATATTTCAGAGTCTGTTTTTTGGTGTGTATGTGTCTTTTTTTCTTGTTCATTTGTTTTGTTTTTTTTAAGATTTTATTTATTTATTCATGAGAGACACAGAAAGAGAGAGGCAGAGACATTGGCAGAGAGGGAAGCAGGCTCCATGCAGAGAACCTGATGTGGGACTCGATCCCGGGACCCAGGATCACGCCCTGGGCTGAAGGCAGACGCTCAACCCCTGAGCCACCCAGGCGTCCCCATTTGTTTTGTTTCCTAAATTCCATATATGAGTGATGATGGTGTTTGTCTTTCTCTGACTTATTTCACTTAGCATAATACCCCCTAGATCCATACATGTTGTTGCGAATGGCAAAATTTAATTCTTTTTTATGACTAATTTCCATATACACACACGCACACACCCCACTTTTTTTTCTTTATTCATCTATTTATAGACACTTCTTGGGTTGCTTCCATATTCTTGGTACTAGAAATAAACCTGCAGTAAACATAGGGGTGCATATTATCTTTTCAAAATAATGTTTTCATATTCTTTGGGTAAGTAATAGCGCAATTAATGGATCCTTTCATAGCATTTTGCAGCATTTTTCCATTTTTTAATATACCTGTGATGTTCTTCACTTAATATGTATATGTCTTAAAGACTAGAACTTTCTATTTTTTTCTAGCAATTCTCTAGACACAAAGATTTCAGCTTCTTTGAATATGAAGGTGACGCTTATTGCTTTTCTTGCTTCAAAAGAATTGTCAACCCTGAATTTGCCAACTAACATGCATTGAGTTCCTCCATTTGATATTCATATAGTTGCTTATCAGCTTATACATATATTTACTTTCTATACACTTGTGTATATATATTCCTTATCACTCTTACTCTCTCTTTATCTTTGTGTACAGTAGAGAAATATGAAGGAGTTAGAAAGACCAACATGTTTTTGGAATTACATTGATTTGGATTTCTAATATCCAGGAGCATATAGACCACAGATAGGGAACATGACATGGGCATGGGAATGGTGAGTTAAGGGTCAGGGCAAAGAAAGCCCTGGAGTATAAGAACTACGCAGTCAGATCTAAGAACCAAGGCAGGCTGTTCTCTTTAGCCTTTTCCCACTCTGTCAAGAGATAGGTTCTGGGCATCAACCTGGGCATATAAATAGCCTAAGTCTCTGCTCTAAAAGTTGGCTCTGGGCCTCCTGATTGTATAGGTTATCTTCTACTTCTGCATCTAAAATGGAGTCAATTCCACAGGCAAGATGAGGTGTTCTGGCTCTCTGTAAGGTCTTTGGGGTCTCCAGAGTCCTTGGAGACCCTTACAGAGGTCTCTCTGAAGAACTTATGAAAGAAGGGGATCCCTGGGTGGCTCAGTGGTTTGGCTCCTACCTTCAGCCCAAGGCATGATCCTGGAGTCTCAGGATCAAGTTCCATGTCAGGCTTGTTGCATGGAGCCTGCTTCTCCCTCTGCCTGTATCTCTGCCTCTCTCTCTCTCTCTGTGTGTCTCTCATGAATAAATGAATAAAATCTTTAAAAAAAAATAACTCATGAAGGAATTGATTTTTGGAAATGGATGACAAAAACAGGGGAATTTCTTCCTGTGCTTACTAATAATTAGTTAGAGTAGTTGGATAGATAGATAGCTGCAATTGTTTGCTAACAATAATGGAGAAATTCATTCAAATAATCATGTCAGGGACTTGCTGAAGCAATTCTCAAATGAATGGCAACTAACGGAAAGTACCAAAGACTCATAGCATCAAGATGTTCTCTGCTTGTGAAATACTGTGTCTCCATAGTGGAAGCATATTTCTTATTTCCTAACCTTTAAAACAGACTCTTGATCAAGGGAATAGATCTTTATTTTGTGAATAATCAGTTGACAACATGTTAGTTTGGAGAGATTATCACTTTTTGCCAAAGTCTACACCATCTGTTTCACACTCTAATTACCAATAAAAGAAGGACCTAATTCACAATTGCATCATAAAAAAGTTAGATGTGATTTAAATGTATTTGTTTGTTTTTTATTTAAAGAAGTTTCAATGATGCATCTGTTACACATTTTTCAATATTTTGACACAGATGATAAGAAAAATTCAAATAGGTGTATAGCAAGCAAATATGCAAAGTTTCCAAATGGACAATTTCTGTCAGTATATGGACCTAAAAATTGGTGTTATTACCCATTAGATTAATGATCAAATAAAGAGAATTTGTTATAAAATCCATGCATATTTTGAAACAACATTTAAAATATTTTAAATTCAGATTACCTAAGAAATTATATCTGTAAATTTTTTAAAAACTACTATATTTCAAGAGGAATCAATTAATTTTTATTAAGTCATGTGGCATTTTGAAGGTAATTAGGATTACATGAGGTCCTGAGGGTGGAGCTCTCTTGAATGGAATTACTGCCTGTTTAAGAGTCGGGGGAGAGGTTGCACCCTCTCCCTGCTCTCTACAATATGAAGATACAAAAAGTCAGAAGTCTGCAACCCAGAAGAAAGTTCACCAGAACTCAACCATGCTGGCACCCTGATCTGGGACTTCCAGGCTGCAGAACTGTGAGAAATAAATTTCTGTTGTTTATGAGCTACCCAATTTATAGTACTTTGTTATAGCAGCCAGAACTAAGTGTGTTGAGTTTGGGCCATCCTGGAGCCACATTGAGGCTCTATGAAGAAAACAGAGCCAGGAGCTGGAGAAAACAGATTCTTATGCCATTTCAGCTGTTGGATCAAGCTGCATTGAAAACAAAGTGATACCTGAACTTGTTGATTATATAATGCAGTAATTTTATAAATTAAGCAGGCTTTATTTTAGTCTCTTCATTTACAACAGAATGAGTCCTCATTAATCCTTGATTAAGAGCTCCTCAGTTTAGAAACAAAAAGTATTCCAGCCTTTTACACAAATCATTTATATAGTTAGTTATATATCACTAAGGGTTCCAAGGAAATGTAAAAGATTTTTGTATTAGTTTTCTGCTCTTGATTATCATAGGGATTCACATGAAAATAATAATATTATTATTAGGAACTGTCATGTGATTATGTCCTTGGCAATCAATATTTAGTAGGTTCTGAAGAAGTTGCTTTTCATATATTATTTAATTTCTTTCATACAAAGAAGTTCTCAATTTTATACTTTAAATTTGTTTTTCATTACTTTACTTATTTAAAAATATTTCAAATGTAGATATAAAGAATATGTAAAACTATACTGAAAACTCTGTATGTACCACCAATTTTATAACATATTTGCTTCTAATGTTTTTAAAACATAAGCATAAATTACACATCAAAAAATAAAAAAAACTCAGGGCTCTCTCTCATCTCACTTCTGTTCATCGCTACCCAGAGGTTGCCATCCCTATCAGTGTTTATCCTTTCTATGTTTGTTTTTACACTTTATTTATTTATTTTCATTACTTTTTGGTAAAGGGAGCATGAGAGCGAGTGGGGGTTGGGAGAGGGAAAAGGAGAGAGAGAGAAGCCAAACAGGGGACTTTCTCTCACAATCCAGAGATTATATCCAAGCCAAAGTCAAGAGTCAGACGCTCAACCGACTGAGCCACCCAGTTGCCCCTGGTTTTATACTTTAATCACATGTTTATACCTAATAACCTTTCCATAAATAGTATTATTTATATTTTTAGAGACTATAAAATCGTGTCACTTTGTATGGACCCTTCTGTAGCTTAGCTTTTCTACTCTTCATTATATATATTTTTTAAAGATTTTATTTATTTATTCATGATAGTCAGAGAGAGAGAGAGAGAGGCAGAGACACAGGCAGAGGGAGAAGCAGGCTCCATGCACCGGGAGCCCGACGTGGGATTTGATCCCGGGTCTCCAGGATCGCGCCCTGGGCCAAAGGCAGGCGCCAATCCGCTGCGCCACCCAGGGATCCCTACTCTTCATTATATTTTGGAAACTTGTCTACATCTTAGTTTATTCCTTGAACATTGCTTAGAGATATCTATTTTATACATGTGCCACAATTTATTTTTATTTTTTTATGTCAGCATTGCCTGTATAGTGAAAATTGAAATGATTATACAAAAAAAAAAAAAAAAGGAAAATTGCAAGCAAAACTCATTAAACAACTAGATACAAAAATTCTAAAGAAAATAGTAAGAAACCACATTTGCCAGCATATAAATAGGATAAATTATTCTGGAAAAATTGGATTGATTCTAAGTATACAAGTTTGTCTTAATATTTTCTAAAACACAAAGCAATTCATATTTTAGCACAATAAAGAAAAAAATCAGATCATCTCAGTAGATGAATACAAAGCATTGTATGAGTTTTGTTATCCATTCTGGGAAAAAAATAAAACTTTGCATTTAGTTCTGAAATGAGACAAATATGCCTGCTATTACCAATTCTTTGTAATACTTTGTTTCCTGCCATTGAGGCATGCAAAATACAGAAACCAATATTATGAAGATTTTCATGCAAAAAATAAAAAAGTTATTATTTTCAGAGGGTATTATTATGTTCATCAGATTTTAAAAGAAAAAAAAATCAATGAATAGGATTACAGTGACTTAAAAAAAGTTACTGGATACCAGATCAACATACAAAACTCATCTACATTTCTCTGTAACATCAACATGCAATAAAATAAATATATATGTGCCATCTAAAATGATTCCATCAAAATCACATATATATAAACAAATCTAATAAAAGTACCTAAGCAATCTTCCAGAAAACTATGAAGTATTAATAAAGGTAAAAAGACTTGATAAGTGAAAGGATATTCTTAGTACATGAACTAGAAGATAATACCATAAAGATGCTGATCTCTGTAAGTTGACTTATAGATTCAATGATATAATTTTAGTAAAAATCTCTGTAGATTTTATGTGAAGGTATGACTATAACTTGAAAACTAATTGTAAAATATGCATAGAAACTCAAGGAGCCACATAGAAAGGAAAGAAGGAAAAAGCAGGTACCGGTATAGGTTTGACAGATCAACATAGCAGAATAGAGAGCTATGAAATAGTCGTGAACACATGTGGGTATTTGATTTAAAACAAAACATTACTTACTGACAGTAGAGCAAAAACATGTCAATATACAGTAATGAACAGTCAGATATCGGATAATCGGAAAAGAAAAACCAAAAACTTGATCCTTGCTAGATACCAAACATGAAATCATGTCAGGTTGGAGGGAGGAGGAAATTGAGCTAAATGCAAAAAGTAAAGCTATTAAGAGTCTATAAAATAATATTAGATTATTATCATGACCTCTGGGTATGGAGGACTTCTTAAGTAAGAATCAGAAAACTCTTACCAGAAAGGGAAAGGTAGATAAATTGTACGAAATTGAAATTAAAAACTTATTTTCTTTAAAAGAATCTACTGAAGAGATGGAAAGATAAACCAAGAAATAGAAAGATATTTACAAAACATGTATCCATGATATATACATTACTACTGCTATATTTTCATTAAGAAATACAAAAAAGAGGGACGCCTGGGTGTCCCAGTGGTTGAGCATCTGCCTCGTGCTCAGGGCATGATCCCCGAGTTCCAGGACTGGGTTCCACATTGGGTTCCTTGCATGAAGCTTGCCTCTCCTGTCTCTGCCTCTCTCTGAGTCTCTCATGAATAAATAAATAAAATCTTTAAAAAAAAAAAAAGAATTATGAGAGACATAATGGATACTTTACAAAAGAGTATATCCAGTGGTCACAAGGATATGAAAAGACATTCAACTTCATTATTAACAATAAAAATGAAAATTAAAACTATAATGAGATACACCTCTACAACACCTACCAGAATGCATTACATTTAAAAGTCTGATGAATATCAAAAGTTGGTAAGGTTGTATAGCCTAAGTAGGTCACAGAAACTACTGGTATGTGAAAAAAGTTTAGCACTATTTACTTTAGTTAAAGCTGCACATGTTGTAAGACCCAAAATCATACCCTAGTTATACAGCTAACAGCAATGCATGTACCTGTGAACCAAGAGGTATATAAAAACTGTCCAATAGCAGCAATATGCAAAATTGGCATACATTGGATTGTCCATCAGTATTTAAAATTAATAAAAAAATTTTTTGTAAAGTGGAATAATATTCAGCAGTGACAATTAAGAAACAAGTATTGCTACATGCAACAACATGGTTAAGTCTCATAAAACAATGTTGAACAAAAGAAGCCAGACAAAAAATATATACTGGGTATTCTATTTATTTAACTTTCAAAATGAGGAGAAACTATAGTGTTTAGACACAGACTTAGTTGGCATCTAAAGGACCAGTGGGGTTTATGAAGAAAAGTCAGGAGCTCTTCCTTAAACATCAGGTTAGTGGTTACCTTAGGATGGGAGGGAGATTTAAGTGATTTAGATAAGGACAACATGAAGAGTAGGTTTTTGAGAGTTCCATTTGCTGTTTTTTTTTTTTTCTCTTAATATGGATAACTATTACATGGGATTCATTTTGTGATAAAGCATTGAATAAAACAAAACAAAAGAAGTATACCTTCTTAAGCCTAACTCCACGCCAAAATATTGTTTAGGTTATCTGCATTGTAAGGTGTCATGTGGCTGAGGATAGAATAGGTATTTCAGGTGAGAGTTCTCATGATCTAATACAATTTAGTTATTTAGTTTTTTTAATTTCTTTTTAGATATAGATACATACATATGATTGAAATGATGGTCTAAATGTCCCTTTCATTTACAACTTGTTAATAACCTGCTGAGCAGCAGCCTTAGGCAATCTTTTGCTTTTACTAAGTCAGTCATTAAAAGAGGAAACTGTAAATGACCAGCAGGAAGTAAATTGCTCTTAGTTAAATGAAAATGTGTTAACTTCATTTGACTAATAAAATTACTTTTGGCACTAAGTCACAAAATAGGAAATAGCTACAATTCCTACTAGGAAACTTGAAGTAAGAAAAAAATATATATGTATATACTTTGATGCTTCTGAATTTGAAATATCTTAATTATATTAAAATAATTACATTTCAAAAGGCTAGAAATTCCTTTGTCATTGGCGGGTAATAAATACTTTTGAAAAGCATAGGAGCTGCAGTAAAGCATATGCAACATTTTGAACTCCTTTTGTTAAGCAAAATTTAAAATAAAAATATTTTATTCAGGAAAATATATCTCAGTTTATTGGCATCTCAAGGCAAAATATTGGCATTAAATCCTGTGTTTTCAAATGTACACATTATATTTATATGCACTACAAATTGATACAGTGTGCTAGTATTCTTGAACATTCTTGCTTGCCTCTGCCTTTGAGCCTTTTGTTTTCTGCAGTTGCAAAGACATTACTTCCTTCTCACTTTTCCATTTTTCTTACCTGTTCATGGGGTAGCCTAATTCCAGTGCCATCTATTTCAGGTATCCTCCCCCTTTTGTTCTGATTCTAAATGAATAATACCATCCTTTGTTCCTGGATCCCTGTGTTTACACTTCCACTATATAAAATATAATCAGCCCATTTTTTAAAAAATTTATCCAGGTATGTTTCTATGACACTAGATTATCAAATTTCCTAAGGACAGGGACAGGTCTTATATGTCCTTGTATATCTATAGGATACCAGCTTGATATATTAAAAGCTTATTTATTAAATCACTTATTTATTGAACTAAATTTAACAAAATAAAGAAGCAAATTCCATGTTTTCTCCTCTCAAGATAAAATCATTTCAACTAATAGAATGTATCCCTGCTTAGTGACAAAGTTAGCTATACCATTTTTTCAGTGGTCCGTGTTTAGAGATTTATTATTTGGACAATATTAAGTTCAAGCCAGTGCTTTAAGGTGGCTTTAAGGAGCCACATTACCAAGGATACATGATTAAATTCATATTTATTATTTATCAGATGCCTCTGCCATTTTAATGGCTAACATTTATTAAACACTATGTGTCAGGTAATCCAATAAGCACTTTAGTTGATTTATCTTTTTTCAATCATATCACAGATCTGAGGTTGGACTATTTTATCTCCATTTTATAAATGGGGAAATGGAAACTCTGAGGCAGTAATAAGAGGCACAAAGTAGCTGAGCTAGTAAATGGACAGGATAAAACAATAGATAAGGTCATGACCTAGCATTTGACATCCTAAGATAGAAACCCATTCCACTACTGAGTAGTAGGATACCCTGAGTAGTGTGAATGCACTTTCAAAAGTATGACAAGCTCTTCTTACAAATCCCTGTTGAAAAACCTCCAAAATGCATGGACATCAAGATTTCTACTTTTCTTTTTTATATTGATAATATTACTAGTATCAAGAGGTTTTATTTAAAAACAAATCAGTGTATTTGAAATAGATGAAGGTACAATAAAAAGTGCTGAAAGCAAAATAGAAATTGATAGCTCAAGAAGGTACAAAATCATAAATGATATCATAATTAAGTTTTATAATGTGGTGAGCTTAAGGTAATCAGCAGCTTCAGTTTTGCCCTCTGAGAAACCTTAGAACAAATTACTTGGCATATGATGTCGAGGCTATGATATTTCAGGTTATATTTATAGGATTTATGAATTAATATTTGAAAAATGTCTTTAAAAGAACCTGTGAGTTAAGCAATATATGAAGTTATTACAGCATGGTCCTCCTATCTACAGCAACTTTTATGATGGCAAAAATATATCAGGTCTGTTTATTAATGTGTTCTTTACCTCGGAGTGGAGGAGCTTCCCTAAAATATCAATTAGAAAAAGAGCTGGCATAGTGCTTGCTGTCAAATGTTTTACTTATTCAAGTTTCTTTAGACAGGTTGATGAGAGATCTATGGTCTTGAGAGGGCTGTGGTAGCAGCATGTCTTTTCATTCCAATTCAGATGACATCTGTTGAGACATGGGTCTGAATCATTTAATAACTAGGATTACTTGGCTTAAACTTCAGTCGGCCTTAAGCAGAGTATTTTCAAATAGCTACTTTTTGAAGGGATGGTTATATATAGTGTCCAAGACATGGTAAAGACTCAGGAAATGTTACAGAATGATCCTTTGGATGAGGAATGAGTTGGAGAAAATATAATCACTGTGACAGGGAACTAGGGTAGATAGAGATCCAAAGAAGACTGTGAGAAATCAAATCTTGTCATGCCCCAAGAAATCAGACTAAAGCAAGTGGCCATGGCAATGTGTGAATTCCATGATAGTCTTTGCACTCAGTGTGTTCTGAGATGAAATAGCTCAGTGTTTATGGGGTTGTAATCCTACCTATTTCTCATTGAGCTCCATGTCCAGGGTTAGGTTTTTTTACAAGCAAACTTCAGAGCACAGTATAATATTTTATGAGCTACTGTTTCAGCAGCTTGGTCTAGATAGAGCAATTAGCAAACCAGTTCAACTCAGCAGAATCTAGGAGGATCCTACATCTTTAGACATTTTTTTGGATAGAACAGTTCTAGCTAACAGTTCATAGATACTCAAAAAAGAACATATAAGCTACTGCTTAAGTAAGGAGATCTACCTTAGTACTATTGTGGCTGAAATTGTGGCGTAATTGGTATGGTTCTTCAGTAGTGCAAGATTGACACTTCCACCTAGTTGGTGTTCTATTTGAAAGTGGAAAATATACTTTCACAAACTTGCAAAGAATAAGCAGGTAGCCTACCTATTTTCAGCCCCATCTTCCCCTATTTATCAACATGATGCAGTAAGACAAATCCTATTTTTCAGAGTAATCTGGATGTTCCATGGTCTCTAAAACTACTAAAACCTTTTACTTGGGCCTCTCCTAGAATGTCCTTCACTGCAAAGTACACACCTTTTACAACTCAAAAAGGACTAGAAGGTCAAAATGGCATCACTCAGCTGTCCTGTGCCAATTGCTCATTAAAATAGAGTGAAGAGACAGAACAAGATTTTAAAAGGTCACAAATGAAGACAGACAAAATAAAGCCCAGGTAATAGAAAATGAATGGAACTTTTTCTGATTATAAGACAGATGATAAATATGTTTGGGGGGAGCAGAGTGACTGGGAGAGGTTATGTGACAGACTCCTGACTTCCCTTTACAAAGTAAAGGCTTACTAGGCAAATATAAGAAGAGAAGTGCACTGAGTAACACGTCCCCACCTTGTGCCATTATCACTGGAATCTTGATTCAGAACCCCAGGGGGCCCAGCAATAGATCTTGACCTCTGTCTCTACCCTTTGGATGTGTTGTATACTGGGCAGAGTGTAGCACCTTCTTCACTCCCCTGTCCTTAACTCTGAAGTAATTTCTGTGCAGGAAGAGATTTCAAATCTCTGCTACAAATGAACAGGAAAAAGTGGGAGAAGTGACAGACTCTTGGTGATGCTCTGCAGGATTGGAGTTATAATTTTCATTAGAAAATTAGCATTTTCAGGGATGAATATAGCAAAGACTGTAGGAGACATAACAGAAGGGTTCATCCAAAAAAGAATGACAATAAAGTTAGTGCTGATATTAAAATGTTTTCTAGGTTTTCTTTCTCAAAAAAAAAAAAATGTGTGGAGGGGCACTTGGATGGCTCAGTCAGTTAAGCTTCAGACTCTTGATTTTGGCTCAGATCATGGTCTCAGGGTCATGAGAGCCCCGTGTCAGGGTCTGTGCCAAGTGCCTGCTTAAGATTCTCTCTCTCTCCCTCTCTCTCTCTCTGTACCTCCATCGTATGTGCTCATCCCCCTCCTCTCTCTCTCTCAATTAAAAAGAAATTATAAAAAGATGTGGTTATATTTAAATTACAGAAGCAATTTGTGTTCATTGTAGAAAAGCTAGAAAGTTCACAGATTATGGATAAGCAATGCTTTAAAAATTGTCTTACTACCCATCGAAAACCTTTGAGGGTTTTTAAGTTTTGGAATTGAATTTTGGCATTTCTACTATTGATTTCTAGTTTATATTGACCCTAAAACATATACTATACTATTCTATATTATACATTTTAAAAATTGCATATAATTTAGAAAAAAAGTGTTAATCTCAGTTTATGGGAATCATAGGTTTTCTTTTTATATACACTTGATTACATCAAGACTAAACATCATACACTAAATTGTCCTTACTAATATTATAGTCCTATTAATTTCTCTCCTATGCTTAGAACTAAGGCTTACATATAAAAGTTTAAGGGATATAGGCTTCTTATAAGTTGAACACTTTATTAATATAATGATACCATTTTTCATTCAATAATTGTATTCATCATATTTTCCCTAATGTTACTGTTGTAACTGCTGCTGTCTTTTCATTTTTCCATAGTTGTGCTATTAACCGTAAAATCTCAATCCTAACTTGGTCTTTTTTTCTACATCATCTTCCTAGTGATCTTATCTATTTTTATGCATTAAATTCCAACTTTATGATGATAATTCCCTTACTTATGTATGTAATCTGTCCTCTGAGTTCCAGATTTGCATCTTCAGGTACCTATTTGATGTCTCCATTTGCTGTATCACAGACATCTCAAATATAAGTATTCCAAAAAAGAAGCCCTTACTTTCCCCCACCCAATTCCTCCCACTACCTACTTCCCTTCCAATATATATTCTATGTCAGTAAATAGAACTAATGTTTACCCAGATGATAAAAACAAAAGAAAAAAGTTTCTGATATATCATGCTTACAGCAGGGAACAGGAAGTGCACTCAAGTTGGGTAAATTTGGAGGAGTTTAATGAAGTTTTACAAGTATATGAGCAGGGTTAGGAAAAACACAAAGGATAGTGAAGTATCTCAGGACTAGCAAAGGTGGGAACTTATCACCACATGATACCTGAATGGGCTTGTAGAAGGGCAGTTATCAACATATGGGCAATAAAACTCTTTGCAGAGAGCTACTCTTCACAGGAGCTGTGGTTTCAATACAGGGTCACATCGTCCCGTCATGAGTCATGGATAGAAATCTGAGGAAATAAACACTGTGCCCTTGATCTCTTCCACTATGATCTCCTGCTAGTACCTACCATTGACTGAACTCAATAGGAAACCAGAGAGCAAGGGGATTCTGTTGATAGTCCATCAAAGTCAGGCTTTCAAGTGCACAGAACAAGATGGAGTCGATTGGACGTGAATTTCATTGGACAGTTTAAAAAGTATGAATGTTTGGTATATGGCTCAGATATAATTATCCCTAAAATGTAATATAAAATGAAAAAACTATGTCTTAGAAAATATATAGTATAATTACATTTGTGTAAATCAAAATTACATGAAGAATATTGAATATTATTTAGAAATATGTCAAATAACTTAAAAATGTTAACCAAGTTCCTGCTTATGGGGAAGTGGGGATAGTGTCATAACTGTCCCTATGAAAGGAAAACTCAGAGGTCAGTTCCTCTTTATTTTCTCAAAAAAAAACAACAAATAAAGTCAAGGTGATGAAATATGTTACAACATTTATTTTAGTTTTGGTTTTCTTTTTTTTTTTCTAGTTTTGGATTTCTATTCATCGGTTTCAATCTGAAGGCAATTTTCTTCAAAAGAAAAAAAATATAAAATCTTATAGCAATTAAACTCTATATTCATTACAGTCACACCTTTCTCTCCCCTGCCCTCAGCCACTGACAGCCATTAACCTACCTTCTGCCTCTAGAGATTTATCTATTCTTGACATTACATATAAAAGAAATCAAATAATAGAATTCTCATGTTTGTCATTTTTCAACCTTAGCATGTTTTCTTTTTTTAATATTTTTTTAATAAATTTATTTTTTATTTGTGTTCAATCTACCAACATACAGAATAACACCCAGTGCTCATCCCGTCAAGTTCCCCTCTCAGTGCCTGTCACCCATTCACCCCCACCCCCCACCCTCCTCCCCCTCCACCACCCCTAGTTCGTTTCCCAGAGTTAGGAGTCTTTATGTTCTGTCTCCCTTTCTGATTTTTCCCACACATTTCTTCTCCCTTCCCTTATATTCCCTTTCACTATTATTTATATTCCCCAAATGAATGAGAACATGTAATGTTTGTCCTTCTACGATTGACTTACTTCACTCAGCATGATGTTTTCAAGGTTATCCACGTTGTACTATAACTTAATTTGTTTTTGGAGCAGAGTAATATTCCCTTGTATGGGTATATACCATATTGCTTATTAATTCATTAGTTGATGGAAATTTGGGTTGGTTCCACTGTATATCCAAATTAATAATGCTTCTGTAAACAGTTATGTTAAAGCTTTTGTGTGTCTTTGATTCTCTTGGGTATATACTTGGAAGTGTAGTTGTTGGATCATATGATAACTCTGTGTTTAACATTTTGGGGAACTTCAAAATATTTACTAAGGTGGCTAGAGCATTTTACATATCCACCAATAATATGAAGGTTCTAGTTTCTTCTTATCTTGGCAACATGTGTTATTTTCTTGTGGTTTTTTTTTGTTTGTTTGTTTTTTGTTTTTGGAGGGTTCTTTTTTTTTTTTTTAATTCTAGTCATTGTACTAGGTGTGAAGTGGTAGCTCATTGTGGTTTTGACAAGGGCCAAATGATGTAGAATATCTTTTTATGTGCTTTTTAGTTATCTATATATCTTCTTTGGAGAGATATCTATTTAAATCCTTGTTCATTCTTTGGATTTTTTTTTTTTTTGCTCCTTTCTTTGTTGCCTCTCTTCCTGTATTCCCATTATGCATAAACTGTTTTTTTTTTTTAACTGGTATTTTTGATGGCATCCAAAAGTTCTCTAAAACTCGGCTCATTATTCATTATTATTGTCTTTTTTAATATCTCAGACTGAAAAATCTCAGTTGACTTTCTTCAATATCATTGATTTTTTCCTTATCCAATTAAAATTAAATTTGTCTGTTCAAATCCCCACTCTAGTGAAATTTTCATTTAAGTTCTACTTTTTGACTCTAGAATGTCTTTTTGTTTGCTTGCCTTTAATTATTCAGAGCTCTTTATTAATATTCCCTATGGACATCATTCTCAGACTTTCTCTTGGCTTTCAAGGTATAGTTTTCTTAACTTTAAAAAATCTATTTAAAATAGAGTTAGTCTTTGTCTAGTAAGTCCATCGTCTGGTGTTCCTACAGATAATTTTTATAACAGCTTTTTTTTTTCTGTATAGAACGTACTATTTATTCTGTTTAATTGCTCTATCTCAGAACTTTTTGTTTAAACCTGGATATTTTAAATAATATAGTGTGTCAGCTCTGGAAATCAGATTTATATCCCCTGCCCCAGATTTTTTATTGCTGCTTGTCACTATTGTGCTGCTACTGCTAGTTATTTTACCAGATTAAACTATTAAATCCTATATTCTTTATTGCACCCTATTACTGAAGTCTCTGTACCATTAACTTACTAATTAGCTCTGATCAGACAGAGATTTCCTTAAATGCCTTAAGCTAATAAGTCTCCAGCCTTTGCTAAGGAGCTCAGTGGATGTTTTGGGGCAAACCTGCAAAACTTCAATGGGCAGGGTGCAACTCTGGCTTATCTGTCCCTTCCTGCTTGTCTAGATCCTCAAGGTCAGCCAGAGGTAAGATCCTAGGACCCTCTCAGGACTGTTATCCTTCACTTTCTGCTTGTGTGGAGACTTAAGGTTGGCCAAAGGTATGAACTTAGCACTCTCTCGGGACTGTTCTGGGCATGTGCACAACCTTGTGCATATGCAGACGTTTATAGATTCCTTATATTATCAGAGGTTTTTTTTAGAGGACCCTGTGGACATCTCATTACTCAATTTTTCCTGATTTTTTTTTTAATCTGTAACCCTGCAGATTTATGAACCCTGTTCACATAAAGTGAGTCCTGAGTCAGTTCAACTAAAATGAATGGAGCTTTTCAGAGTTTTCAGACAGGTCAAATGGTGACCCATCCTCTAGGAATGAGGCTTTTATGAACTCCAAGCCTGTTTTGTTCCATTCAGGCTGCCAGGCTGCTGTTTTTCACAGCTACCATGTTTGCAAATCTGTTGGTTTGCACGGATGCCACAGAGCTGAGGAGAGAGGGATGGAATTACAGCAAATTAAAATGCTACATTGCTTACTGCTCATATTGAGATTTAGCCATATTTCTTGAATAAACACTCCTCAAATTATTGTAATTCTTTAGTTAATATCCAGAGTTGTAAAAAAGTTGATTTGACAGCTTTTGCCAAATATCATTGACTTTATGAAGGACTGACTTTTCAGAGGTCCTTACTATAGTGCCCTGGCATTCAGGTCTTGAATCTCCTTAAATATTACTGAACCTAAATCAGTTCCCTGAATGTTGTGAATATTTCCAAGAACAAATGTAGTTTTATCCTTTAAACAAACATTTCCTTGAGCTAAAGAATGTTACACACAAAGCACATGTCTTATGAGCCATTTTATCCTGACATTGGGCTTAGGTGTATAAAAGATAATAAAACTGGGACGTTCCCCCAGTGAATTACGAAATTAAAAAACAATGACTTAAATGTAAATCTGCATGTTATTTCCAGTTAGCAACATTTAACATTCCCCTCATTTATAATATTGGAGCAAGTTTTGCAGAAAATACAAGCAAATGGCCAGAGAGTAGCGTTATCTCAGCTTGAGTCTAAATAGATTTTATGTAATAGTAATTATTGCAGGATGACTGAAGCAGCTCTTTAAACAAAGTAGACAATTCCAGAAAAGTAAGTTATTCAACATGAAATTAGAAAATGTGACTGCACTTCTTGAAGAGCATTTTAGACTTTTTTGGAGCTCCTCATTTCATAAGATCTAAACTTGTATAAAACACATTTTTTTGAAAAACATTTGAGCTTAAATTACTAACAAATACATAATATATGGTCAAATATGCCATTGTGTTTACTTTAGTGATAAAGAAACAAAGATACACAGTTTTCTGGTATAATGAGAAAGATTCTCCAGATATAGTATATGAAGAATACGTGTAAACCAAGTTGGTGTGATTCAGTGATATAAACAGAATGATTACATGGCTGGGAAATATATCAACAAAAATTTTGATTAGTTCACAAAATCATCAAGTTGAAGATGTCACAAAAAGATATCTTAATTGTAATTGTAATGCCACTATCCATACAGATCCATTTATTCATAATTCATTTATTTATTCATTTAATTAATTTTACAGTGATTCTTTCTCCTCTGTTGGGTCCCAGTTGGCCACAGGATACATTTCAAACCCTTGTGTTAGTTGGTGGAAAGGGCCCTTTATGAACTGATCACCATATACTTTTCCAGGTTCATCTCTTGTCAATTTTTTGTCTCTGAAAGCCCACAATCTTCCAAACAGTTATACTGACCACATTTGCAGTCGAAATGTATCTGTGCCTCTGCTTCCAATACTTTCTTCAGGTTGTTTGTTTGTTTGTTTGTTTTGGGAACTACCTTCTGGCCCCTTGCCATAAGTACCAAGTTTAAATGTTACTTTGAGAAGCCTTGTCCTAACCTTAGGGAAATCTTACAGAGATTATGATTAAGCATGAAGTCATTGAAGCCTTAAGTCACTGAAACTCTAGCTGCTCCAAGTTTCTTATCTGACAAAAGGAGAGAGAAACAGTAGCTGCCTCATGGATTTCTGTGAGGATGAATTGTGTTGATACATGTAAAATTTTTAGTCAGCACAATAAGCTGCTACTGCTACCTCGATCACTACCACCACCAACACTTTTAGAATGTAAGAGGCATAGAAAGAATTGTACGTTGAAACTGGAGTGGAAAAGAAATGATAATTTCTCAATGGAGCCTGAAGAAAGGAATTAAGAAACAGTAAGATGCTGGAACAACAGGTATGGACTCCTTAGACCCAGGATGGGAGGAGCCGGAGTTGACTAGAATATTGAGAAGGATCCTCTCAGGGCTTGAATTTCTGTTGCTACTTCTTCTCTGCACACTGACCAAAATTTATTATTATGTTGCCTCTAAAGCTTGTACAGTCTCATGTTCCTATTACATCCAATTTAGCTTTATTTGAACAGGAAGCACAGAAAATGTTTCTATCCAGGAAAGAAAAAATGAGTATGCTGGCAGCATTTTTCTCAATATATTCCTTAGAGACCTGGTCCCCTGAGATGTTCCTTGAGGGAAAATATATGAGACGAGGTTTGGAAAATATTGCATACTATCAAACTATATGTCTTTCTTCGTAGTTCACACATTATATTTGACTATTGAAGAATATGCAAGCCTGTAGTATGGTATCGTGCTTAATTCCATTTAACATGGTGTTTCACAAATTATTAACCTTTGAGATTACACTCACTTCTCATTTATTTAACACCAGTTAGCATTTTGTGAAAAGAAATTTTGCAATTTATCATCTTCCATAAAGACTGAAGGAGAATTTTCTAGTATAGATCTTCCTCTGTCTCACTATAAGACCCTCTTTTGGGCTAAGTATTGGCAAATGCCACATTGTAATACAACCCGATGTCTTTGGTTAGCTGAATTAATTAAAGCCTGAAGGCCTTAATGTACATACAAGTGGACACAGAAAGAGTATAGGGCTTAAATGCAAATTAACTACTCATCTTAAAGCTTGAGAAGTCTGGCCGTAAATGATAAATTTGAAATATTACCTTTACATGTACCAACCTTTAAACTCAAACTTTAAATTGCTCAATAAAAATCAATGACCAATTCACTTAGCCAAAAATAAAAGAGAACTTCACAATTCTATCTCCAAGGCAGCCAGAAGTGATGGAACATATTCTGTGGTCCTTACTGAGCCATGGTACCTACTAGAAAATTCTCATTTCCTCCTCTTACTAGTCAATGCAGATGGAGTTTGAAGGACATCATCCACCCATTATGGTTCTCCTCTCCTTCCAACTCTTCATTCCTACTGCTGTCCCTTTCATCCTCATTGATTCCGAGCAGGTTTGGAGTCAACCCTATAGTGTATTTCTCTCCTATGCTGTGTTTTATGCTTTACACACACTTCACAGAGACACACTTGAAATTAAGAATTTTGTAGATGATCAATATCATGTTTTAACTTTTTTCATAAAATTCTGTTCTTTAGAATAATTTGACATTTTGAGTGTGTAGTATCACCTACTAGATGAAAGAAATGTTGTTAGAATTGAATGTACAGCATCATGCCCAGCAAAGACAAGTTCTCAGAGTGAGAGTGTGGATAATGATCTGATGAAAGTCACACCTTGAAGGCTTCAGAAAATAGCGAGAAACATTAACTGTTCTGCATCAGATTAATGTAATCCCATAAGTGGTTGCTAGAGATTCAGTATGCAGGGAAATAGAACATCTTAGGCCGAGAGGCAGAGAAGCCCGGGGCTCAGTTCTGAGTGTAATGATTACAAGTCCAGCAGACTATTTTGTATGAGGTTAGAATGACAAATGACTTCCTCTTTATGCCTCAGTTTCTTCCTCAGCACAAGAGTCATTGTTATTTCTGCCTACCCCATAACATATTTGGTATTTAGGGATGTCACATCAGCAGGACGTCACATCAGCAGGACAAATAGTTCCCTAATTCCTCTCCTCTGTCTGTCTTAATCATTGCTTTTCATTTTGTCCTTTAGGTCTTCCTATGATCCATCTCTTCCAAGTCTTGAAAGTGTTCTCAGTTGCCATTGTCCTCTGAATCCACTGTCCATACTAACTGTTAAATCCTCAGCTCTGGATTACTTCAGCAGTTACACTTCTTTCTTTCTTATCTGAGACTGTGGAGCCCTACTGAAGAAAAATAAGATACCAGTGCTGCTATAAATCTGCATCCTCTACCCTCAGCTGGACTCCGACACTGTCCACTAATCTCTATTTCCTGGGTGGGGAATTGTCCAAAGTGGTATTTCCAAGCTATGTCTGCTTTTCTCAAATACTCAACCCCTCTAATTCCCCATTTTTGTTTCTTCCTTAACAAAAAGTGAGAACATCCACACAGGAAGTCCCCAAAGTTGTATCTTTATATACATTTTACAACTGTAATATTACTTACAACATAGCTTATCTATTCCCCCAATTTTATCTGACGTAGCAGAAAAGCTGACATTACTCTTTACCTAATGCTTCGAATCTTCTCATCTTCTGCTGCTTCAGTGACCTGAACCTATAGATTACCTCTTCTGTCTTATAGCATCATCCTCTTCATGTCTTAAAATAGAATTAATTCTTTAAAGAAGTTTGGGGTTCTGTGCTCAAAAAGAATGTGAACAGAAAGTATAGAGATTTCCCACATCCATCTGTCCCCACACCTACACAGCCTCCCCCACTGTCGATATCCTGCATCGAGCAGTGCATTTGTTACAAATGATGAACTTTGTACTGACACAACATTATCATCCAAACTTCATGGCTTACATTAGGTTTTACTCTTGGTGTTGCACATTCTATGGGTTCTGGCAAATGCATCCACTAATATATTACCATATAGAATAGTTTCTCTGCCCTAAAAGTCCAGTACTCTCTGCCTATTCATCTGTCCCTCTCCCCGACCTCTGGCAACCACTAATCTCTCTATGATCTGTATAGTTTTGCCCATCCAGAATGTCAGATAGTTCGAATCATACAATATGTAACCTTCCCAGATTGGCTTCTTTCACTTAATAATATGCATTTAAATTTCCTCCGTGTCTTTCTGTGGCTTGGAAGCTCATTTCTTTTTAAGGCAATCCTCTTTATCTTCTCTATTTTCTCTCTTCCTAAGGAAGTAAATACTCCTTTCAGTACTTTAAAATCTCATCAGTCTTTAATCCAAACAAACTAGCAAACTAACACATAAGATGTCCCTACAAACCCTTTTGTCTTTCACAGATTATTCTTTCTTCCTCTTTCTCTAATAACCCAGATTCTTGTGTTATTTACAGTCACTATTTTCTCTCTTTGAATTTACTTCCCACCCATACACTGAAATCTAATTTCCACTCATGTATATCCACAGTTTTTTTCAGCACTGGCATCGCATTTAAAGCCTTTTTCCAGGAACCCCGGGGGCTCTGCGGTTTAGAGCCACCTTCAGCCCAGGCCTGATCCTGGAGACCCGGGATCGAGTCCCATGTCAGGCTCCCTGCATGGAGCATGCTTCTCCCTCTGCCTTTGTCTCTGCCTCTCTGTCTCTGTGTCTCTCATGAATAAATAAATAAAAATCTTTAAAAAAATAAAAAATAAATAAAACCTTATTTCTTTTGACTTCCATAAGAACAGTATCCCAATTTTCTCTCTATTCTTCCTCCTTCTTCTTTACCTGCTCTTCCCTTTGATATTCTTTTTGAATAAGAGATAGATAGATAGAAAAATGATAGATATATTTCACTCTGCATTCTCCTTGGACGGTCTGGTACACATCAATGCCTTTTGCAGTATAAATTATAAGGAGTCTTTGCTTTTCATGGTACCATGTTGACTGAAACATGTGCAAACTGGAAATGTGTCTACACTTTGCACAGTTACCATGCAAACAAAGACCTGTTTCTTATATGGATGGTTTTAGTTCACACAATATCATGCAAAGTGAGGATTACCTATATTAACTATATACTCCCATCTTTATCCAGAGCCCTGCACATGAATTTTCTCAGTTATCTCCATTAGCTTTCCCAAGGGCTTCTAAATATTTATAGGTCCAAGTCTGAATTTTTCAGCTTCTATCCACACTCCTCCCTTTCCATATTCTCTATCACAGGTCAGTAAACAGTTTGATACTTATTAGCACAAGCTATTGCCAGGCACTGTGCTAGATACCTGTGATACAGTGATAATATTTCAACATGTCTTCTGCAGTAATATAATTCACAATCTAGAAGAGAAGGCAACTTTCCAATAGATTAAACAATTATATAATGATTATGGTTGTTCAGTGTCCTGTAAAAGAGGTTATTACTGAAAGGGAAGATGGATATGCAGATTTCTCTGAGGAAGTGATAAATAAGATGCTTTGTGAAAGTTAAATTGAAATTAGGTAAAAAAAATAAAGGCAGAAGAGTACGTAAGGATGGGAACCACATACATAAAAATTCAAAGTAGGGAGAGAAAATGGGCTTCTCCAGGAATTGATACTGTAGTTGCCCATTGTAGTTGATACGTTAACAGTCAAAAAAAGACACACACAGCAAATCTGATGAGGCAAATAGGAAATGAGCATGAAGGTGTTTGTGATTACCATTTTATTTTACATTGCTCAAGTCAAAATCTGCAAGTCATTCTCATTTCTCCCTTCCCTTCACTCTATGTAAGCATTCTGTTACAAAACTCCATCATATCTCCTGAATAACTATCAAACATGTGTTTCTATCCCATTTCCTCACTCAGAGTTCAAACAACAATAGCTCTACTGCATTACTATTTTACTATTTGGCACCTATTTTGTCCCTGTTTCTTCCCATGTCCTAAAATGCAAGCATACATTGACTTATCCATTGGTTAATTTTTGACAAATACTTAAGGGAGGCCTCGCCCATATATAAACCCTTTTAATTCTCAATACTACTATATTTAGAAAGTGCTGTTATTATGTTCATTTTACAAATAAGGGCATCAAAGTACAGGAAACCTACTGCAGTTCCCAGAGTAGCATTTCTGGCTAGGGGCCTTGCATATGCTGTTTTGTCATGGAAGCTCCACTGTCTTGGTACTCTTTCTCACGTTAACTTCAAATCATCCTGTAGGCATCTCTTCATTCAGAAGGATTTTGAGACTTGATTTTATTTCCTTGCCACATGCTCCATACTGCATCATTCGGTATTATCATAATATGCCATGTCCATTTTCTTCTCTGGACTCTAAGCTTGCTGTAACTATGTTAGTAATTGCACTTCCGTAATTATTTTTTTAATGAATCAGTTAATTGAAGCATCATATGAGAAACTTAAATGCAAAAGTGCTTTGAAAATGATAAATGACCATAAGTGTGTTGCTTATGAATGAGAGTGCCAATAATGACAACTATATTTATTCAACTAACAATTACCCACTCTTTATAAGACACTATGTTATGAAGATGGAATAAATAAAGATAAATAAGAAATAACTAGTACCCCCAGGGAACTTACATTAAAAATAATTATATCTCATTACCTAAAGTAGCTTTTTAAAATGAATGCATTTTCAAGTTATTTGTGTTCCTTAAAAGATAAAGGCCTATAAATAGTATATTCAATGTTACTCGTATCATTTTACTTTTTCTTTTATATATTTGTGAAATTTTGGAACTCCTAAAACAAAGCACTTCTGCATAAACATTACGTAGACTTCTCAAATAGCTAAGAGGCATGATCTATTTGGTTACTTGAATTTTTTTTAAATTTTTTGAGTATGAATGGAATAAAAATGGACATTATGCAGAATGCTATATATTCATTTATTCGTCATTCCATTTATCTAACATTTATGTATATAAATATTATGTAAAAATATGTAATTTTATGCACAACATTGTAAGGCCTGAACATACACTTTTAATGTAACAGTAAACCAGAAACAGTAAGACTTTATGGTCATTTATTGTGAGAGTGGCTACAGAGATAGAAAACAACTGAAACTCCCCTGGGATATTCAAACAAAATATTGCAGAGAAAGAAAAAAAATGGATTATATGACAGTTCTTCCTACCAGCAACATTGTTGAAGGTTTAGGGTTATTTGTAGCTCAGAGAATACTAGGCAAGGCAGATGATGGCCATTGTGCGCTCTATGGATTACTGAAAAGTTGAGAAGTAAATCTGCTATAATTCAAGAGGCTTACTGGATGCCTCCAAGACTTAATGCAGATCTCAGAGAAAGAATAACTCTCTTCTTGTCCTCATGGTAACTTATCCATCATAATCTTGGTAGAGACAGAAGTCAGTACGTGCAGCAGAGTCTTGAGAAACTTACAAGATGGAACAGAAAAGTAAGTATCCACCAAGGAAATTATCCCTATTAATCTTCATTTTATGGTAGTCTGCGAATAAAATATTTGGATCTGGGGAGCAAATAAAGACATGTTACATCAATATAGCAAGAATATTCTAGACCTAAAATCCTTAAACAAGGACAATTTAACATCCCACAATTAAAAAAAAAAAAAAGCTAGTCAGTAAATTTTAAACATTTTACGTTACTAGAAAAAATGACTATGACTCATCTGACTAGAAAGTTAGCAAAAGAGATTCTATGACAGCAGAGTCAAATTTTTCATCTCCAAAAGGTCCTAGTTTTTCTTACTCAGGCTGGTTGTGAAAATGTTATGTATAAAATGAATAATAAATCTAAGAGGTTTGATGGATTATGTAACTATTTTATACTGACTACTTACATAGATGAGTGGGAGAAATTTCTTAAATGTGATTAGTCAAAGATCCATCTTTTGCCTTATGTCTGACTTGGTTATATGTATTCAAATACTAGCAATCTGGTTTTTTGGGTTTTGTTTTTGTTTTTTGTTTTGTTTTGTTTTTTTACTTAAATTTTGTTTTTACTGGGATGCCTGGGTGGCTCAGCAGTTGAGCACCTGCCCCTGGCTCAGGGCGTGATCCACGGTCTCAGGATCCAGTCCCACACCGGGCTCCCTGCCTGAAGCCTGCTTCTCCTCCTGCCTGCATCTCTGCCTTTCTCTCCATCTTTCATGAATAAATAAATAAAATCTTTAAAAAAAATTTGTTTTTACTTAGAAAAATAGGGTGGAGAAACCTCTAATAATGAATAATAAATTAGAGACTGTATGTAAAGTAACTCATACAATACCCATGATATTGGCAATAATGATAGTATTATTTCCATTGTTTAAAAACAGTACTTACCTATCTGTACAAAATAGGGAATGTTTGTTTTTGCTATTTTACTGCAATAAAATTAATGATAGTAAAGTATGTAAATCTCAAAAGTGGATTGTTGAGTCCTGACTAGTGCATATACCTGTGTAACTGACATTTGTTAAGATATAGAATACTTTATCACCTAGAAAATTCCCTATGCCCTTTCCAGTCCATCTCCCCAGCCTGCTCTACTACAGGCAAACATCAGCCTGCCTGATACCCTCATAGATTAAGTGATACACACCTTTTTCAGAAATTTCTCATAGTTAAGTGGAAATTAGGGTGAATACCTTTTTGTAAAATGTTATCCAAACAAAGACCTTCTAAACTAAAAGGCAAAAATATTCCAGGTAGGAGAAAGATCCTCTACTGGATTAGAAGAAGAAGGAATTTGATTCAAATAAAAATATATCCACCAATTAAACAACCAAGATATGTTTTGACAAAGGTGATATAAATAGTAATGGTTTTATACAGTTAATAAAAGGACCTTTATCCCATAAGCCCTCCAATAAAACAAAGGTGATATTGGGCAGAACAATAGACTCTTTGAATTGAATGTTGAATAGATAGTAATATAAACTATCTCCCCTCAATAGATTTTGAATTCCAGAACCAGAAATAATGTCTCATTCAATTTTGAATGTCCTATAGTACCCAAGTCATAGAAAATAGCTGGTTGTAAAAAACATTTGTTGCCTTAATATTTACCTTAAACACTCATTGGCATGAACTCTTTTGATGTTAAACAAACAGAAAAAGAAATTTTTTATTTTGGAATTCTATAACAGGATGGATTGACAAGATTGACTATACGTGCTAGAATTAGAGTTTGTATCAACTAAATGGAGACTTGCATACTCAAATGTGAATGAGACGAATAGTGTATCAGAATGAAACAAGCTTTGTGGGAACTAATGAGTGCATGACTATCTAAATGGAGCAGTCTCTAATCTGCTTTAGTCATGAGTAACCATCAGAAATCGTTACCACGCAGCCCCAGTGGCTATGGAGGAAGTATCTCCCTACAGAAGTTGTCATTACTTAGGAATTCAACAACTACAGAAGAAAGATACCAAAGCAAGGAGGAAGAATGATAAGATTCTTAATCTTCCCTTTTTCCTGCCCTTTGCTGTCCTGTGGTACTTCCCATTGGCCAAATCATGTAACAAACCAGTCCGTAATCTGCAGGGATCAGCCACTCTGGACCCAGAGCAGGGTGGAGGAAGGTAATATGGTGCCAGGGAGAATATAACCAGCATGAGAAGTGTTTTTCTTGTAAAAATGAAAGGAAAACTATAACTCACTGTTAACTCTAAAACTGAAAACTGTAACTCACTGTTATTTTAGATAAAAAGGATGTGTAATATTTGGAACTCATGTGAACACATTGAAATAGGTATATGTTATATTCAAATAATAGCACTATTTTCAATTTACTAAATATTTACTGTGTGACTACTATGTACAAAGCCTACTCTGGGATGATTGGATATTCTCTAAAATCAAGGACAGAATGAGGAATAGACTTAAAGTGCAAGATGAAGAACTTATCATTAGTAGTAAGACCATGACTTTGTTTTAAATATTTACCTGTCTGAGCTGATTTAGATGTGCACAACCTGCAGACAGAGCTATGAAATCTATTTTCTTTATACCTAGGTGTTATAATTTTTTTGGTGATGGATGATTGAGGTTCACCTAGAAATATAAGGGCCATAATTAAGTAATTCCTGTTCACAGGTCCAAAGAAATTTAATCTATTCATAATGCCAATTTATGTGAACAATTGTAATAGAAATAAGTTGCTTTAGAATTTTTTTCCTGTAAACACAAGCAAATAAATGGCAATCGGCTCCAGTAATGTATGCTTCTGTGTGCCAGTATAGAATCACTCTGTGGGATTTTTTATGAGCTCCGTGTCACAACTACATTCAACAAGAGAGGCAACTTCTAGAAAAATGTTTAAATATTATGTTCTTGTTTATGATATTTTACCATATGTGACTATACTACAAATAAAATGGACTAGTCTTCTTTGCTCAAGTTATTTGAGAAACACCCTACAAAGAAATCCTTGCTATTCATATGAAATGTATATTAGTTTCTAGGGCTGCTGTAACAAAGTACCACAAACTGAGAGTGTCTGAAAACAACAGACAGTTCTGCTGTCATAATTCTGGAGGCTAAAAGTCCAAAATTAAGGGTTTTCAGGGCCATTCTCCCTCTGAAATCTGTAGGACAATCCTTCATTGATTCTTCCTAGCTTCTGGTGGTTTCTGAATAATAGTTGGTGTTCCAGGCTTGCAACCACATATCTCCAATCTCTACTTTTGTCATCACATGATATTCTTTCCGTAAATATCTGTCTTCTCATGAATGTCTTCTTATGAGGACACCAGTCATATTAGATTAAGGTCCCATTCAACTCCAGTATGACCTCATTTTAACTAATTCTATCTACTTTTGGAGGTACTGGAAATTAGGATTATAACATATCTTTTAGGGGGAACAATCCATAACAAAGAATAAGCAATAAAAATTTAAGTGCACATATAGAAATGGGAACTAAGGAGGTTCTTGTAAAATCGTTCTGTCATTATTCTATTTTTCTAATAAAAATTCTGGTATTTACCTAAATACCTTTTGGTTGTATTAGGTTGATTCAGATACAGCCAGTTTAAATGTAAACAAATTAGATAAGTATTTTTTTTTAATTTGTTCTGTAAGTGGAAGCTACTTTAGTTTTCTACTACCCATCCTATTCTATTGATAAGTTGTCTTGGTGTTAGAAATACTTTATTTAGAGTTTTAAGAAGATGAATTTTTAGAGGATAAATTAGGGTAGGATATTACCAGAGAAAGAAATGTTGGTATTAGAGTATTGGTGTGTTCAGGCTAGAGATAATAGGACCTGATTTAGAACTGAAGAGAAATGGAAAGGAGATAATAAATAGGATATGGTGTGGGACACTTTGATGTTGATGTCTTCTGGTTATGTTAAAAGATTGCATATCAATTAAGGATCTTCTTTGAAAATACCAAATTCCACTCTTGATGGAAAAGAAGAAAAGGATCTTAGTATAAGGTAGATAACTCCAAGATTCCCTAAGAAGAGTAAGTGGAAAGTATGTGTGGCAGGTTTAAGAAACAGCAAAGAAGCAATTGTGGTTGGAACACTGTAAGCGAGATGAGGTTATACTGTTGAATGGCAATGGAAGGAAAAACAGGGACCATGTTTTGTGGGGTCTTACAGAGGATTGTAAGGATTTTGATTTTTACACAACCCCAATGAAGCAGCATTCCTTAAAAAGTACAGGTGCTATTGCTGCCATGTTGAGAAGAAACACTGCAGGTCAGTCAGGACATCTACCATGACTGCTCCTGAAAGCTTAGTTTCTCTGCCACCCTTACCATAATCAATTCACTCTGTCATGTCCTTTATTCTCTTTATTATCTTCCAAACCGAATGGCTGAGTCTGATTGTCAGAGTTGAGGTGACAAGCCTTTAAAAGGATGGGGTAAAAGTTACCAGTTTCTGCTCTAAGCATGATAAATGTCCAGTAGAGATTGAAGGACATGAAAAGGGTGAAAAAGAAGGAAAATGTAAAGCTAACTCTGAGTATTCAAGTCAGAGAAACAGGGAGATTATGTTAACTTGAAAAAAAAATGCCACAGGAAGAGTAAATTTGTGGAAAAGGAGGTAAATTTCATGTAAAACAAAGGAAATTTAAGTTAGAACATGTCAAATAGAATTACTCACTAAGAAGTGACAATGAGTAAGGACAGAGGGATGAAACTGAGGCTATTGATGGAGATAAAGATCTTGAAGCCAAATTCATGAATTGCCCATGGGCATGAAACAAATATATATTCTTTTTGGACATAAAGCATTGAAAGTTTAACAAGAATTGGAGCTGAGAGTGCTCATACACTTTGTTGTTGTCAGTGGGGGGTAAGGAGTAGCAAGAAAATCAGATAGATGTGAATATTTTGAAGGAGAAAAGAAGTATTTGGTAGAAAGATTGATAAATTGAGAATAAGAGTGATAGCATATGGTAGAGAATTTAAACATGCAAAGGAAAGAAAAGATGGTTGAAAAGGGGATTGGATCAAAGAGAATTGTGTTTTATTTTTGTTTTTAAAGAGAAAAACCTTTTCCTAGCAGGTAGGTACAGAGAAATAAAGTAGATTTTTTCCCTGTGTTTTCTTCCAAGAGTTTCATGTTTTCAGGTCTTTCATTTAAGTCTTAAATACATTTTTAGTTTATTTTTGTATATGGTGTAAGAAAGTATTCTAGTTTCATTATTTTGCATGTAGTTGTCCAGTTTTCCCAACACCATTTGTTGAAAAGACTGTCCTTTCCCCATTGGGTATTCTTGCTTCCTTTGCTGTAGAATAATTGACCATATAACTGTGGGTTTATTTTTAGGCTTTCTATTCTGTTCTATTGATCTATGTCTATTTTTGTGACAGTACCATATTGTTTTGATTACTGTAGTAGTAGTAGAATCTCTTGAAATCTGGGATTGTGATACCTCTAGCTTTGTTCTTTTTCAAGATTGCTTTGAATACATAAGGTCTTTTGTGGTTCCATACAAATTTCAGGTTTATTTGTTCTAGTTTTGTGAAAAATGCTGTTGATATTTTGATAGGGATTGCATTAAATGCGTAGATTGCTTTGGGTAATATGGACATTTTAACAATATTTGTTATCCTGATCCACGAGCATGGAATATCTTTTTATTTGTTTGTGTCATCTTCCGTTTCTTTCATCAGTGTTTTATAGTTTTCAGAATACAAGTCTTTCACCTCCTTGGTTAAGTTCATTCCTAGGTACTTTTATTATTTTTGGTACATTTTTACATGTTGACAGTGAAGTAGCAGAAAGAGAAATTAAGAAAATAATCCCATTTACAATTGCATCAGATAATTTTTTAAAAGCAAAAAAGAAAGAAAATTTGAGCTGAGGTCTGGGAATTTTAGGGTATACACATTCTTATTTATTTTTTTATTATAAAATCATAAATGACCCTGGGTTTCAAAAATGCAAGTTATACATAAATGTTTTAAGTATTAAAAAAAATGGAAATGCCCTCAATACATTTCCTTTATATATCCTAGCCTAGCTTACTTCCCAAAGACTAACCATACTGTTAAAATTTCACTGTGCATTTGTGAGGTTGTGTATAGGTGTATGTGTGTGTGTGCAACACGTACATGATGAAATGTACATCTATGGTTCCTCTTGGGAATGATTCAGTTAGAATCACTGGGTTTGTGACAAATGACTGAGGAAATACTAAAACAATGGATACTATTTTTTCAAACTTTTTTAGTCCTGTTACTCAGGTTGTGATAAGAAAACATTTGCCAAATTTCAGTGGATTAATAAAACAGAAGTTTATTTCTCATTTAGGTTACACGAATAATTCCAACTAGTGGGAGCTCTGCTCCAGAAAGTCACTGAAGGACCCCAGTTGACAAAAACCCAAATTTTGTAGTTGTACCATCTGCTAACAAGCAGGCTGTTTTTAAAGCTCCAGTCTGAAAGTGGCACACTTCACTTCCCTTTATAGTCTGTTGGCCAACACTGGTTAAAGGTGCTATGCCTGACAATAAATGGGGGTGGGATGTGTTGGAAAGCACAATGACAGTCACCTAGCAGTAAATGACTGCCATGCTAACCCACAGACACATCAAATTACTTATAGAATCCTGGCGTTTCAGCTTTAAAACAGTGAAATAATAATTATCACAGGATTGGTAGGTAAATATCAACCCTCTGTGACCATATAATTATGTGACTTCAAGTGACTAGCTTTTTTCCCCCCAAAATATTTAAACATAGATTCCTATTATAACATACACTAACAGAATTTTCCTTTAAAAACCAAGCATGTATAATATAACCTCCTTTATTAATAGCTATATTCCAAAGGAAATAACACAAACTTTTAAAGCCTGGCTATCTCACAGTTCCAGGTCAAAAATAGAATACATTAGTTAAAACAAAACTTTTAATACTTCAGAAAGATCCTGGCCCTTATTAGCATACAGATATTGATAATACTTTTCCTTTGTACAAAATCTATATAGTGTCATGTAAATATTCAGTAAACCTTTTCTTGTCTGCATATTAAAGCAATGTTATAATCACTTTAACATATATTAACCCATTTAGTTATATCAACAGTGTGATGAATTAGTTGCTGTTTTTGTTCCCATATTTAGTAAGACAACTGTAAGAGGCAAAGAAGTGCTTAATATTCTTTAACACCAACATCAACAGTTTCACATTTGTCAAATATTCTTCATTACAGTGCTAACTGAGATTTATGGCGTCTGTGTTTTCCTTTGTTTTTCTAATCATGTTTGAATTAAAGAATATAGGCCTTCTAATTTTCTGTTTTCACAAACATACATTATATATATTTACTTTTACATAATAAGATGACAAATATTGCATATACTACTTTTTTTATATCCCTCAATTTTGGATTATTGAATAGAATGTGATTAACTAGTGCTCTGTTGACAGTCAATTGAGTATTTTCCCCATTGATTCAATTTCAAATATGTTCCATGAATAGCTTAGGCAAAGCATATGTGTATTTCTTTACCAAAATCTCCAAAATTGCTGAACTAACTTATACTTCCCACAAGTCTGTGTGTACCTTTTTCTTCCTTTTTTTTTTTTGAAATAAAACATTGCCAACATGTGGTATTATGTATTAGAAAAAAGTAGCACATACAGTTGTTCACTTATGAGTGCACATCAACAGCCTCTATACATCTTTTTTTAATAAAGCTTTTCATCTTATATGAAGTTGTCATTTTTGTTTTTTTTCAGTATTTTTATTTAAATTCAATTAGCCAACATATCGTTAGTTTCAGATTTAGTTTTCAATAATTCGTCAAGAGTATATAACACTCAGTGTTCATCACATCATTTTCTTATTGTTACAGAGGAGTCCTTTGTATATATGGTATGCAAAAAAATCACCACCACCCCACCACTGCGAAAGATGTCTGCATCCTAAGCCTCAGAATCTGTAAATGTGTTACCTCACATGGCAAAAGAGACTTTGCAGGTGCGATTAAATTAAAGATCATGGAAAAATTCTATTGGATTATCTAGATGGGCCCATTATTATCACCAAAGTCATGGAAAGGAAGGCAAGAGTCAGAGAAGAAAATAGGATGACAGAAGCAGAGGTCTGAGTGAAACAGAGCTATAAACCAAGGAATGTGGGCAGCTTCTAGAAGCTCAAAAAGACAATGAATAAATTCTCCCCTAGAACTTCCAGAAGGAATGCAGCCCAACATTTTGGCACCTTGACTTTAGCCTGTAAAATCCATATTTGGGCTTAATGCCAAAAACATAAGATGAATAACTTGTGTTGTTTTAAACCACCAAGTTTGTGGTAATTTGTCTTGCAGCAATAAGAAACTACTACAAAATATTAAGGCAGTTGGTCCTATGCCAGTTGACATATGCAATTACTTTAACTCTGTCCTTTAGTCCTTGTTTCTAATGTTGGGTTTTGGGGGGTTTTGCCCCAGTATATTTTAAAAGTACTCAACATTGATACTCGAAGTTTTTCAAGGAATTTTACAGTTTTGTACTTGCTTGTACTTGTTCGATCTATCAATTTATTTTGATGATACGGTTAAGGTGGGAATCTAATGTTACTATTTTTCTCCAAAACAAATGACAAGAGATCACAATCTCCTAAGCATGGGCTATATGTTTTATAACTGTGATTACTCCAGAAGTCTATTTCTTGAACCAGACTAACACTCAAAAATTATTGCTTTGGAAGATAATAGTGATTTTTGTGTGTGTGATTTAGTTTGATGACAATTACAATTTTGACTAATTTCTCTTCAACCTGAATAAGTACATAGCAGTGCAAGGGAGATGTGAAAATATGCACAGAAACCAGGTTGAGTGAGCTTTCCTCAATCCTTCATTTTTTGATGTTTAGAAAAAGAGCATAAACTGAAAATCAAAATTTGTCCCTCTAATTCATATATGAAATATTCAGAGTAGAATAATAATGGCTTGAGTGTCAGGAAAGTAAGTGATTGATTTGGTAGCTTAATTCACTAGGTACCATATCACTTGAGGCAACAAAGGTAAAACTAGACTAACTGATTATTTTTGTCACTTCTAACTCAGTGGATTCCTGGAGAGTCCTCTGGAGAAAAGCTGCCCAAATGATGAATAGGGATTTCTAGCGCCTGGATCGTACACATGGATTTTAGTTTTCTAGCCATCTCTAATTATTTCCTTTCTATTCTGTGTTCATTTATAAATCTCTAAGAAAGATATAAAGAGACAGTCTCCTTGGTGAACATAAAAAAAAAAATAAGGAAACCAACACAAAGCAGGTACACTAGCTTTTTATTAAGCTGCTGAAAATAAAAGAACAGGTGGAAAGCTTTATAGCCTCTTCATCAAGCTACAAGGAAGCGTATTGAACTCTAGGCATGATAGTGACTTGGAATTAATGTGTTTAGTGCAATATCAATAGAATTAAAGGAGAGAAATGCAAAATGTGAAAATGCTAGTTTCTGTTTCTCAAACTATTTCCCCACAGTTAAGAGAAAGTGGTTAGTAAAAAATCCTCATCGTTAGTATTTAAAAGTTCTGTTGTTTTACAATTAATTACATTGTTTTCACAAGTTACTGTGAACTTCTTTCCAATAAAACAGATATTCAATGGGAGGTTTGTTTTTGTTTTTGTTTTTTTTTAAGGAAAACAGTATTTTTTGATAAATACTTGGAAACATTAGAATGACAGAAATTCTGGTATCTAATTAATTTATGAATTCAAACTAGCATGAGTATGTATCACATAGAAATAAATTGGTTTTAAGCAAGATGCATACCTTGCCTGTATCAGTAATGGTCAACGAAAGTTAACATTAAATACATTGTTCAGGTTTGAGATATCAGTGTGTTTGGTGATCTGGATCTATTTCTGGAATAGGAATTAACACTGCTAGCTAAGGAACTTTCAGTGCCTCCAAAAACCAGTTATAGCCTATCTCTTCCACTGTTTACAACTAAACTCTGAACAAAATACAAAACCACCTCTCAAGGACTCTTAACTGTTAACAATAGTAGGCAGATTGGTGAGGAGAACCACATCTTGAAGAAAAACCTGTAACCAGACTGAGTTTTTTTTTCTCTCTCTCTTTTTTTATCTCTCAGCTTTATTGAAGGGTATACCTAATGTGGGACTGCTAAGCAAGTATGGGAAGAGAAATTCTTCTGGGAAAGACAGGAACCCCTGTCTTTCAGGCCAGAAGATAGGGATAAGGAACCTCTGCAAGCTGTCACCAGTAGTAGGTGTAGGGTCACTGTGTTTTCTTCATATTTTCCTCTTCCAGCTGGGCAGCAAGGGGAGTCTCAGCAGTAGACTGACAATGTAGTAATGGCAGCAGATCTAAAACCCTAAAAGGAAACCCAGACTTTAAAACAACCATTGAGGTAGTTTAAACTCCATTGAAATTAGTGAAAAATTAATATTTCTCAACAGAAAAATAGAGGTTACATTAAGAACTAAATGGAAATGTTCCAAGTGAAAAAGTAAAATATCTTAAATATAAAAATTCACTAGATGTGCATAATAGCAGAATAGAGATTACAGAAGAAAGATTCAAAGAACTTAAAGACAGATAAATAGAAATAATCCATCTGTAGAGAAGACAGAACAAAAATGTATTGAATAAAATAAACTTCGGGGACCTATGACAATATCAAATTTGGGAAGTCTTGCTCATTATACCTAAATAAAAAAAAATTCCTCTCCTTTTAGGAATCCAGTGACACAAGAATTAGACTTTTTGATATTGTATTTTGATTTTTATTTTACAATTTGTTTCATGAATTCACAGGGCTTTAAATGTCATGTAAATATAAAAGTTCATTTTGAGGCCATTATAACTCTTCTTATAACTCAAGAAATCCAACTGAATCATTTGAATGAATAGAATTTGAAATCTTCTTAGTTTGTAAGCAATTAGTCTTAGAGAAAGAAAATATAAAAACAGAGTTTAGTTTCTGGCAGTGGCATCTCAGATATTTGGGAGAAAAAAACACCCTCTAGGAATTCTGGATAAAATAAAGTTCCTTTCAAATGCATTGTTACTTGTATTGAATTAAGGAAATCTCTAGGGTTTGAAAAAAAAATATGTTGCTTAAAATAAGAGTGCTTTGTTAGTCATACTGAATGAATTTGCCAACCTTGGTCATAATGGACCTTCAATATTGACAATTGATTTTTATGAAATGTTCATTACAAACCCAGGGATAGCAGTAAAGACCTTGGGCAGCATGAACTGAAGAGTTGGAACAACTGCTCAATGTTGGTATCCTCCAATAATGAGACACTAAATTAGGGAAAAGAAATTCACAATCATGAACAAAGATAACAATTTTTGTTTTGTTGTTTTGTTTTTGTTTTTATTTTTCTGTCTCAAATTGAACTCCGGCTGAGAAACAATATTGACTCTTTGAAAACCAAAACCACAGACCTGCTGTCATACACTATTGGGAATCTAAATTTACACTACCAAAAATATTATAGTAAGTTAAAATTTACCAAATCTCTTATAGTAATTTTCCCTGGCTATCTGGCAGACAAAAAAAAAAAAGAAGATTAAATTTTATGTTGAGAAATTTACTTTCAATTAATGCATTATGAGATTCTGATATATGAAGTTCCACCAAACTTTAGTAAGCAATCCAAAATTCTGAAGACATATGAGGAAATATTATAGGGATTGTCAGTATAAATTAAAGAGAGAAACATTAAACAGCAAGACACAGGAAGTAGTAAATGAGGCACCTGTTTAAAGAAGCATACAAGATGCCAAATTTGATTCTAACAAATAAACCTATACCACATTGTAGTGATTCAGTAGAACACTAAAGACAAAGCAAAGATCTTAAAAGAACCAGAAAAAAAAAAAAAAAGAATACTATGACAAAGAATGTCAGTTAGACTGAGGATAGAATTTCAGCAAAACAAAAGTATTCTAAAAGAGTTGAGAAAAATAACTGAAAATGCATGATTTTCTATCAAGGTAAAATATTATCCAAAGAAGATATAGAAATAGAGACATTTTTAGATAATCAGAATTCAGAGAGATTATTGCTAGCATTATCAAACTGAAGAAGCTTCCCACAGATCTCCCCAAAAGAGAAAAAAATTTAAATAACATAAAATGATGGTTAAGTGGTAATCAGATTAAATTATCAGAAGATTAGGGCACTATGAATCATTTCCAGATCATCTGATAAAAAAGAAGAAAAACCCCTCTATCAGTCTAAAGCAATATACAAAAAGGTGAAAAAAGACAAAAAAAAAAAATCAAAGTAAATGAAAATCACAAATATATGTTGTAGAAACAAATCCATACATTTAGTGACCATAATGAAATAAAGTTGCCTGTATGAATGACAGTTGTTGTCAGAATGTATTTGTGAAAAAGAAAGCTTCCATCCATGAGTTGTTTATAGATATACCTAAAACCCAATGGGAAAGAGAATTTGAAAGTATGGAAAAATATGTACTAGGTATATAATAACCAAAATAAAACCTGTGTATTTCTATTAATGTCAGATAGAAATCTTAATCACCTTAGATATTAATAAACATGATAAGGAACAACAAGATCGTAGAATATCTATACAATGGGATGCTATATAGCAGTGGAAAGAAATGAACTAGAGCTAGAAGTTGAATAACAATATAAATTACTAAAGAATTTAAATTCTTTTTAAAGAATTAATTACTAAATTACTTACTTAAAGAATTAATTACTAAAATTACTAAATATAAATATTTTATAATTAAAATATTATAACAATATAAATTACTAAATATCATACTTATGTATGATATATGTATGTGTAAAACATTAAAAATAAATTTAATATGGTATAATGGGACATAAATAGTTGCTTTAATAAGTACTTTACCTAATGAGTACCCAGGTAGTTGTACTTTGTTTATTTATTTTTGTATGCCTATGAAAGGTCAGAACAATAAAATAATACAAAGAAATAAGAAAAACATAGATTCTACAGTGCTAAGAGTTCCTCTGGCTTGTATAAGCCTTTTCCTGGGAATGATAATATTATCTGGCTTTCATTGTATAATGAAAAAATAAATCATTAGAGTCATCTCAAGATTGATTTGGCAACAGTTTTTTTTTTTTTCCTTCAACTCCAACTGCCTGAACTGTGTCTAATTTGTAAATCCCAGGATGTATTGCTGTCCTTTTGAAGAAGTCACATTATTTATTTTATACAGACATTAATTTTATTCCAGTTTCTTTTCTGTGGGCAATTAGAGTATTTTCAAGTCCAACCCATTATTCATTTGGGGGTTGACAAATTCTTCTGTAGCTTGCACTGACTTTCTAGATTTGAATCTGATTTTAATGCTCTTTGGTCTCCCTTCCACCCTGACTCTCAGGACATGTAGTTGAAAAAAAGCACGAATCTTTTTGTCCCAAAGTACATATCCCAGTTTTATTAGCATATCCATAATCAGAATGATTCTGACAATATACAAAATACAAAAGTGGTGCATATTATATGTGTCTATATACACACATATATATAATGATAAAATGTATAATTATATGTTATATGTGTGTGTGTACCTATAATCGTGACTGAGGTTTAGTTCAGTTGTGCTTTGTTTTAGTTGTACTTCACTATGGTGATATTATAGGCTGAGTTTGAGATTCTAGAAACTATCTCTCCTTCAGCTTTGACCTTCCTGCCCCACCTCAATACCCCTTATAGATTTTTACTTTAATATTACAATGATTGATGAATATAGTGGATTTATCACTTTGTGTGTGTGTGTGTGTGTGTGTGTGTGTGTGTCTTTATGCTTTTTTTTTTTCTTTCTGATATTAATTTGATTCTTTCCTTTGGTAAATTTACTGTGATGTTAATTTGTCAGGTCTATCTCCAGGTCCCTGGCTGCAAATGGGTGAACAAAAGAACCTCATCATCCTCACTGATTATTTATTTATTTTTAATATTTTATTTAAATTCAATTTGCCAACATGTAGTATAACACCTAGTGCCCATCCCATCAAATGCCCTCCTTAGTGCCTGTCACCCAGTTACCCCATCTGGTTTGCCTTCTTCTCTAATTTTTTCCCACTCAGTTCACTTCCTTTCCCTTATAGTCCCTTTCACTATTTCTTATATATCACATCTGAATGAAACTATATGATAAATGTCTTTCTCCAATTGACTTATTTCACTCAGCATAATACCCTCCAATTCCATCCACGTCAAAGCAAATAGTAAGTATTCATCCATTCTGATGGCAGAGTAATATTCCATTGTGTATATACCACATCTTCTTTATCCATTCATCTGTCAAAGGACATCTTGGCTCCTTCTACAGCATTGACATTTTCACAATGTTAATTCTTCCAATCCATGAGCATGGAATATTTTTCTATCTCTTTGTGTCTCAGTTTCTTTCAGAAGTGTTCGGTAGTTTTTAGGGTATAGATCCTTTACCTCTTTGGTTAGGTTTATTCCTAGGTATCTCATGCTTTTGGGTGCAATTGTACGTGGTATTGACTCCTTAACTTCTTTCTTCAGTTTCATTGTTAGTGTATAGAAATGCCACTGATTTCCGGGCATTGATTTTGTATCCCACCACACTGCCGAATTGCTGTATGAGTTCTAGCAATCTTAGGGTAGAGTCTTTTGGGCTTTCAATATACAGTATCATGTCATCTGCAAAGAGGGAGAGTTTGACTTCTTCTTTGTCAATTTGAATGGCTTTTGTTTCTTTTTGTTATTTGATTGCTGAGGCGAGGACTTCCAGTACTATGTTGAATAGCAGTGGTGAGAGTGGACATCCCTGTCATGTTCCTGATCTTAGGGGAAAGGCTCCCAGTGTTTCCCCACTGAGAATGATATTTGCTGTGGGCTTTTCGTAGATGACTTTTATGATATTGAAAAATGTTCCCCCTACCCCTACACTTTTGATCAGGAATGGATGCTGTATTTTGTCAAATTATTTCTCTGCATCATATGGGATCATATGGTTCTTTTCGTTTATTGATGTGATCTATCACATTGATTGTTTTATGAATGCTGAACTACCCTTGCATCTCAGAGATAAATCCCACTTGGTCATGGTGAATAATCTTTTTAATGTACTTTTGGATCCTATTGGCTAGTACGTTGGTGAGAATTTTTGCATCCATGTTCATCAGGGATATTGATCTGTAATTCACCTTTTTTGGTGAAGTCTTTGGTTTTGGGATCAAGATAATACTGGCCTCATAGAATGAGTTTTGAAGTATTCCCTTCATTTCTAACCTTTGAAATAGCTTTAGTAGGATAGGTACTATTTCTTCTCTAAATGTTTGGTAGAATTCCCCCGGGAAGCCATCTGTCCCTGGACTTTTGTGTCTTGGGAGGTTTTTGATGACGGCTTCAATTTCCTTGCTGGTTATTGGCCTGTTCAGGTTTTCTATTTCTTCCTGTTTCAGTTTTGGTAATTTCTAGGTTTCCATGAATACATCCATTTCTTCCAGATTGCCTAATTTGTTGGCAATACAAATTAGTTGCTCATAATACATTTTCAAAATTGTTTGTGTTTCTTTGGTATTTTGGTTGTGATCGCTTTCGTTCATGATTTTATTTGAGTTTTTGCTCTTTTCTTTTTAATAAGGCTGGCTAGGGGTTTATCTATCTTATTAATTCTTTCAAAGAGCCAGTTCCTGGTTTTGTTAGTTTCCATGAATCTTTTTAATTCCTCTCTAATTCCCTGGTTGAGCCATTCATCTTTTGGTAGGATGCTCTTTAACCTTCCACGTGTTTTGAGTTTCTTCCAATTTTTTTTTTTTTTTTTTTTTTTTTTTTTTTTGTGATTGATTGAGTTCTAGTTTCAAAGAATTGTGGTCTGAAAATATGCAGGGAATAATTCCAATCTTTCGGTATTGGTTGAGACCTGATTTGTGACCCAGTATGTGGTCTGTTCTGGAGAAAGTTCCATGTGTACTTTAGAAGAATGGGTATTCAATTGCTGGCTGGGATCCTCCTGGGGTCAGGTGTGGGGACACTGACTCGTACAAATTGGAGGGTGCCCAGCTGCAGGAGAGCTTTTGCCATCTTGTGGACTCTCTGGTTCTGCCTCTCCTGGGGGGAACAGAGGGTAGCCTGCTTCTGTATGCTGCAGGGCCCTGGGACAGAGAGTGCTGATCCACTGGACTATGAACCCAGTCCACCTCTCCCAGATGCCTCAGAGGGTTGCTGTGTTCTAGTCCTTTACCAGGACCTAGGATGGCATTGGTCCCACTACCGAACCGCATTTTGTAGTTTATGGCATAGGTTGAGCTTTCTCCCAGGTGCTCCTGTCCTTACTGTGTCTCCAGGAATATTGAGACTTCACTGCCCCTCCTGCAATTTTGCCCTATTTCCCCACTGAGCACTTTTCAGGCAGGGGTGATCCTCTGAGGAGCAGATTTCTAAAGTCCCTGATTGTGCACTGTACCGCTTTCCTGCAGCAGCTTAGCAACTTTCCCCCCAACCTTTTATCTTCCAATATATCCCCTCCTTTTCTCTTCTCTTCTGCACACTCCCACCTTGCAAGAAGCGATCACTTTCCTTTGTCTCTGTCGCATCCCACCTGTTCTCTCTTTACATCTCAGGTTGAATTCATAGGTCTTCAAGATGGTTTGAAAGCTGTCTAGGTAACTCAGGAAACCAGATGAAACAAGGACTTCTACTCTTCCGCATCTTGCCTCTCTCCCTCGTTGATTATTTCAATGATGGTACGTGACTAAAGCTAGTCTTTGTTGTGATTTACCAGACAAATAACAAAATAGACAATCTCTCTCACCCAAAGTATTTAAGTTTGTGTTCTATAAATATGGGGCCACTGACAGCCATCTGGGCTGCTAAGATAATAGAAGTCATTTAAGGAATAGAGAGAGAAAGAAAAAGAGAAGAGAAAGATGAAGGCACCGGTGACAACATTCGAGCACCTGGACTCAGGAAGTAGACTTCAAGAATCTAGAAATACAGAGCCTGGACAATGTCATTTGGTCCAGATTTGTCTGAATCCAGCTATGCCCTAGGACTTCACAACCATGTGAGTAATTTTTCTCTATGTAGGATTGGATTTCTATTATTTGCTATGAAAGGGTTCAGAATAATGCTGATTTCTAAAACGTTTTTGTTGAAATAGAGCATACATATGTATGTAATTAAACATACATATTCAGTTTGCTAGATTTTCACAAAGTAAACTCCTCTAGTAATGGGCAACTAGACCAAGAAACAGAACACTCCTAGTATTCACCAAGTCCTCTTGTGCCTCTTCCAGTCAATGTCCTTTCTAAACACAACTACAATGCCATTTTTAATTTTTTCAACATTGTATTATGAAAAGTTTCAAACATATAGAAACTTTGGAAACCTTTTACAGTAGACACTTAAATAACCATCATATACATTCTATAATTAACATTTTACTGTAGTTGCTTGATTACATATTTAGCCATTTATTCATATTTCCTCCTGTCTTTTAATCCATCTCACTTTTTCAATGCATTCTAGGTAAGCTGCTGACATCACTGTACTTCCTTGTAAGTTCTTCATCACAAATAACTTTCAGTAAGAATCTTTATCTTCCTTTTAGGAAAACATATAAAATGAAACTCACAGTCAATTCTAGTCAATCTTTGAACTCTCTCAGAAGCAAACGTGTTTATGTTCTGTTTTCATGGTAATTGGGAGGGTTGTCTAAAATTAAAAATAAAAAACCATGAAGTCAGACGGGTGATATGTTTACTGTAGTTTGACTAGATTTTATAATCTAATCACTATTTCATGTAATGATTATACTGTCTTTTTTCCTCTTTGAATAGTCCAGAAAGTGTGTAAGAATGTATAATACTTATATTATTGCCCAGTCATATTTGTGTTAGGTATAGACTAAGCTGACTTGAATCTTCCATTTTTAGGCAATAGTTGGAAGCCTTCCCTGGGTGACTAATGTCAAAGTGGGGACCTAACATGCTCAGCAATCAGTCTTCATTCTATCAATGGTTCTACTTTCTGCTGATATCAGTTCACTCCAAAGATGACCAGGAAAGTAATAGGTCTTTTGAGAAGTTAAAAATACAGTCTACAGTCCTTGGTGTAATATTTAGGAGGAGTCAGAAAAACCAGTATCCCATACATTAAACCAGCCTTTAATTTATTGAGTTAATGATTAGAGGTCAAATTATTTATGTGTTTATTCTCACTTCATATTTCTAATGGGTTCAATATATTTCTAACAGGAATGTTTTGAAAACAGATGTGTTGGGATCCCTGGGTGGTGCAGTGGTTTGGGCCTGCCTTTGGCCCAGGGCGCGATCCTGGAGACCCGGGATCGAGTCCCACGTCGGGCTACCGGTGCATGGAGCCTGCTTCTCCCTCTGCCTATGTCTCTGCCTATGACTCTGCCTCTCTCTCTCTCTCTCTCTCTCTCTGTGACTATCATAAAATAAAAAAATAAAAAAATAAAAAAATAAAGAAAACAGATGTGTTGATAAATGCAACATTTTTTTAAACCAGGTAATAACCTATTATACTTATGTTGTCAGTAAAAAGTGTATCAGTTGTTAAACATTAGAAACTATATTTATGTCTCATGCTTTTTTCCTGTTTTTGATTGAGACACCAGTGAAGGGTAGGGCTGCTGTGCTCTCATTCTCTAATGTACCTGACAGGATTCCTAAAGATGAAACCGGGTACCATTTCCTAATGATATTGTACCATTGAGTGCACAGAATGGGATCTATTACACCATAGAATCCATGTGCTCTGTGAGCCACTTTGCATTTCCAACCTCTTATTGTACTTCCATTGCACCTTCTGCCTCCAAACAGGGTGGATTCTCGGGTCTCTAACTTTCACCATCTTCAGGCCCCATAATGCTTGTTTGTTATGGACTACAGAATATGATTGCTTGTGCTTGCATTCTTGTTTTGCCTATATGCAATCTTTAATAGTACTTAACTCTTCTTATTGGGATTACATTTATTACTTAGGGACTAAAGTGAGATTTCACCAACAAATGTGTATAAAGAAATATAATTTTCAAGTGAGAATTAAACTATAATATCTATTCATAATGAAAATAGCCCAAATAATTCAAAGTTATAATAAAAAAACAACTGATGATTGACTGGCTCCAAAGCCAGCAAATTTTGATTATAATGCTTTTGAATTCATTCACTCATTTATTTACTCAGTGACTCATTTATTCAGTCAACAAATCTTATTAAGCACCTTCTATGTGTTCAGCATTATTTAGAGTACTGAGAATACAGAAATGGAAATGAGACAAAAGTCTTTGCCCTCATGGAACCCAGATAGAAAAAAAGAACTGCTAGTAAAAAAAACCCAGGAATAGAATAAGCTTGGCACATTTATGGAGCATTAAAAAAGCCAGTGTAATGCAAGTTTAGTGAACAAATGGGAAAATGAGAGATGAGAACAATGACTCTTCCTGGGCCCCATGGGCATGGTGTTATGGACTGCATGTTTATGTCATCCCACAATTTATATGTTAAAATTCTAATCCCCAGTGCAATGGAATTTGGAGATGTGGCCTTTGTGAGGTAATTAGTACATGAGGGTGGAGCCCTCAGGATTGGATTACTGTCTTTAGGAAAAAAGAGGAGAGGCGCCTGGATGGTGCAGTCCATTATAAATCCGACTCTTGATTTCCCCCTCAGACTGTGATTGCAGGGTTTTGAGATCAAGCCCAGTGTTGGGCTCTGCAGCCAGCATGGAGTCTGCCTAAGATTCTCCCCTCTGCCGCTCCCCCCAATGTGATATCTCTCTCTCTCACACACTCTCTCTCTTTCTCTCTCCATTTCAAATAAATAAGTATATCTTGAAAAGATAGGAAAGTGTGCATGTCTCTGTATTCTCTGTCATACAAGGACACAGCATGAAGGTTGCTGAGAAGTCTAATCTGAGTGCTGGCATGATGGTGTTGCAGTGAGAACTCACTTCCTGGCTTGTAGACAGCCATCTTCTTGCTGTTTGTCAGAAATAAATGTTTGTTGTTTAAGTAAACCAGTCTTGTTTTGTTACAGCAACCTAAGCAGACTAAGGTATGTAAGAAGTATTTTGAATTGAACTTAAGATATGATAAACCATTGGGCAATTTAATCAGGGGAGTAACAAATTGATCCAATTGGTCTTAACTACCCCCTCAACTTGATCAAACCTAGACAGGATTCTTCTTGTTTCTAGGCCCCTGGCCTCCCTTTTCTTAGAGCTTTCCTTTGAAAACTTGTGATTGTAATTTCTTTCTCTCCACTTTGAGATGTAAATCTTTTTAAAAGCCTCTTGCTAGTTTTACAGCCCAGGAATACCTTTCTAATAGGTAATTAATTTTCAGGTGATTGTATATGTGGGTGGCTGGCTCCTACAAAAATCTAAGGTACCCCCTATGACAAAAGAAATCATAGCCATTGAGGGAAAAGGAGACATTCAGTGAGGCTGGAGCCCCAGAGAAAGGCGGAGCAAAGTGCAATATGAAATGGGAGTATCAAGTAGGGACCAGCCCGTGCAAAATGTTATGGGGTACCTTAAATGTTTTCATTTATCCAAAAACAAATGAAACCATCAAAGTGTCTGGGCAAAGAGAAAGGTGGGTCTTGACATGGTTCGATGTCTTTGGGGAAAAACATAACAATCCAGTGGTGATGTGGAAATTAAATAGAGAAGAATAGAGTATATGTGAGGGTTTAGTTAGTAGGCCAGTATGGTAATTTAGATAAGACAGGAGCTGGTCAGAAGGTAGTGGAGATGAGAAGGAGTGAACATAACTTCAACTATTTATGAAGCAAAGTAGACAAATTGGGGATAAGTTAAACGGAGAAGATGAGAGAGAAAAAGTAAAGATGACTATTAGTTTTGGAACTGAAGAAACAGACTCATTCACTGAGAAACAGAATATGCAACAGCGCCAGTGTTGGGCAGGAAGAGGGGCTGAGTTGGGAGAAGTATATATAAAGAATACCGCAGTCAAAAGGGAAGTCACTACGTCATAAAGCTACAGGAAGAAAGTCAGAGAGGCATGTGTAGGGGATAAAAAAGAATTTTCTCTCTACTCTTCTAGGTTTTTGGTTGAGACACCCATTAATAAAAAACAGATTAACAAGAGAATAACAAAGCAGGAGTTTAATAACCTGTATACCTCCTGCATACATTGAAGATTGAGTAACTCCCTGAAATGGGCTGAGCTATCATCTCAAGTACTATCTCCAGCTAAAGATAAAAGATGATAGGGGGTGGGGTGTTGTGCCCAAGATTGCAAATCGGAGAAACCACCAAGGAGCTGACACTGATGCAAGCGCACAAGGGTTTATTAGCAAGCTCGAGCTTGGGTCCAAGTATACCCGACACAGTGGAGCAGGGACTTGGACCCCGAAGTAGGTTACGGCTGGGTTTTTTATGGGCTGGTCTAGGGGATCTTCAGAAGGGGTAGAGGAATTTCTCAAGTTCTGTTTACATTCTGATATGGGGCTTTCAAGGGCATTGAGCTCTGTTCTCATTCTAATATGGGACTTTCTACCACGGGCGTGGGCTCTGTTGTCTTTCTGATATGGGATTCTGTGCCAAGGACATTCTGGAGTTTTTCCTGTAAGGTTCAGCTCTTATTCACAGGGGCCTAAGATGGCTGTACTTGTGCTAATGCTAAACTTGAGGTGGAATGGCCTTAATGTTTCTCAGCCTCCACATGGGGCAGGAATGGGAGTAACACCTTTTTTTTCAGGCAAAGTATGGTCAGTGTTCCATTGACCTGCATAAACCTATACAGATAGAATTTCTAGAGTTTAGTTATCCTTCCTGGTACAGAGAAGGAGACACCCTTACAAATGGAGATTTCCCTTACAAATGTAAATGTCTCTCACAAAAGAGTGACTTCTAGTAGATTTTCAGAGATTTCTCTATGTCTGATGCTTAAAAATAACCAGCTCAAGATAATCTTTATACCGAAGAGACATATTATGGGGATAGCAAATTCTGCTCCCCTTGATGTGTATCGACAATGACTTTGAAAATTACTTTTCAGGGAAAGGTATCCTATTCAGAAGTAGGATACCTTTCATTACCTGACTGATGGGGAATCCATGTGGCAAAATAAAACAAAAAACAAACCACAACAGAAAACAGATTACTTTAGTGTCTTTCATTCATTCATTCATTTATTCACTCAAGAAAATGTTTATTGTGTAATAACTAAGTGGCAGGAAGCTTAAGTCTAGATTTAGGATCACCTAATGCTACCTTCTGATACCATGCTTACTCACTCTCTTTTTATTCATAATTTGGATTTTATGTAGCTTTCGCATGGAAAAAAATGGGCCAACCAAAGAACATGAGTTGGCAAGAGCCATTTTGGCATTTAAATTTCCACTGCAATATATTTAATTTGCATTCAAGTTTTATATATCAGTATCCTCAGTTTACAATATGTGAATTAATCCCAGATATATGGGGCTACTCTGAATAGGCTAACAAACTACTGAGTTCTCTGAGCCTGAAAGACTAAGATTAGGATACACTCAGGGGTTTTTATCACTCAGAAATATACGGAAGATCCTTTCCATTGGCCAGATTGACAAAATGATCGCATACACATTAAGTGTAATGTCTTGAATGGGAAGCCAGCTCAACTGAGAAATAAAACTATAGTGTCTTGATAAATATCCTCAAGGAAGCATTTTTGAACCATTCCATACCTGAGTTATTTTTAAAGTGTTAGGTGTAGTTCACTTATCCCATGAATACCATTTAACATTATTTGAATTAACACTCACCCTTTCAGATTTTACAGCTACTAGCATTTACCTACCTTGTTGATTGGTTAATTCATCTTCCACTAATGTTTCCAGCATGCAGACTTGACAGATTATTACCCTACTTGTAAATGGATTATTTGGTGTTCTTAAAGTTGGATGTGATTTGACATAACATGACTTACAACTAAATAAACAACTTAAAAGCCATATGCCAACTCGCTTTGCTATTATATTGATTTTTAGTTCGTGCCTAGTGACATGTAAAAGAATTTTTTAAAAGTAGCCACTTTTACCACACCGAGGAGTGATACGGTGTGAATAACGTAGAAAATATTTTGAAGTGTGACAGACCATGGATTGAATCACTGCCAGCCCCTGTCAGCATTACTGTATGTCTCCCCTAGTTTCCTACGCCACACAGTTATTCTGAGGTCTAGGCATAATGTTTGTAAAATATCCATACAGTTAATTAGCCAAAAGAAATGGCCTTAGAAATATGTAATGAGAAATAGTAAAATTATTGTTACAATAATCATTGTCATTTTTAGCCATAGAAGCTTCTGAAATCTTTTTCAGGAAAAGCACCATTTATTTGGTATTTGGGAGAGATCCAGGTTCTGTAGGGTCAGAAGCTTATAAAATTGTGAGTGTTTTCTTTAAAAAAAGGATTACAAAAAAACCCAGAAAATTTGGTGCAGAGCCTTAAAAGGGGCTAGGTTAGTTAAGGAGCCCTGAAGCTTAAGCTTTATTAATAAAGGGCAACAAAATACATAACCCCAAAATACGCCACTTTGGCATGTAGATTGCTTTGGGCTGAAGCAGTAAAGACCCAGCAGATTCAAGAAAAATTTTTACCTCTCCTTTAGCTATCCAAAAGAATTTCGATCGATAGTCTAGCCCAGAAAGAGAGATATTACCAGAGATAACTTTTTATTTGAAAGACCTCTCTGTCTGGCAGGGCAAACATCCAATTACCAAACATCTGATCTTCATATAGTCCTATGGATTACCCTGCTCCCTTTTGAAGCCTCAAGCCCTTATCCCATTCCTTACCTCCGGATGGCATAGAAGCCATAATTACGTGACTTGTCCCTGGGTTTCATATTCTTACAGCACTCCCATACATATGTAATTAAATTTGTTTTTCTCCTGTTAATCTGTTTTATGTCAATTTAATTAATAGACCAGCCCAAATAACCTAGGAGTGCAGAGAAAAAATTTTCCCTCCCCAACATTAACTTCACAGTAAATAAACCTCAAACAAAAGCAGACTAGGGTTTATAATCTGGAAAATCTGTAACATCACAGTAATTAATATTTTCCCTCCCAAGAGTAAAATAGAACTCCAATTCAGTGATGCACATCTCTCCAGGGATTGTCCAGGCTCTTTTCTATATGCCTTTATTTAAATTTTGAACATGACATCAGGATAGAGCACATTTGTTACCTAATGTCCCACTGATACAAATGAAGATATGCCTACATATCCCTTCTGGGACTCTAGTAACAGGTATTTACCAATAAAGTTTGTAGAGAAATCAGAGAGGAAAAAATGCTGAGAACTAGAAGTTGAGGCCTGGACCTGCAGTTAGATGGATGGAGCAGTTTCAAATGTCAATTCAACTCAATTTAACAAGCATCATTTACTTTGAAGCAAATAAACCCAACCAAGATCTGAGAAGGCTTCACGAAGAAAGTGACTTGACTTTGGCATTAAAAGATGATTTGGATCCATCAAATTACTTTTTCTCTTGTTATCCTCATTCCCTAATTTGGCTCTTAACTCTCTTGAAGGGATTGCTGTGCAGACCCATCTCTGACATGCATCATAACAGAGAATCTTTCTTTTTTCTCTACACTACTATCTACAGCTTAATATTATGAAATATAGGCACTGTTGAAATGATATTAAATCATTTACAGCATTTTTAAAAGCTCAAGAAAACCATGCCATGAACTGAAGTGGCTGTGCCTATGTATAAGATGAGGAAATTGAGGTTCAGGTGCCCATGCTCCTTATATAAGTGGCAGAGACAGAAGTCAAATCCAGGTTTCCTCAGATCCCTCTGTTTCCAGAACACCTATTCTTTCCATACTTCAATGCACTTCTGTGTCCTTCTGGACTACTCGGCTCCTGTCTTACCTGTTGAATATAATAAATTGCTGTTCCTTTTGTGCACAAGTATTTAGAAAGTTATAGTCCTTGTTATTTTAGGATTTTTAGAGGTACATATCTCACTCATATTCAAGAACCTGATTCTCTACGGTACATGTGAAAACCAACCTCATTATTTAAGGTCTTGTGATTAATTAAGGTCTTGTGATTAATTAAGATACCCAGATTCAAATTATTCCTTTTGCAAAGCAAGTAAGTGATCTGCAAGCTGCTGCATTAGTTACCGTTCTGTAAGGAAAAGTTGACTCAGTAAAAATGTATTTGTAAAAACCATTTGATTAGTGCAATACACTTAAAAATTTTAAGATTGTTAGTCACCCTTTACCAATTTATGTTTGACTTTTGATGCATGTGACCTCTTAATATAAAATCTAGTTTACTGGGTCTTTAAACGGAGGCTCAGTGAGTTAAGCATCTGACACTTGATTCCATTCAGGTCATGATCTCAGAGTCGTGAGATCCAGTCATGCATGCGGCTCTACCCTCAGCAGATTCTGCTTGGGACTCCCTCCCTCTGCTTCTCCCCTCCCCCCCCCCCCCCCATGTGCTTGAGCTAAGTAAGTAAGTAAGTAAATAAGTAAAGTAACAATTAGGATTCTAATTTTTAAAAAGATTTTATTAATTTATTTATTCATAAGAGATATACACACAGAGATAAGGCAGAGATATAGGCAGAGGGAGGAGCAGGCTCCATGCAGGGAGCCCAATATGGGACTCCATCTGGGGACTCCAGGATCACGTCCTGGGCCGAAGGCAGGTGCTCAACCACTGAGCCACCCAGGTGTCCCTAGGATTCTAATTTAATGCAATTTTTTCATGGGAAAGTGAAGCAAACTTCACTACTATGCTCTACCCAGATTCATGAAGTAAGTCCTTAGGAGTTACTTTACTACTTTACTACATTCCACACACTTCTGTTTTCCATTTCTCCCAGTGAAAAGGGGAAGGGGCTTAATCAGGGGGATGTTTGACAAAAGTAGGAGGAAATTTTCATATATTTTTTTAAAAAATCAACTCTGTTTCCCAGGGGGAATCATTGAAAAAAAAGAGGATATGTGCAAAATGAAGAGAAAAATCTCTTCATCTGGAATATTTCATTAAAATTTTGGGATTCCAGGAGGAGCTCAGAAATGACTGCGTGCTGAACATCCCCAATAACTGCATAGAAGAGTCACCTTCCAGTGTGCCAGAAGTCTCTCTGAAGAGAAACCTCTGGGGAGCTGGCCAAGAGGCAAGTGGGAAAAGAGAAGAGACCAAATCACCAAAGCAGACACTAAACATTTTTCTTTGCTTTGGTAACTGTTTCAGGAGAGATGCAGCTGAAAACTTCACATTTTGTTTTACCTCACAAAGTCTTTACTCTAGGTAATGGGGAACATGATGAAAGTAAGGATATCACGAAATTTTGCAGAAACCTTTTCCTGAGAGAATATAAAATCCTCACAGAAAAATGTCTAATTGACCCTGTCAGCAGCAGCTTATGGACCAAGGAGCTCACAACCCAGCACGTACAAATGAAGAATTAAAAGACTCCGTGCCTTGCCAACAGCTCAAATGCTATTATGGATGTGTCAGTTCACTAATCCAGCCACTAGAGTTCACTGGCGGATGCCAATGCGGGAGCCCTGGCCCAGACAATCAAGATGGAAATGTTGTGTAGCATGGCTCACCCAGTGGAATACCCAGAGCCTTACTATGTTTATTAAATTCTCTGCTTATTCTAGCAGTTAAGTAGCTTTTTATTCTGAGTCAAAAAATGTAATATAGTGAAAGCTCATTAATTTGGATTTCAGTGGCTTCTATTCTTTCATAATCTTGAAGGAAGTTATACAGAATTTCCTTTGGAATATCTCTAAAGAAACATTCAGTAAGCAAATTAATAGCAAGCGTAGGTGGTTTTGGGGAGGGGCTTTCTTAAAATGCTTCACAGATGGAACTTTTCGTTCACCATCAAATAATTTATATACTCTCCCACTTTCTTGCTAAGGCAATCATGTTTTAGTTAGAAATCATTCTTACGTCTTCATTTAAAAATTTTCTCTAAGAATATCTCCCAAAAAAGATTTGCTTGACTGATCCCAGTTAATTTACAGTGAATGCAAATTTCCTATCATTCAGATTTATTTATTTTTAAAGACAATAGCAGTTTATTAGGGTACAGCCCAAAGTTTGTAGCATGATTTACAAGACTGAACCTGCATAAATGTACTTTTTAAATTCTCTTGCCACCTCCCACCTCCACTAAACACACACACATACACACACAGGCACTATAAACTGCTAGGCTGATCTATTTTCAGTTTCTTCTCAAACATTGCATGAATTGTCTCCTTCTGAAACATTCTTTTCACATCCTTTTCACCTAGAATATTTATATTTCAAATTTTATATTAGATATCTTTTTTTTTTTCATGAAAGCCTTCTGTAGCTTGAACAGAATCCTGTATTTCCTCCAAATTCTTGCACAGTATAATGAGCGTCTGATCCCTTAGGCTGCAAACCTTTGTTTAGCACCGGACTCAGCTCAGTGCCTAAGCCCGTACAGGTTGAATACACAAATGAATAAGTTAATGTAAGTTGGTATATTTTTTTTCTATTGCTAAGCAACAAAATTACCACAAACTCGTCAGCTTTAAACAACATATACTTTAAAAGAAAAAAGTAATGGCCTAATTAGATAGTCAAAGCTATTAACTGAACACTTTATTTTATTTTTTAGGGTAAAATGGGTGCATGTGTATTAAAGATGAGAGTGATAATTAGTAAAACCTCCTTTCCAAAATTCACAATTTGAAAAATAGTAAAATATTGTCACTTTTTGACAAAGAAAATATATAACCAAAAACTTATTCCCAGGAATTGATTGGAGATATGAAAAAATACTTGGATCCACAATCAGAATATTATTCATAATTACAGCATTATTTTTAGCTGGGAAAAAAAAACAGAAAAAACTAAGAGATTGAGTAACAAATTGGAGTATATGTAAATGGTACAATACTGTATGGTACTTTTATCTTTTTTAAAGATTATTTTATTTTCTTTATTTTTTATTTTTTAATACTTAGAGGTTTTAAAAATTTAATTAAATTCAGTTAATTAACATATAATGTATTACTGGTTTCAGAGATAGAGGTCACTAATTCATCAGTCTCATGTACAGCCAGTGCTCATTACATCACATGCCTTCCTTATTGTCCATCACCCAGTTACCACACCCCCACCCCTCCAATTTGTTTCCTATGATTAAGAGTCTTTATGGTTTGTCTCCCTCTCTGATTTTGTTTTGTTTTATGTTTTCCTCTCTTCCCATATGTTCACCTGTTTTGTTTCTTAAATTCTACATATGAGTGAGATCATATATTTGCCTTTCTCTGATTGACCTATTTCGCTTAGCATAATATCCTCTAGTTCCATCCAAGTTATTGCAAAATGCCAAGATTTCATTTTTGATGGCTGACTTCTATTCCCTTGTACATATATACCACATCTTCTTTATCCATTCCTCTGTCGATGGACATCTGGGCTCTTTCCACAGTCTGGCTACTGTGGACATCGCTGTTGTAAACATTGGGGTACAGGTGCCCCTTCAGATCACTATATTTGTATCTTTGGGGTAAATCTCCCCAAAAAGATTTGTTTGCCTGATTCCCGGTACTTCATTTACAGTAAGTGCAAATTTCCGAACATTATTTTTAAAAATCCAATTGTTTTTTTCCTCAAAGATCCCATTATAAAGAATTTTTTTTCCCCTAATCAGCCTCTACTTAAATTTTTTGCATCTCATTTTGTCCTATCATACCCTTCCCTGAATCTGCCCTTCTTCTTCTAAGACTATCTTGGAAATAATTCTTTGTCTTGGTTTCTTTTAACCTGTCCTCATTATCTTTTTTTTTATCTAATGTGTTCTGCACCTTTAGATTGCTGACTGGTTGCCATTACTCTTGTCTGGTGCTTGGGTTGCATTTCATGAAGTATTTTTGTATCACCACCCCCCATCAAAACCAGTGACCCATTTCCGAAAGCATACCCTGTCTGCTAAGATGTGCCTACTGCTTCAGTCTGATGTTTGCCAGCCTTAAGCAACCAGGTTTATTAAGTCAATTAAAAAGCAGATGCTTTCAGAACTTTTTGAACAATAATATGGTGATCCTTGAACACCTTGAGATGCATGGCTTTGGTTAGGTCATTCTTGTAATCACCACCAAATTACCATGGATGTGACTGCCTGTTTTGCTGAAACAAAACTGCCTTTTGGAATTGGGGACACTATTTTACTAATCCTTCCAGCAATTCCTTCTGCCATACTTTACTTTGAATGGTCTGTCAGGCCTTTGCCACTTGTGAAAGTTTTAAGAAATAGAGCACTAAAGGGAGTCAACAGAAATGTGCTCTTTTCTTTAAAATTCAGACCACTCAATAACTTAATACTTTCAGTATTGTAATTTACAGATTTTATAAGCTGACATGAAAATATTTAGCATTTTTTCAAAGTCATTTTCAAGCAAAAAAAAAATTAGAAATGTAAAACCACCAGTGTCTTTACGACTTCTTTGAGTTCCACCATCCGTAAAATGCACATAATACATTTTATATCACAGAATGTTCTGAGTCTATCATGCTTGGAATAGGTACATTGCTCATTGTACATTGGTTCTCTTCTCACTGCTTAACATAAACGTGCATGTGTACACACATGTAGTTAGGAAATTGTCTACACTTGCATTTACTTGGAGATGTTTGTTTAATGTAAAAAGTGTTTCCTATTATATTCTTTCATTGAAATTTGTCCTCATGAGGATTATAGCATGCTTTCTTCCTGTTTTGTGAGAAAGACCATATATACTTCTGTTGCTTTTTTTTTTTTGCTTATATTCTTTTTTTAAAAAAAAGATTTTATTAAAAAAAAGATTTTATTTATTTATACATGAGAGACACACACACAGAGAGGCAGAGGGATAAGCAGGATCCCTGTAGGGAGCCCAATGTGAGACTCTATCCAAAGATCCTGGGATCATGACCTGAGCCAAAGGTAGATGCTCAACCACTGAGCCACCCAGGTGTCCCTTTTGCTTATATTCTTAATCTCAAAAGAGGTCCTCATCATTTTAATCCATCTTGAATAATGCTGTTTGTGTTTACATAACCACAATACCAAAATGTGTGCAGATATGGATGTGTGGCTGTGTGAAAACAGAGGTCTTTCTCACATATACCCCAAATTCCTTAATCAAGTTTCTTTGAGGCACTGAAAACCCTCCTAAAACCTAAGAGAACAGGAACTTTGGGAACTCTGGCTTTTATTTAATTTGTGATGAATTCCTATTGATAATTTCTGTTTTAGAAATAGTACATCATAGGTTTTTGATAAATATTTCTAAGGGAAGAAGGAATACAAGGCTGAGTGAAGAGAGAAAAAATGTCCTACATCTAATAGAACAAATGCAACTTTTAAAAATAAGTTTTGACAGTTAGCAGTACCTTGTCACTTAATGTCTCTTAATATTTGAATTTTCCCAGCCTGTTGTGTGCTTATATACATGACTATGCATAAGCACACACACACTCACACACACATACACACACGCACACACACACACCACTTCACTGTCTCACTGACCCCAGTTAACTGGAGAGGATAGCTATTTATGCTAACTTTGATTCCATTAAGGTTGTTTGTTTACCTTTTGTATTGGTTGTTATATCTCTTTCTTGCAATATTGTTGACACTTGTGCAGGATTGGCAAAAACAGAGCAGATGAGTAGGCTGGACTTCAATTTTCTGGCGATTGACTCTCCTCTGTGCAAATGAGTTCATACAGACTTTGTTCACTGGTCAGAGAATTGCAAGCTGTTAAAAACCTTTATTTAGCTTTTATCTCATCTATCTCTTACTTTTGGGTAATGCATGAAATATATTTTATTATCATTACTAATAGCATCAAGGTGTGGAGACTTCCAGAAATCAGAGTACCCCAGTACACAATTAGTTGGGACTGAAACTCAGTCTCATTTTTCTCCCATATATAAGATGATGTGCCTGAGGGATCCTTTCCCTTTAATAGACCTCTGAAAGTCCAGGAGTCTAAACTGCTATTTTAGATGCATCCCCTCATGATAGTTCCTGGCATGTCTGGACCTTTGCTGTTTCCAAACTACCCTTGGGTCAGCCCCACCACTCCTTGGGCCCATCCTTGGGCTAGCGGTGCTCAACCTCTTAAGCCCCAACCACTATTTCTTTTTCTCTTTCTTTCTTTTTTTCTTTCTTCCTTTCCTTCTTTTCTTCTTTCTAGATTTATTTATTTCAGAGAGACAGAGAGCACAAGTAGGTGGGGGAGAAGGAGAAAGAATCTTTGAGTCCTGAATATGGAGCCTGAGGCAGGGCTCCATCCCTTGATCCTAAGATCATGACTTGAGCCAAAACCAAGAGCCCTTCGCCAAACTGGTTGCGCCACCCAGGTGCCCTAATAGATTTTTTACTCCAACCTACTGCTATTCACCACCTGCTCTCGTGTTTTCTTTTGTTATCTCTCCTTTGATTTCTCCCTTTTCCTTGCTAAGGAGAGGTATTTGGTGACTACTTTATTTACTTTGGCTGCCAAACACCCAAGCTATTCTCTTGCAAATGATTTACCAAAATATTTTTCTTAAAAAAAGATTTTTTTTTAAAGACATTTTCTATACCCATAAGACACATGCTGTGTCCAACTTCTAAAATGCTAAATTTTCACCCTAAATGTTTAAAATAATATTTAGCTCTAAAATGAAACACAAATTTACATTAAGCTTCATTGTAAGGACAGGATCCCTCCTGCCCCCCCCCCCCAATTAAAGGTCATAAGGTGGGGGGCGGGGCAAGATGGCTGAGGAGTAGGGTCCCCAAGTCATCTGGCCCCATCAGCTTATCTAGATAACTTTCAAATGACCCTGAAAACCTAAGAACTCGACCTGAGATTTAAAGAGAGAACAGCTGGAACACTATGGAGAGAAAGGATAGGAAGGCAGGAAAAAATAAAAAAGCATCCAGTGGGGGAGGGGCCCTGAGAGGAGCTGGCTGAGGGGGGCGGCGGGAGCCTCGGGAAGGAAAGCCCCGACCCGGAGAAGCAGGAACTTTAATAATCCGCCCCGATTCTTCCTGGATGGAAAGGGGCTCACATGGAACTTGGGGAGGATCCGGGGGTGGCAGGGAGCCCCCAGGTTCCCGGGGTCACTAACAGAGGAGGTGCACGGGGAGGGCGCTGCACACCGGGGGGGGGGGGGGCTGAGCGGAAAGGGCTGGAGGGGGTGCCCGGTGGGGCCTTGGGAGCAGCTCCTGGGAGGCTCCCTGGAGGGGGATGCACGCCAGGAGCCTGGGACCAGGCGCAGGCCCCAGAGCCCAGGGTGCTGGGGGACACAGCCCTGGATCCGATGCTCCCCCTGGGATAGGCTGAGGTGGGGAGAACACAGGACAGCGACAATGATCCTGTCCCGGGTGCCCCTGAGGTGCCCAGGTCAGCGCCCCCCACCCCTGGAGCATCGAGGCTCCTGCAGACTGGGAGCTGTGGTGGTTACTGCGGGAGCTCACTCCAGGGCTGGAGAGTTGGCCGCAGCCACTGTTGTTGTTCCTCCTGGTGTCACCTTGTACCTGGGACTGAGCAGGGGCCTCACAGGATAAACAGCTCCCACTGAGCGGTGAACCAAGCAGAGGGCGGGGCAGCTCCCCCAGGTGCACACACCTGAGACTCAGCACAGCAGGCCCCTCCTCCCGAGGGACCTACAGTATATAGAATCAGAGGATGCCCTCCTTGGTTTTTTTGTCTTCCTTTTTCCAGTACAACTAGTTTTTATATCAGACTGTAAACTTCCAATGTTTTTTCTCTTTTTCCACCTTAACTACAATATTTTACCACCTCTTCATTTTTAAGATTCTTCATTTTTTACTACAATTACGGGTCCTAGATATATTTTCCACTTCTAGATTCCCTTCAACATACTCAACTTAATTTTGGAAGATATACAAGATGTTTTTGTTGGTGTTTTGTGTTTTTTGTTTTCTCTGCCTCATTTTGATCTACAATGGCAAAAGTTAATACCTTCTAAAACATGACCAGTATGCACCCGGAACCAAGTGGCATACCATGCTGGTTCATTCTGTGAGATTCCTCATTCCCATTCTGCCCCCTTCTTTTATCTCATTTATGTTTTGGGGATCAATGTTGGGGCCCTCTACAAGTATTTCTGGTTTATATAAATGTGGGACTGAGCATCTTCTAACATACAGAACTTAATATATTCAGAAACAATAGGATCACCATCTAATGGAACCCCTCAGGTTGGACTACATTCTCCCTTCACTACAACTTCTTCACCACCACCAAATCCCAGCCCCCCCTTCTTTCCTCTCTTTTTTTTCCTTTTTTCGTTTTCTTTCTTTTTTTTTTTTTTTCCTCTTCTTCTTTAAGATTCCTGGCATTTTATTTCTTACTACTTTGTTTTAAAATTTGTTTTTCACCTTAGTGGTCCTTTTGTTTTATTTCATTCTCATCTTTGTTTTCAATTTCTGGTCTCTGATCTCAACAGAATCATCTAAGGTGAAATTTACTTAGGTCGTGGTTGATATTCTTCATGCACCCCACTCACACAGCCACTCTGCACTGAGCAAACTGACTAGAAAGAAGAACTCACAACAAAAGAAAGAATCAGAAACAGTACTCTCTCCCATAGAGTTACAGAATTTGGATTACAATTCTATGTCAGAAAGCCATTTCGAAGCACAATTATAAAGCTACCGGTGGCTCTGGAAAAAAGCATAAAGGATTCAAGACACTTCATGACTGCAGAACTTAGATCTAATCAGGCTGAAATTAAAAATCGAATAAAAGAGATGCAACCCAAACTGGAGGTCCTAATGACAAGGGTTAATGAGGTAGAAGAAAGAGTGAGTGACATAGAAGAAAGTTGATGGCAAGGAAGGAAGCTGAGGAAAAAGAGAAAAACAAAACACCATGATGAAAGGCTAGGGAAATAAATGACAGCCTCAGAAGGAAAAATCTACTTTTAATTGGGGTTCCAGAGGGTGCCTAGAGGGATGGAGGACCAGAAGCATATTTAAAAAAATCATAGCTGAGAACTTCCCCAATTTGAGAAAAAGGTATTCAGATCCAAGAGATAAAGGGGTCTCCCCCTAAAATCAATAAAAACCATTTAACACCTCGACATTTAATAGTGAAACTTGTAAATTCCAAAGATAAAGAGAATATCCTTAAAGCAACAAGAGACAAGAGATCCCTAAATATATGGGGTGAAATATTATTTAACAGCAGACCTCTCCACAGAGACGAGGCAGGCCAGAAAGGGCTGGCAAGGTATCCTATTGAGGAGAACATGTAGCCAAGAATACTTTATCCAGCAAGGCTCTCATTCAGAATAGAAGGAAAGATAAAGAGCTTCCAAGATATGCATAACCTGAAAGAATATGTGATCACCAAACCAGCTCTGCAAGAGATATTAAGGGGGACTCTGTAAAAGAAAGAGGAAGCCCAAAGAAATAATCCATAAAAACAGGGACTGAATAGATACTATGATGACACTAAATTCATATCTTTCAATAGTAACTCTGAACATGAATGGCCTTAATGATCCTATCAAAAGGCACGGGGTATCAGACTGGATAAAAAATCAAAACCCATCTATTTGCTGTCTACAAGAGACTCGTTTTAGACCTAAGGACATCTACAGCCTGAAAAATGAAAGACAGGAGAACCATTTACCATTCAAATGTTCCTCAAAAGAAAGCAGGGGTAGCCATCCTCATATCAGATAAATTAAAGTTTATCCCAAAGACTGTAGTAAGAGATGAAGAGGGTAAAGGATCTATGCAACAAGAGGACCTAACAATCATGAACATTAATGCCCCTAATGTGGGAGCTGCCAAGTATATCAATCAATTAATAACCAAAGTTAAGACATACTTAGATAATAATACATTAATACTGGGAGACTTGAACATGGCACTTTCTGCAATTGATAGATCTAAGCACAAAATCTCCAAAGAAACAAGAGCTTTAAATGATACACTGGACCAGATGGATTTCACAGATATTTACAGAACTTTACATCCAAATGCAACTGAATACACATTCTCCTCAAGTGCACATAGAACGTTCTCCTGAATAGACCACATACTGAGTCATAAATGAGGTCTCAAAAGATACCAAAAGACTGGAATTGTCCCCCGAATATTTTCATACCTTAATGCTTTGAAACTTAACTCAATCACAAGAAGAAATTTGGAAGAAACTCAAACATGTGGAGGTTAAAGACCATCCTGCTAAAAGAAGAAAGCATCAACCAAGAAATTAGAAAAGAATTTAAAAGATTCATGGAAACTAATGAGGGTGAAGATACAACAGTTCAAAATCTTTGGGATACAGCAAAAGTAGTCCTGAGAGGGAAATACATCGCAAAAAAAGCTAACCTCAAAAAACTGGAAAAAAAAACTTAAATACACAAGCTAACCTTGCACATAAAGGAACTGGAGAAAGAACAGAAAATAAAATCTACACCTAGCAGAAGAAGAGAGTTAATAAAGATTAGAGCAGAACTCAATGAAATAGAGGGCAGAAGAATGGTAGAAGAGATCAACAGAACCAGGAGTTGGTTCTTTGAAAGATTTAATAAGATAGATATACCATTAGCCAGCCTTATTAAAACAAAAGAGAAAAGACTCTAATTAATAAAATCATGAATGAAAAAGGAGAGATCACAACCAATACCAAGGAAATACAAACGATTTTAAAAACTTACTTTGAGCAGCTATACACCAGTAAGGTAATCTAGAAGAAATGGACACATTTCTGGAAAACCGCAAACTACCAAAACTGGAACAAGAAGAAAGAGAAAACATGAACAGGCTGGTAACCATGGAGGAAATTGAAGCAGTGTTCAAAAAACTCCAAAGGCACAAAAGTCCAGGGCCAATGGCTTCCCAGGGGAATTCTATCAAACGTTTAAAGAAGAAACAATACCTACTCTACTAAAACTGTTCTGAAAGATAGAAAGAGATGGAATACTTCCAAACTCATTTTATAAGGCCAGCATCACCTTAATTCCAAAACCAGACAAAGACCCCACCAAAAAGGAGAATTATAGACCAATATCCCTGATGAACACAGATGCAAAAGTTCTCAACGAGATACTAGCCAATAGGATCTAACAGTACATTAAGAAGATTATCCACCATGACCAAGTGGGATTTATTCCTGGGATGCAAGGCTGGTTCAACACTCATAAAGCAATGAATGTGATAGATCATATCAACAAGAGAAAAAACAAGAACCATATGATCCTCTCAATAGATGCAGAGAAAGCATGTGACAAAATACAGCATCCATTCCTGATCAGACTCTTCAGAGTGTAGACATAGAGGGAACATTCATCAGCATCTTAAAAGCCATCTAGGAAAAGCCCACAGTAAATATCATTCTCAATGGGGAAACACTGGGAGCCTTTCCCCTAAGATCAGGAACACGACAGAAATGTCCACTCTCACCACTGCTATTCAACATAGTGCTGGAAGTCTTAGCCTCAGAAATCAGGCAACAAAAAGAAATAAAAGGTTTTCAAATTGGCAAAGAAGAAGTCAAACTCTCCCTCTCCGCAGATGACATGATACTGTACATAGAAAACCCAAAAGACTCCACCCCAAGATTGCTAGAACTCCTACAGCAATTTGGCACTGTGGCAGGATACAAAATCAATGCCCAGAAATCAGTGGCATTTCTCTACACTAAAATGAGACTGAAGAAAGAGAAATTAAGGAGCCAATCCCATTTACAATTGCACCCAAAGCATAAGGTACCTAGAAATAAGCCTAACCAAAGAGACAAAGGAACTATATCCTAAAAACCACAGAACACTTCTGAAATAAATTGAGGAAGACACAAAGAGATGGAAAAATATTCTATGCTCATGGATTGGAAGAATTGATGTCAAAATGTCAATGCTACCCAGGGCGATTTACACATTTTAATGCAATCCCTATCAAAATACCATGGACTTTGTTCAGAGAGATGGAACAAAGGATCTTAAGATTTGTGTGGAATCAGAAAAGACCCCAAATTGTCAGGGGAATATTAAAAAAGAAAACCAGAGCTGGGGGCACCATAATGAGAGATTTCAGGTTGTACTACAAAGCTGGGATCAGCAAGACAGTGTGGTACTGGCACAAAAACAGACACATAGATCAGTGGAACAGAATAGAGACTTCAGAAATGGGTCCTCAACTTTATGGTCAACTAACATTCGACAAAGCAGGAAAGACTATCCATTGGAAAAGGACTGTCTTTTCAATCAATGGTGCTGGGAAAATTGGACATCCACATGCAGAATAATGAAACTGGACAATTCTCTTACACCAGACACAAAGATAAACTCAAAATGGATGAAAGATCTAAATGTGAGACAAGAATCCATCAAAATCCTAGCAGAGAACACAGACAATACCCTTTTCGAACTTGGCCACAGCAACTTCTTGCAAGATACATCTATGAAGGCAAGAGAAACAAAAGCAAAAATGAATTATTGGGACTTTATCAAGATAAAAAGCTTCCGCACAGCAAAAGAAACAGTCAGCAAAACTAAAAGACAACCTACAGAATGGGAGAAGATCTTTGCAAATGACCTATCAGATAAAGGGCTAGTATCCAAGAGCTATAAAGAACTTATTAAACTCAACACATAAGAAACAAACAATCTAATCATGAAATGGGCAGAAGACATGAACAGAAATTTCTCCAAAGAAGACATAGACATGGCCAACAAGCACTTGATAAAATGCTCTGCAGACTTTGCCATCTGGGAAATACAAATCAAAACCACAATGAGGGGATCCCTGAGTGGCGCAGCGGTTTAACACCTGCCTTTGGCCCAGGGCACGATCCTGGAGACCCGGGATCGAATCCCACGTCGGGCTCCCGGTGCATGGAGCTTGCTTCTCCCTCTGCCTGTGTCTCTGCCTCTCTCTCTCTGTGTGTGACTATCATAAATAAATAAAAAAAATTAAAAAAAAAAACCACAATGAGATACCGTCTCACACCAGTGAGAATGGGGAAAATTAGCAATACCAGAAACAACAAATGTTGGAGAGGAGGTGGAGAAAGGGGAACCCTCTTGCACTGTTGGTGGGAATGTGAACTGGTGCAGCCACTCTGGAAAACTGTGTGGAGGTTCCTCAGAGAGCTAAAAATAGACTCTTTGACCCAACAATTGCAGTACTGGGGATTTACCCCACAGACACAGATGCAGTGAAATGCTGGGACACCTGCACCCCGATGTTTCTAGCAGCAATGTCCACAGTAGCTAAACTGTGGAAGGAGCCTCGGTGTCCATCGAAAGATGAAGGATAAAGAAGATGTGGTCTATATACACAATGGAATATTCCTCAGCCATTAGAAACGACTAATACCCACCATTTGCTTTGACGTGGATGGAACTGGACGGTATTATGCTGAGTGAAGTAAGTCCATTGGAGAAGGACAAACATTATATGGTCTCATTCATTTGGGGAATATAAAAAGTAGTGAAAGGGAATAAAGGGGAAAGGAGAGAAAAATGAGTGGGAAATATCAGAAAGGAAGACAGAACATGAGAGACTCCTAACTCTGGGAAATGAACATGGGGTGGTAGAAGGGGAGGTTTGGGGGGGTGACTGGGTGACAGGCACTGAAGAGCCTACTTGATGGGATGAGCACTGGGTGTTATGGTGTATGTTGGCAAATCGAACTCCATTTAAAAAACAAACAAACAAAGAAATAAATAAATAGATCACCTCTCCTCCCCCGTCACCAGTTATTGATTCAGCGCCTCAGAAATTACACTCAAAAAAAATATTCTCTATCTCTGCATTTACTTAGGTCTTTTATTTTCAAGATTTTTTGTTTGTTTATTTATTTATTTATTTATTTATTTATTTATTTATGGATTCTGGTCCACAGTCCACTTTTGGCAAACTGTACTGGTGTGTGATGACTTACCATGTCTTCTTCCAGTCAGATTTTTGAGCTTTCTTATTTGTTCCACTTATCTTTTTAAATTAAAATGATTCCGAATTCCTTTTCCGTTGCCATTGTCAATGAGATGATTCCCTTTTATATTTTCCTGTGTGCGTGTGTGTGTGTGTCTGAATCCAATTGTCAAAGAACACCAGAGCTGGACAATAGTTAAAGTAGTAAAAGCAGATTGAAGTCAGGACCCTTGCAATAAGCAAAAGAGACCTTCGTTAGAATTGGGCTCAAATCTGAACCCAGGATGGACAAGAAGAAATTTATAACCAGGAACCAGAGCAGGGGTCAGTGGATAGAAAATTACTAAGAGGAAACATGAGGAGAAAAGGAAGATTCTGGCTAAACCCACATAATGGGACTCTGTAGAAGAAAGTCCCCAATGGTCAGACATCACATGGGGATGGCAGAGGATAAAGGAATCTGAGCAAATATCAAGGGTAATCTGATATCGAGGGTAGAGGTTCAGATTCAGGTTAAAATGATTTAGCAGGGTTTTTGCTAAAACTGGATTTTATGTGGGTATACTAAAATATGCTTAGGAGAAGGTTCAGGAACTTGACTAAAGTTTGTCAAGCAAAGAATTTTTGTCACCATATCATTCTAAAGATGTCTGTAATCATTCAAAATATTAATGGATTGGGGTGTTTTAAAAGATTTATTTATATTGTCTTCTGATTAAGGAGTATTATCTCTATCTTTGCAACACATGGTTATTCTTGCTCTATTTAAATATTAATTTTTAATTATTTAACTTAATAATTACTGTTACTTTATTTTTTATACTTTCTGTTAACATTAATATATGTACATAGTAAAAAGAAAAAAAAGAAACCTCCAAGTGTATACGTTTATAGTACAAAAGTAAATTACCTTGATGTCTGTCCTCCAAAGAAGCTGCAGCAATATATATTTATATATACTCTGAGAAGCCTTGAGAGTATCTTTACTAGAATATTTCACATTGGATAATCAATGTTTTTAATCTTTATGGGAATGGTAAATAAAACAAGGTGTGATTCGTATTTCAGTTTACACTTTTCTAAGCTCGAGTGATTTAGCATATTTTACATATGATTAAAAACATGCATATTTCTATTTTTGTATGCTATCTCTTCCTGTCCTTCATACGTAAGTAATATATGAATAATCGCTACTATAAAAGTGAAATATTACAGATAAAGCATATTTCTCCTCAGGTCACCAACCACGATCCTGTGTTTTTTACTGCCTATCTTTTAATACATGCACATATACAAACATAAACACACATGCAGAAAAAATACTATGATTTGTGTATGGTTCTTGTTTTTCATAAATATTATTTTTTATGAATTGTCCTGCAACCTGCCTTTTGTTTGTGACAATATCTTGAAGTTTTCCTGATGTACAGACAAGCAGATCTACCTCTTGTTTTTAACTGTTGCATATTATTCTAATGTATAAGTGTACATGTTGGCTAGCCTTTTCCCTAATGATGGTAATTTGGGTTGTTTAAAATTAATATCCATATACATGCTTCTTTGAGCATATAAGTGAGTGTTTCTCTGGAGTAGAAAAAAATGGAAAGAAATTGTTGCATCATAAAATATGCATATTAAAAATGTTTAAACATTGCCAGACTGCCCTTCAAAGTGACTGCATAAATTTACATAGCCACTGGTAGTGTATGATTGTATCTGTTTCTCTACATACTTACCTATAGTTTATATTCTCATGTTTTATGAGTTTTGCCGACATGAAAGATTAGAGATTATTTTATAGATATTTTATTTGCATATTCATTTTGCCTAGTTAGGTTGAGCAACTTTTCATGTTTGTTTTCTTTATAGGCAAATTACTTGTTTTTATTTCTCAGCAGGTTTTCTATTTGTTTGCTTATTTATTTTTTTAAATTAACCATGAATAAATAAATTGTGGATTCAAGTTTATTGTCTTCTGAATCTATAGCTAATATTTGTTTACAGCGTTGGGGCACCTGGGTGACTCACTCAGTTAAATGTCTATGTCTGCGTTTGGCTTGGCTCAGGTCATGATCCAGCTTCCAGTCGGGCTCCTGGCTCAGCTCAGGCAGGGAGTCTGCTTCTCCCTCTTCCTCTGCCCCTCTTCCCCACCCCAGTCGTGCTCTCTCTCTCTCTCTCTCTCTCAAATAAATGAATGGAGTCTTGTAATGTTTGTTTATAGTGCTTTTTTATATAAAGGACTTGTATTAAATTCTGAGGTAGCTAAACTTATCATTATTCTTAGATTTTGCTTTTTCAGTCTCATTTTTTTTAAGTATCCTACCTCATGTCTTACAGATATTATTTTCTATTTGCCTCTAATACTAATATGGTGTTGTTCTTTATATTTAGAATCTGAATTTATCTGGCAAAAGTGTCTCAGCATGATTTTTTTATACTGTTTTTTCTTTATCAGAAAGGGAGACAGAACATAAAGACTCCTAACTCTGGGAAACGAACTAGGGGTGGTGGAAAGGGAGGAGGGCGGGGGGTGGGGGTGAATGGGTGATGGGCACTGAGGGGGGCACTTGACAGGATGAGCACTGGGTGTTATTCTGTATGTTGGTAAATTGAACACCAATAAAAAATAAATTTATTAAAAAATACTGTTTTTTCTCAAATGAAGTGTAACACTTTTAAATAATAAATTTCTGTATATATATATGTATATATACATATATACATATATATATATATATGAGCTATCTCCCTAATATACATAGATACCTTTGTATTTCAATTATTGGAATCCCATAATAAATTTTGTTTTATCACTTTTTCAAATAAGTTGCTGTTGTTTTTTTTTTAATTTTTTTATTTATGATAGTCACAGAGAGAGAGAGAGAGGCAAAGACATAGGCAGAGGGAGAAGCAGGCTCCATGCACTGGGAGCCCGATGTGGGATTCGATCCCGGGTCTCCAGGATCGCACCCTGGGCCAAAGGCAGGCACTAAACCGCTGCGCCACCCAGAGATCCCAAGTTGCTGTTTTTGTATACATTTTCCTACATGAAATTTAGCTTATTTTTGTTCACATCCCTAAATAAAAAATTGTGAATAGAGATACATTGAATGCAGAGATTAATTACTTACAATATTAAGAGGGATAATTACTTATATTACTTATAAAATAAAGTATAATTATTTATAATATTAAGTACCCACATTCATGAACATGCTATTTTTTTACATCTTTTTGAGTCTTATACACCTTTCATTTGTTTTATTTCTTTGTAGATTTTTTCCACTTCATTGTTGCACATTTTTTTTCTTGTTATCAATGTCTATATATTTTTGTGGCTACTGTGAGTGAGATATTTTAAATTTTATTTTCTATTGACAGTGGTGAGTAGGAAGCTTTACAGGTCTGATGTTCTTAAATTCAGTAATATTCTCTCCACTTAGCAAAAGGATTCTCTTGTTTGGGTAGGTGATAATCTACCATTTACATTATTATTTCCTTATTTTCACACCATTTATTTCTGCATTATATTTTGTTAAATAATGATAGGATCTTATTGATTTTAATTAAAGTTGTTATTTCTTAAGAATATTATATAATAAGAAATATATTTTATTTTTTTTTGAAATATTATATTTTAAAGAAATTATATCTACCACACATATTTTTAATTATTGTCATCTTTCCTTTTTCTATTTTCTATCTTATTGATTGACAAAAGCATCTTTATTTAGTGACCTGTTCAGAATTACTATCTTTGCACTCCAGGGAAAGACGAATCTAATCTCTTAGAAGGCAGAGATATATTAAAACTGGAAGTAAGAAAAAAAAATCTTAGTGAAAGATTTAATTTAAAAAAATCTTAGTACTCCACTTTTAATAAAACATCGCTATTGCTTTCATGGGGTTTTATTTTTTCTTATATTTTTAACATATTAAAATTATCGTGTGATGTGCATACCACCATGTCAAGACAAATAACGATTGGTTGATAAACCAAAATGTTGCAGCCAAATGAAAAATAATTCTTTTTTGGCCATGAATAGGGTTTTGTGATGCTCAGTCTTAACAGAACAGGTGAATTTGATAAGAATCTCTTTCCTTAATAACTGAAAGATGGTTTTTACCGTAAGAGTGCCATATCTTATATTCAAAATATTACAGATGCTGTTACATTTTCTCTTAGCATTGTTGTTAAGGAGAAATCATAAGCCAAATTTTTTCTCAATCTTTTTCTCTTGTTGATTTCTTTTCCAAATAAAATGTTATTTTAGGATATGTGCTGCATACTTTCCTAAATCATTAATTCAAATATTCTCCCGTGATGACTGTTTTATTGTTTTGTTTATTCATTACTTAACAATTCACAGTGTATTTAAGTGACTGTTCTTCCCAGCTAACCTCTACAGTTTGTCCTTTCTTTAGCTATTCTACAATCACCACTTTTATTCCCCCACAAAGGGCTCTGGTTCCACTTAGAAACAGATCTGAGAGCTTTATGCTCATTGCTGCTGTGATATTTTTTGTTCCTAGGCTGAGAAGATAGAGCTAAGAAATATATACATCTGTTAGTTTTCTATCTATCCATCTACCATCATCTCTTAAACCATGAGCTCCTACTTATTTCAGGTTAACACCCCAGAGTTCATTTCTATGGCTATATTAGTAACTTTCTTCTCCAGTTGTGAGAAACCTCGCTTATATGATTTTCAATACATAATAAATGATGCTTCAATGAATTGTCTTGGACAATTGTATTTTCTTAGTAATCTTTGGGGTGAATCTTTAGAGCAAATGCCTAGGAAAGAAATTGATGGATCAAAAGATAATTTCAATTTCCCCTTAAAGCTTGTACCATGTTATGTTACCATCAGTAATATGTGACAGGTCTCCTTTCCCCACAGCAGGAGATATTTTCAATTTGTTTTTTCAATTTTGTTTTTGTTTTTTGTTAGTCTTGTTGAGAAAATACTGGAATCTCAGTGTGATTTTAATTTGTATTGTCTTATTATGAGTGAAGGTGAATATATTTTATGTTTATGGGTGATGTTAATATATGTTTCTTAAAATTATGTGTTAATTTCATTTGCCCAAAAAAAAAAAATTTCATTTGCCCATTATTTTCTAAAGGATTTTTATACTTATCCTTTAATTTTTTTAAAAAATGTATATTATGGATAGTAGTCCTTTCCTGTGATGTGAGTTGTAAATATTTTTTTTCCAAAGTTGTCAGTTTGACTCTCAGTTTGGCCTGAACTGATTTTTCTTTTCAATGCAAAGATATTTTTTATTTCTTAATTTAGTCCAGTGTTTGGATCTTTGGTTGGTCCACCTAGATTTAAGGTCATAGTTAGAAGCCTTTCCAAGTACCTGGGTTATAGAGGAATCCACCTATATTTTCTTCTAGGAACTGTATGGTTTTATTTGTTACATTTAAATCTGTGACCTATTTGGAGCATATTCTTGATAAGTTGTGAGACAGGGATTTTAATTTGCCCTTTTCTTAAGCGGCTATTGGGTTGCCTTGGTGCCACTTATTAAAAGACTCATCTTTTCCCTTGTGATCTCTGATAACTTCTTTATCATTATTAAATGTGCATATATATGTGGTCACTTTATAGATTTTATTTTATTTCACTGGCCTGTCTATTCACGTATCAGTACCACTCTGTATTACCTGTTAAGGATTTAAATGCTAAATATCTGGCAGGACTAGGCTCTCCCTATCCCTTTCCATAGCTTTTCTTTCATTGTTTTTCTAGTTATTTTTGTGTGCTTTGCTTTCTGTAATAACTGTAGCATTAATGTCTGCCTTTTTTTAAAAAATGCTATTTCTATTGAGATTGTCTAAAATATTGTAAGTTAGCTTGGGAAGAACTGACCCTTTTATGATAGGGAGTCATCTTATCCAAGAACTAAGTAATATTTTCCTGTTTATTTACATTTTTATGCATTTCATAAGTATCTTAAAGCTGTCCTTACATAGGTTTTGATCACTTATTAAATTTGTTCCTAAATATTTCAGCTTCTTTGGTAATATTGTAAACAACATTTTTGCTATAATTAAATATTTTTGTTTGTGTATATGGAGGCCTTTGATTTCTGGTGTATCATACTAATGGATTTCCTATTAAGAACTAACCTTCAATTCCTAAAATAAATTTCTTATTGTCAGAGTGTATTTCTTGCTGTGCCATTTTATATATATATATATATATATATATATATATATATATATATATATATATACTTAGAATGAATATTCATGTATGATATTGGCCTGTTATTCTATTATTTTTTTGGTGCTATCATAATTTCATTTTATTTCACCCATTTAAAAAAAATTCTAAGTTTCTCTTCACTTCTGTTCTCTGGAACAATTTCTGTAGTGTTGCAATAATCTGGTTTTGGTGGAATAGCATAATTTCCTTCTGAATCTATTTGGGTCTGATGTTTTATATAAATAGTTCCTTAATGAAGTTTTGTTCAGTGGAAATTGGTCTGTTTGAACTAACTCTAACGAAATAGATTTTGACAAATAGTGTATCTTTCTTTTAAATCATCCCTTTAATCTAGAATTTTCTATTTCATTGCAAAGAGGTCTGCAAAGTAGTGTCATAGTTTAAATCCTGGTGTATTTTAAAGATCACCCATGTACATCTTTGCCTTCTCACTTTTTTATTGATTAGGTTAGCCACATGGTTTGCCTATTTTGTCAGTTTCTAAAAATAAGGAGGATTCGACTTATTTAAAAGTATATGTAGTGTTTCCTACCTTATGAATTTCTACTTTTTTCCAGAAAAATTAAATTTCTGGAGAAAAAAAAAACTCAAGGAAAAAACTCAAAACTCCCAAAAAACTCAAGGATATTACTTCATTCTGTATGAAAGAGTCATAAGCATATACTCTTTTTTTCTTCACATCCTGTGGTTTTTGGGAGTTACTGCCTCTGAACAGACAAAACAGATAAAAGTGAGTTAATTTGTCATCATTGGCAATGAACATTTATATAGTGTGATTTTATATGGTTCAAACTTTGGATGATAAAAATCACTTTCGCACATATGCTCTTGCTGCCTCAAAAATCAGTTTTCACACATCATAGAAAGGGTTGCCCTTCTGGTTTGTTGTTTGAAATCTTTGTTCTGTGAGTCAGAGGAGAAAGAAAGACAAAGGAGGAGGATCAGAATGTTTTACTTAGATTCTTTTCCCCTGAAGAACTGTTTTTTTTTTTTTTTTTTTGATATGGAAGCTGTGTACATCAAGAAAAAAATTATGATTACATTTTGAAGATTATTTTCTCAATCCAAATTCATATGCCTAAGTGTCAAGTCCTCCAATATTCAAGACAATATCTGTTCTTTCATACTATATTTTTTTAATATTTAGTTTTTATAGTGATTTATTAGCAAGTTGAGAGAAGCTGTATTTAACTTGTGTCTGCTGGCCTGACAAAAGGGAAATTGTTGTCACTTATAAGAAAAAGGCACTACAGTCATTTTAGCAATAGCATATCTAGACCTGCTGGTATTCATAGAAAAAAATCATATGGAATTTTATAGAAAAAGAAGAATTTCCCACAAATAGCTCTGGGGCCTGGCATGATAAATTTGGCTGCCTGCCTCATTCAAAATATCTATGAAGGCCTCCATCTTCCATCTTCCTTTGCTATGTAATAGTATATTAGTGTGCTTTGGGCAGTTATAACCAGGAATTTGGAAGGAAACTTCCTTCTTTTGGAGGCATGATCCATATTGATGTTATTTGAGATTTTCAAAAAGTTGTTTAGACAACAATCTTAGCACAAAATATTATTTTTATTTGTAATACATTCATCATCATCTAAAGAGAAAGGTAGCCATTTGTAGATGATCAGTGATGTGATATTTACTTTTTCTTATACCACCTTGAGATTCTGAATTGTTGTAGTACTAGTACATATTGATACACAATTTAATGACATTGGAAATTAAATTTATTTATATGCATTAACTTCAAAGTAACAAACATCTATCCTTCAAATATAAAATTGGTGGGGAGCATATTAAAAAATCTATGAAATACAGAAGTGTGTCTATCTAGGAAATTTTATTTTACCCAAAACTAGTATCAATCTAGAAATATGTTTTATAGTATATCTATATAATTATATTTTGCTGCTATTTCATAGTTGGCCAGTGTTGAGGTAATGAAGGTATTTTGCTTTTTATGGCTCCAGAGAAACAGTTTGAAAATGGAATTGACTCTTTCAAATGAAGAGTTCTTTTAAAATGAAATAGCAGAAAAGTATAGAAATTCGGAACACAGGAAGCAAACCCATAAAGTCCCATTTTATTTAGAAAGCTCTACATTTTATTTTCAAAGTCTCTTTCTTTCCTCTAAATAAAAAGAAGTAATTTACAATACTCAATTTAATGTAGTGTTCTAAATGGCCAAGTGTCACAGACAATACTCTACCTCATAAACAAAAGTGCACAGTAATTGTCCTTGGAAGCTGGAAGTGAAATGCACCATAACAAAGGAAAATTCATTATCTTTTCCACAGGCTTGATAATGTTAATGTGTCTCAATTGTGTTTAAACCATAAATAAAGTACAATTTTACCGGGTTAACTTCCTTATGTTTGACTAAGTGATTCAGGAAGAAAACAACTTGAATTTGATTAAGCAATTTGTTTAGATTACACCATGTAATATAACTGTGATGATATATATTTTTAAACTAAAAGTTTATATTGACATGATAGAAAAACTAGTCTTAGTATAAAAGAAAGGTAAAATGAGTGAGGTGAAAGCAAAAGTTAAAAATAAAGGGAAAAAAAGAATGATAATACCAAATATAGTATAAAATATTTTCCAGATATCACACATATTTTCCCTTTCCAATTTTTGGAGAATGCATAATAGTCCAATCTTTTTTAAACAACCCAAACTGCTACTCCATTATGTAATTATATCCTTCTTTTTTTTTCATTGTTGTCTCAGATAATTCTCCATGTTTTCCAATTTTCAAATTTAATAAGTCCTCTATATAGGTAAAACAAAATAACTGAAGATAATAGTATTAAAGAAAGTTATTGGAGGCATGGAATAGTGCACCAGGGCATGGAAAATAGATAATTTCTCACTTTCCTGAAAAGACAAAGTCCTCGCCAATAAGCTTCAAACAGTGTAAATGGTGTTTAAGAAAAGTTGGTCATTAAGGTTTTCTGTGGTCAGTATGTGAAATCTCATCCATATAGAGACATTTTGGTGACAATGCAAAAAAAGGTAAAAATAACCATAAATGCAACATATTATCATAATCATCAACTGTGCTTCAAATCACTGGCTTTAGGATATACTGAAAAATCATTTGATGGGAAGGTTTCGTTGAGGTCTCATTTCTCCACAGTAATTTATTTAGTACAGAGTTACTGAGTTCATCCTGTCCACTGCCTTCAATTCCCTCTTTTTCTTTCTGTGTGTTCTCTTCTCTAGTGGAGAAGTAGAGACCCCAAGATAGGTCACAGAGATTATTATTACGGAGGGAAATGTTTGTCAAATGATGGCATTTGTGTTGATTTTATAAATTCAGTAATAACTAAAATGTGGAAAACAATTTCTCTCTTAAATTTATATTGATATTTTAAAAATATACTTAATTCTGGGGCACCAGGTGGCTCAGTCAGTTAAGCTCAGGTCTTGATCTCCTAGTTGCGAGTTCAAACCCCACGATGGGGTCCATACTGGGCATGGAACCTACTTAAAAAAAAATAGAAGAGGGCAGCCCAGGTGGCTCAGCAGTTTAGTGCCACCTTCAGCCCAGGGCGTGATCCTGGGACACCCGGATCAAGTCCCATATCAGGCTCCCTTCATGGAGCCTGCTTCTCTCTCTGCCTATGTCTCTGCCTCTCTCTGTGTGTGTCTCTCATGAATAAATAAATAAAATCTTAAAAAAAATAAAAACATAAAAGAAATAAATGAGTAAATAAATAATAAAAACACATTTGATTCTGAAGCCACTAGGAATCATATTGCAAAGGTACTACTTTTTATAAAAAATATATTTTAATTTTTTTGTGTTAGATAGTAATGTGCAACTGACATTATTGCTCACTGAATAAGATAACCATCTACCTCTGAAAGGGATTCATTAGGTAAGTCAACATTCCAGGTAGCCCATAGAACGAGCTTTACAGGTATCCCTCTATGAACCAATTATACCTTTTCTGCTATAAAATATGTGACTATGGAATGTGATGACTCAGTTGAATTTACAATAAATTGTATTCCACATTCTGTTGGCTTCAGGGAAACTAGGTGATTTTAATTTGTTTTATCCCTCTCTATACTAATGTGAAAAGAATGGTATTTCATATAGGTATTGTGAGGTTTAGTTAAAATTTATGGAGAGTTTTATATGTAAGTCTATAAAGTTATGCATGGGAGTCTTGTTTGTTTATAGTGCTGATATGTTGTCCAAATAGGTAAGGAGAAAAAAAATAGGTAAGGAGAATCAGGACATCATACTTCACACAGGAAACTGTGGTTTTAGAAAAAAAATGTATTTTTTAACAAATTAGGGGTCTTGGAGGTGAGTCCTTATAATCTTATGAGTTGAGCCATGGAACCTGCTTAGCAAGTTTTGAAATCCAACCTAGAACCACAGTTTTTCTTTTATAAAGCTAATAAAGCAGCATTGACATGGTTTCTATAAATCACAAATGTGTTAGTGTTTATAAATTAAATATTAAATAGCTATTTTTAAAAAATATTTTATTTATTTATTCATGAGAGACAGAGAGAGAGAGAGAGGTAGAGACACAGGCAGAGGGATAAGCAGGCTCCATAAAAGGAGCCTGACATGGGACTCGATCCCGGGGCTCCAGGATCAGCCCTGGGCCGAAGGCAGGCGCCAAACCACTGAGCCACCAATGGATCCCCTTAAATGGCTATTAAGATGTTGAAATATTGGGTTAGGTGGGCTCCCAGAGTTGAGGAATATACAGGAGTCCAACCCAAAGGAGGATGGCATGATGGCTTGACGGCAATGCATGCATATACTATGAAAGCAGCATGGTCTATGACCAATAATCTGATTTACAAGAAAATGAGAAGGGTTAAGAATGTGGGCTGGTGTCAGAACCACAGAAATTGCCTAGATTTTTGCAACTCAAAGAACAGTCCACAGATCAGCAGCATCAGCAATAATTGGAAACTTGTTAGATTTTCAGACTTTTATGCCCCATCTCTGACATAATGAATCAGAATCTGCATTTTAACAAAATGCTGAAGTGATTCATGTGTACATTAAAATTTTAGAAGTATTAGCCTTGACATTGTGATATAGCCTAGGATTGCCTGCTCTTGATAGAACCCCTTGAAATTAATAACCAAATATATCCAGGAGGACTGGGCCAATTAAGACTTTGTAGTGTTTTAGAACTTTATTGTCACTTCTATCTTTAAATTTTCTGAATGGCAAATCTTCCCAAGCACAGATCCTTTACTAGTCCCTATAAGTCGTATAGCTAGATAACTAAGTCAATTTAAGGATTTAGGTTCTTTATGAAAACAGGGATCTCAAATAAGACATATGTGAGTGACCCCATTGCCTTTTTTTTTTTTTTTTTTTAATTCTCATGCAGGGAAACCAGCCATTTTAGTTGCTGCCTTACAACTAGTCACAAAGACATTTAAGTCTCAGAGAAGGCATTGGAGATACTTGCCAGACCAGGGCTTATTTTTACTACATAAGAAACTTATAAGATACAAAATTCCAAGGCCCCAACACCTAAAGGCTGATTTCCCAGGAATCTGCATTTTTTAAAAAATATTTTATTTATTTGAGAGAGAGAGAGAGAGAGAGAACGCACAAGCAGGGGGGAAGAACAGAGGGAGAGGCAGAGAGACAATATCCAAGCTGACTCCTGCTGAGCGTGGAGCCCAACATGGGGATCCACCTCACAACTCAATCTTACAGTTTTGGCTGTTCATTACCTGAGCCAAAAACCGAGAGTTGGACACTTAACTGAGTCACTCAGGTGCCCCTTCAGGAATCTGCATTTTAACATGAATTGTAATTTGTTCTTTTATAGATACCTTCATATTCAAATCTGTAATTTTGCCTATCTAGGAATTGACTGTTATGAGAAATTCACCTTACTATAAGTATGCATTAAAGACTACTATTTAGGACAGAGAGGGTTGTTTTTTTTTTTTTAAGATTTTATTTATTCATGAGAGAGAGCAAGAGAGAAAGGCAGAGAGATAGGCAGAGGGAAAAGGAGGTTCCTTGCTGGGAGCCTGATGCTGGACTCGATCCCTGGATCTGGGATCATGTCCTGAGCCTCAGGCAGACACTCCACTGCTGAGCCACCCAGGCGTCCCTAGGATAGTGTTTTTTATTCACGTCTATCAAACACTTGCATCAGAGATACCTGGCATGCTTGTCACAATTTCGCATTCTTGCCCATAACCAACAAACTAGAAATACTAGAGGGACTCAGCATTGTTTCTTATTCTTCAGGAATGTCTGATTCACAGCTCAGTCTGGAAACCACTTTTCTAGAGTCTTAGTTCCTAACCCTAGGTCTGGTTTTGAATCAGGTGAAGACATTTTCAAATATCCCCCTACTTGTGTCCCGAAGCCAGTGCTTCATATTTAATTGGTGACAGGGGAAGGGATGGGTAGCCATCAGAATGAAATGTCTTACTGTGACTTAATCAGTGTTCTAGCTATATAGCCTGAAGCTGGTGATCACAAAATAAATGTCCTTTCATGAAAAATGTTAGGGTCAATAATAGTCTTTGCCATTGGAGGGATTCAGAACAAGCTTCCCCAAAAGTGTGCCACACTGGCACGTGGATTACTTTAAGCTGAAATCAATGAAGTCCCAAAAGTCTCAGGGTAAAAGCCCCAAAGAGCTTTTACCTCACCCTCAACTGCCTAAAAGAATTGAAATGGAGGGCCTAGTCCATGAAAAGAGTTATCAACAGAAATAACTACAAAGAATATGGACCAGGTGTGGTAAGCTGGGGGGATGCTCAGCAGGACCTAGATATCAAATTCCTCTCTGTGTCCCATTATCTCTGTAAGGTGTAGCAAACATATGTTTACCAAACATTTGTTCTTCCCATCTTCCTGTGAACTGTCTTCCTCTCTTTTGGAGTCTCTGACCTCTACTTCCTTCTTATTGCTCAGTATGATATATAAGTCTCAATTGCCTGACTGCCTGTGGGTCTCATATTTTTATGGGGCTCCCATACATACAAAATTAGTTTTTCCTGTTAATCTGTCTTATACTAATTTAATTAACAGACCAGCTAAAAGAACCTAGAAGAGCAGAAGAAAATTTTTTTTTTCCTCTACACCATCCAGAGTAAGGACACTTTCTACACCTGAAAACCTTTTCTGATGTTCACCTACTACCTCCCTCTCTGCCTCTCAAAATCTAAATAGAATCTATCATTACAATTGCAGGCTAGTGAAAAAGTCCACATTCAAATCAGAAAGAGAAAAATTCCCGGATATATTCTCACATATCTTGCTTTTGGATTCATTATCCTTAGCCACTGTTCCCTGTCTTCACAGGATTGTTACTGTATTTCATTCAGGGGAAATGGAGCATATTCCAAGTGGAGGAAATGGTGCAGTAAGTGTAGTCTTCAGCAAAATGTCATAAGTGACTTCTTTTAATTCATGAAGCAGGTCATGAATAATAGTAGGAAGATATGAGAATCTTATTCTATTTCTTCCCAGGTCATTTTAGCAATCATATCATGCAGCTTCTTTGTCAAGAGAAAGCAGGCAGAATTATCATTGTAACTAGAACAGGTGTGCTTTGATGGATAGCTATATATAATAGCAGAAAAAAAAAAACCTGTCTAAATCACAAAGATTTTAAATAAAGTAAGGGCTATACTGGAGGTTGACATAAAAAGGAACTCCATAGTTCATCCTTTTGTTGTAAATTTGTAAAGTTATATTGTTGGTATACAAAGAAAGATATTTACTTAGCCCCAATAATTTCACCTAATATGTTAACCAAGATAGCACTTGGAAATATTATAGCACTCATTTATTTGCTTACATATGAGAAGACAAATGCTATGAGATATTCCATGACCCTTTTTTTTTTTTTTTTTACACTGTAGTGAGAGGAGAGTTCAGAACAGGAATTCCAAGTGTCTTGACTTCTAGCCAGTGTTTTTCCCTCTCCTACACCCAGCTTAGTCTTTGAAGGGATAGATGAACTTTAAGTGTAAGAAGTTGAACATTTAGATTCATATCATGAAATCAGGTTTTTTAAAGGCATGACTGATTTCTCAGGTGCAAAATATCACTAATGCATGAGCATTTAAATATCTAAATTGGATGTAATAATACTTTTTATGGAAGATTTAAAACGGCCTATGCTTTTAATGTTAATAGTTTTCAAATATCTACTAATAGGTAAGCCAATTAATGCAGAATGAATACTTAGCATCATCATTTCAATAATGTACAAGTCAGATGTGCTTATCATCAGGTTTTTCCTCTGCTCTATTTTTTAAAGATTTATGTATTTATGTATTTGTTTATATATTTATTTACTTGAGAAAGAGAGAGAGGCAGGGGCAGGGGAAGAGCAGTATCTGAGCACTGGACTCAATCTCAGTCAAGAACCAAGAGCCAGGCGCTTAACCGACTGAGCCACCCAGGCATCCCTCCCACTTCATTCTCAAACTCTCAAACTAAGAGGTTTGCATCCAGTGACTTTTCCTAGTCACATGTTGCTTTTGTAGCACGGTGTGAAACACAGCAGCAGGATTTGAAGCCAAGTTTATCTCAAAAAGTAAAATCTGTGGTCAAAAGAAAATGCAAGGTTGGTAGAAGGCAAACATGGAGGCTTGGCAAAATACTGAAGCTCCTGTCTCATTTACTAATTTGCTACCTCATTGATTGTCTTGTTGAAATTTTATTAGGCACTTCCTAAAAGCTCAAAAAGAGAATGTGGCACATAAGAGGCTAGATTCTTAGGACATATTAGATTTTTCCTATCCTCATTCCCTTTTTAAAAGAAAATTTTGGGTAAAGACTCAATATTTACATTTTAAAGATCCATTCAAATTATCAAGGGTGAATTTTGTAGGTATTGTTTTTGAGGTGTTTTTTGAAGAAAAAGAAACATAGCATCTTGACTAATCTGGTAGAGTAAGATCAAAAAGTTATTGATACAAATAATTACATCACAGTAAGTTTTTTTTATTCTACATGAAATTTTATCAATAATCACTTAATCTTGACATTCTACATATAAGTAAGTAAAACCTTGTTTGAAATAAAACCTAAGGAAAGGTAAAATGCTTTCTCATGGAAGTTGGACATTTGTGAAACTAGATAAGAAAATTGAGTCTTATTGAGAATACTACTTGTGAAAGGCTGGGAGATTTCATAGATGCCTATGGACCAAATGTCACAAAAGCAGGCCAAGACTCAAAAAGAAGGCAATGTACTCAGAAATATAGTCTACAGCCAATTTGTTATCCTGTGGAAAGATATAAAAATAATAACCTCATTGGTCTTAGTAGACTAATTCTTCTACCTTTGCACACTTGCAGATTTAACCTTTCCCCCTATTATTTGTGACAAACACATTTAGCTACTGAGTAAACCTACCCATCTGCCCAACAACTGAAACTCCACATAGCTGTTTTGTTCTGTATGCTTTATTTTATTGCTATAAGGTTTAGGTGATTTTAAAACAAAACAAATTTTAAATTCTTCATTTTTTAAAAAGTATACTCTTTAACCAAGTAGCGCTGGAAAGCTCCAGGGGAAGTCGAGGGACTTACAGTATATAGAATCAGAGTATACTCCTCCTTATTTTTTGTTATTTGTTTGTTTGTTCCCCCTCCTTTATTTTCTTCCCTTTTTCCTTCCTTTTTCCAGTACAACTTGTTTTTAGCCACTCTGCACTGAGCAAAACGACTAGAAGGAAGAACTCACCACAGAAGAAAGAATCAGAAACAGTCCTCTCTCCCACAAAATTACAGAATTTGGATTACAATTCGATGTCAGAAAGCCAATTCAGAAGCACAATTATAAAGCTACTGGTGGCTTTGGAAAAAAGGCATAAAGGATTCAAGAGACTTCATGACTGCAGAATTTAGATCTAATCAGGCCAGAATTAAAAATCAATTAAATGAGATACAATCCAAACTGGAGGTCCTAACGCTGAGGGTTAACGAGGTAGAAGAACAAGTGAGTGACCTAGAAGACAAGTTGATGGCAAGGAAGGAAGATGAGGAAAAAAGAGAAAAACAATTAAAGATCATGAGGAAAGGCTAAGGGAAATAAATGACAGTCTCAGAGGGAAAAATCTACATTTAATTGGGGTTCCAGAGGGCACCAAAAGGGACAGAGGACCAGAAAGTGTATTTGAACAAATCATAGCTGAGAACTTCCCTAACTTGGGAAGGGAAACAGGCATTCACATCCAGAGGATAGAGAGGCCCCTCTAAAATCAATAAAAACCGTTCAACAACCCGAAATTTCATAGTGAAACTTGCAAATTTCAAAATAAGGAGAAGATCCTTAAAGCAGCAAGAGATAAGAAATCCCTAACCTTTATGGAGAGAAGTATTAGGTTAACAGCAGACCCCTCCACAGAGACCTGGCAGGCCAGAAAGGGCTGGCAGGATTTATTCAGGGTCCTAAATGAGAAGAACATGCAGCCAAGAATACTCTATCCAGCAAGGCTCTCATTCAGAATAGAAGAGATAAAGAGCTTCCAAGATAGGCAGAAACTGAAAGAATATGTGATCACCAAACCAGTTGTGCTAAAAATATTAAGGGGGACTCTGTAAAAGAAAGAGGAAGTCCAAAGAAACAATCCACAAAAATAGGGACTGAATAGGTATTATAATGACACTAAATTCATATCTGTCAGTAGTAACTCTGAACGTGAATGAGCTTAATGATCCCATCAAAAGGTGTAGGGTTTCAGACTGGATAAAAAATCAAGACCCATCTATTTGCTGTCTACAAGAGACTCCTTTTAGATCTAAGGACACCTACAGCCTGAAAATGAAAGACAGGAGAACCATTTACCATTCAAATGTTCCTCAAAAGAAAGCAGGGGTAGCCATCCTCATATCAGATAAATTAAAGTTCATCCCAAAGACAGTAGTAAGAGATGAAGAGGGTAAAGGATCTATCCAACAAGAGGACCTAACAATCATATTTATGCCTCTAATGTGGGAGCTGCCAAGTATATCAATCAATTAACAACCAAAGTTAAGACATACTTAGATAATAATACACTAATACTGGGAGACTTCAATATGGAACTTTCTGCAATTGATAGATCTAGGCACAACATCTCCAAAGAAACAAGAGCTTTAAATAATACACTGGACCAGATGGATTTCACAGATATTTACATAACTTTACATCCAAATGCAACTGAATACACATTCTTCTCAAGTGCACATGGAACTTTCTCCAGAATAGACCACATACTGTGTCACAACTCAGGTCTCAATCAATACCAAAAGACTGGGTTTGTCCCCTGCATATTTTCAGACCATATTGTTCTGAAAATTGAACTCAATCACAAGAAGAAATTTGGAAGAAACTCCAACACGTGGAGGTTAAAGACCATCTTGCTAAAAGAAGAAAGCGTCAACCAGGAAATTAGAGAAGAATTTAAAAAATTCATGGAACTAATGCAAATGAAGATACAACCATTCAAAATCTTTAGGATACAGCGAAAGCAGTCCTGAGAGGGAAATACATAGCAAAACATGCTAACCTCAAAAAACTGGAAAACACTCAAATACACAAGCTAACCTTGCACATAAAGGAACTGGAGAAAGAACAGAAAATAAAACCTACACCTAGCAGAAGAAGAGAGTTAATAAAAATTCGAGCAGAACTCAATGAAATAGAGACCAGAAGAACTGTGGAACAGATCAACAAAACCAGGAGTTGGTTCTTTGAAAGAATTAATAAGATAGATATACCATTAGCCAGCCTTATTAAAAAGAAGAGAGAAAAAACTCAAATTAATAAAATCATTAATGAAAAGGAGAGATCACCACCAATACCAAGGAAATACAAATGATTTTAAAAACTTATTATGAGCAGCTATAGGCCAATAAATTAGGCAATCTAGAAGAAATGGACACATTGCTGGAAAACCACAAACAACCAAAACTGGAACAAGAAGAAAGAGAAAAGATGAACAGGCTGGTAAACACGGAGGAAATTGAAGCAGTCTTCAAAAACCTCAAAGACACAGAAGTCCAGGGCCAGATGGCTTCCCAGGGGAATTCTATCAAATGTTTAAAGAAGAAACAATACTTATTCTACTAAAACTGTTCTGAAAGATAGAAAGAGATGGAATACTTCTAAACTCATTTTATGAGGCCAGCATCACCTTAATTCAAAAACCAGACAAAGACCCCACCAAAAAGGAGAATTATAGATCAATATCCCTGATGAACACAGATGCAAAAATTCTCAATGAGATACTAGCCAATAGGATCCAACAATACATTAAGAAGATTATCCACCATGACCAAGTGGGATTTATCCCTGGATGCAAGGCTGGTTCAACACTCATAAAGCAATGAATGTGATAGATCATATCAACAAGAGAAAAAACAAGAACCATATTATCCTCTCAATAGATGCAGAGAAAGCATTTGACAAAATACAGCATCCATTCCTGATCAAAACTCTTCAGAGTGTGAACATAGAGGGAACATTCATCAGCATCTTAAAAGCCATCTAGGAAAAGCCCACAGTAAATATCATTCTCAATGGGGAAACACTGGGAGCCTTTCCCCTAAGATCAGGAACACGACAGGGATGTCCATTCTCACTACTGCTATTCAACATAGTACTAGAAATTCTCATCTCAGCCATCAGGCAGCAAAAAGAAATAAAAGGCATTTGAATTGGCAAAGAAGTCAAACTCTCCCTCTTCACAGATGACATGATACTGTACATAGAAAACCCAAAAGACTCCCCCCCAAGATTGCTAGAACTCCTACAGCAATTCAGCAGTGTGGCAGGATACAAAATCAATGCCCAGAAATCAGTGGCATTTCTCTACACTAACAATGAGACTGAAGAAAGAGAAATTACAGAGCCAATCCCATTTACAATTGCATCCAAAACCATAAGATAAGTAGAAATAAGCCTAACCAAAGAGACAAAGGAACTATACCTTAAAAACTACAGAACACTTTTGAAAGAAATTGAGGAAGACACAAAGAGATGGAAAAATATTCATGTTCATGGATTGGAAGAATTGATATTGCCAAAATGTCAATGTTACCCAGGGCACTTTACACATTTAATGCAATCCCTATCAAAATACCATGGACTTTGTTCAGAGAGTTGGAATAAATGATCTTAAAATTTGTGTGGAATCGGAAAAGATTCCAAATAGCCAGGGGGATATTAAAAAAGAGAACCAGAGCTGGGGGCATCACATAGCTGGATTTCAGGCTGTACTACAAAGCTGGGATCTACAAGTCAGCATGGTACTGGCACAAAAACCGACACATAGATCAATGGAACAGAATAGAGAATTTAGAAATGGGCCCTCAACTTTATGGTCAACTAATATTCGACAAAGCAGGAAAGACTATCCACTGGAAAAAAGACAGTCTCTTCAATAAATGGTGCTGGGAAAATTGGACATCCACATGCAGAATAATGGAACTAAATCATTTTCTTACACCATACACAAAGATAAACTCAAAATGGATGAAAGATCTAAATGTGAGACAGGAATCCATCAAAATGCTAGAGGAGAACACAGGCAACAACCTCTTTGAACCTGGCCACGGTAACTTCTTGCAATCATCTATGAAGGCAAGGGAAACAAAAGCAAAAATGAATTATTGGGACTTTATCAAGATAAAAAGCTTCTGCACAGCAAAAGAAAGAGTCAACAAAACTAAAAGGCAAGCTACAGAATGGGAGAAGATCTTTGCAAATGTCCTATCAGATAAAGGGTAGTATCCAAGAGCTATAAAGAACTTATTATACTCAACAGCAAAGAAACAAACAGTCCAATCACGAAATGAGCAGAAGACATGAACAGAAATTTCTCCAAAGAAGACATAGACATGGCCAACAAGCACTTGATAAAATGCTCTGCAGACCTTGCTATCAGGGAAATACAAATCAAAACCACAATGAGATATCTCCTCACACCAATGAGAAGGGCGAAATTAACAATACTGGAAACAACAAATGTTGGAGAGGAGGTAGAGAAAGGGGACCCCTCTTGTGTTGTTAGTGGGAATGTGAACTGGTATAGCCACTGGAAAACTGTGTGGATGTTCCTCAATTAATTAAAAATAGAACTGCCCTATGACCCAGCAATTGCCCTGCTGGGGATTAACCCCAAAGATACAGATGCAGTGAAATCCCGGGACCCCTGCACCCCGATGTTTCTAGCAGCAATGTCCACAATAGCCAAACTATGGAAGGGACCTTGGTGTCCATCGAAAGATGAATGGATGAAGAAGATGTGGTCTATGTATACAATGGAATATTACTCAGCCATTAGAAACAACTAATACCCACCATTTGCTTTGACGTGGATGGAACTGGAGGGTATTATTTTGAGTGAAATAAGTCAATCGGAGAAGGACAAACATTATATGGTCTCATTCATTTGGGGAATATAAAAAATAGTGAAAGGGAATAAAGAAGAAAGGAGAGAAAATGAGTGGGTCATATTAATGAGGGTGACAACACATGAGAGACACCTAATTCTAGGAAATGAACAAGGGTTAGTGCAAAGGGAGGTTGGCGGGGGGTTGGGGTGACTGGGTAATGGGCACGGAGTGGGGCACTTGGCAGGATGAGCACCGATATTATGCTATATGTTGGCAAATTGAAGTCCAATTAAAAAAATAAAATAAAATAAAATAATACTCAAAAGAAATATATCTCACATTGAGGTGAGTAGTAAAAATAAGACTAAGAGTTCTAAGAAACTGTTAGCCAGTCAATATGCCAAATGGCAAATATTCACTAATCTAGAGATTTGCAAAGGTGCCCCTTGTTTATGTATATTTTGGGGTCCGCATCTCTCTCCATGCTCTGGATCCTCCATGGGGTAGGAGACCTGGTCTCCCCTGGATGTCTCCATAGAGAGAAAAATCCCTTTTGGTCATCATCCACCATCTCTAAATAGGCAGGGCAAACACATATAGGTAGATGGGTGGGACCAAAGGAAAGAGCCAGCCAGAGTCTTAGTAACAACCTCCCCACCCTCCAGGGCCCCAACTCAGGTGCCATTGAGAGATTCCGCCTAGATGGAAAGGAGGCCACAGGCCCCAAGGATGTCAGCAAGTGGACCGCGGATGAGGTCTGCAAATTTGTTGGGGCCTGTTTGGCTGTGGACCAAATGCACTGGTATGTGGGGGCATATGCCCCTGGACAGAGCTGGGATACCTACCCAAGACGGTTTTGATCTCTTCCTGGAAAGGAGGGGATGGACAGGGCAGCACCATTCCTCAGTGCCTCTCCACACCTGAAATCTCCTCCCCTTAAAGACTACATGGGGAGATGGAGGGACAGTTTGTATGCATATGCGCAACACAAAGATCCTTCTTTCATTGGAAAATTCTTCCTGCAGGCTGCACAATCAGCATTTCTTGGCCCTGCTCTCTCTCTCTCTCTCTCTTTCTCTCTCTCTCTCTCTGGAAAGCCTTGAGCCACCTGAGGACACTCAGGCCTTGATGGACATCAGGGATCCAGCAGAGTGAGCCAGCGCTACTCCTTTAGACCCTTGGCCCCAGGAAGTAACAAAGGAACACTTCCTGACCCCCATGGGGCTGAAGCTAGGGCCTACACTCAAGATCTGGGCCTAGGTGAATGCCAGCTGGAGGCAGTGGCCTGCAAACAATGGAAGGGGCAGCACTGAGCCTCTTTGTGACTTTGGGCCAGCATTGGGCAAACCCCCATGCAGGCCTGCCTCCACGGGTAGCCAACCACCTGAGTCACATCTTCCACGTGGCCAGCTTCCCAGCGGCTATGTCGTTGAAGCCACCAATGCCAGAGGCATTAGAGAGCAGCTTACCTAGGGAAGCAGTCCCCATCCCCAGCAGGGCCACTTCCCCTTATGGGGAAGGGCACTCCCTCCTGGCTGAGCCTCCCCCAAGCAAGAGATTGGGACCATGCCTCTGCTTTTAGGTACAACAGACTCCTCCCAGCCTCTACTAAGCTGGTGGGTAGGCAGCTCAGATCCCTGAACCCCTTCAGTGCTGGCCACTCAGAAGCAAAAGTCCCTCCTCCCCTTTTGGTTTTGGATGCAAAACATATTTTAAAAAGAAAACCTGTAACTGAAGAGAAAAGGAACAAGTTTCCAAAGATTTTCTGGGGTTCACTTTAGAGGAGCCTGTTGTAGATGGCCCTGGCAACCCAAACTTGGGCCCAGGCCCAGGGGCTCTGCATCCTGAGCAGAAAACCAAAAACAAAGGAGGCAACGAGACAGGAGGCAGCACCAGGCTGTCTTTGGCCATGCCCACCCTCTCCCTCTGAAAGGGGGACTGCTCTTTGCAAGGTTTTCAGCATCCTGACATCTGACAAGGGGTCAGGGTAGAGCCCCATTCTGGGTCAGCTTCCCTCACAGAGTTGATATCTTAGCCCACCGCTATGGGATGCAGCCTTAGGCAGAGTCCATGTGATAATTTCCACCTCAAGGCAGTTGCTCCAAGGATCGGCAAAGCTCTTCCTACTTTCTGATCTTTTATGTTGTAAAAATAAAGCCCTGTCCACCGTCTACTGCCCTTCCTCTATTTTATGGTTTTGACTTCAGGGCCTCTGGGCAGAGCACAGGCAAGGAAGCTACTTGCCGGGCTGACCTCAAGGTGGAAACACTGCACAGCAGCTCCTGCAGGCCCCCAGCAGGCAGCTTTCCCGCCTCTGAGAGAAGTAGATCCCCTCCTTGTCTTTGGGCCCTGGGTCAACCTGCCTTAGCCGCTGGGCCTCTATCCTCTGGGCCTCTATCCTCTGAGTAGCTACCCCCGCCATCCTCCTGCTACTTCCTCCTCCTCCAGCCACTGCTGAGGTCTCAGAGACCCAACTGTCCCTCTCTTTCTGGAGAAGTCCGTAGTGTCCTTGCCACTTTCCAGGTCAGAGAATTCCTTGAATTCCCTCCCATCCTCCACCTTCTATTTTATTTCTGGGAAGTTCAAGTCTTCTAGCCACTATTTGCCATTGATCTCCACGGGGGTGTGGGGGGATCTCTTGGGCCCTCCACATTCGCCCCTGACTGTAGTGCTTGGCTAGTGGGGTCCCCAGCTGGCTTGCTGGTAGGTGACACGGGTGTCCAGGATGAGCAGCTCCATGTAGTCGATGAGGGGCAGGGCGCTGGGGGGAGGGAACCGCGGTTAGTCCCTTAGCTGATACACAGCTGCTGGAGGACCGAGCTCAGGGCAGCGTCCTTCTTGTGCCCGCCGACTGGCGAGAACCAGGGAGTCCGGCACTCGCAGCGTCCTCCTGAGCAGCACGTGGCACCGCTTGGGGAAGGTCAGAGAGTGGAGACCGAGCCGCTGACATGCGGGGAGACAGCCGCCACCTCTGTCCCCTCTGCCGTGCAGGCCACCAGCCTACGCCCGACTCTAGTGAGCCCTGATGGCAGGCTGGAGCTTCCCCCGGGGGCTGCTGGGCAGCCGCAGGGGCCCGCCGCTGCCCGTCGGGGCCTTTTCGCATCAGCAGCTTCTGAAGGCAGCCAGAGGCCTCCGGCGTCGACGGCGGTCAGCGCTGGACCCAGCCGTGCCGGGGGCCTGGCGTTAGGTGGCCTCAGCACCTTTCTGGTCTGCGGGTGCTCAGGGCGTCCGCAGCACCTCGCGGCAGCGCTGGAGTAAGGCGTAGCTTCGGACCACCGCGGCGAGGGGCACGCACGGCAGATGCCCCTCGGTCCCCTGGGCACCCGGTCCTCCTCCTCCTCTTCATCTTCCTCCTCGTCCTCTGCATCTTCCTCCTCCTCTTCCTCCTTGTCCTCTTCATCTTCCTCCTCCTCGTCCTCTTCCTCCTCCTCCTCATGGGCTTCCTCCTCCTCCTCTTCATCTTCGTCCTCATCCTCTGCATCTTCCTCCTCCTCTTTCTCTTCCTCCTCATCCTCTTCATCTTCCTCCTCCTCTTCCTCCTTGTCCTCTTCATCTTCCTCTTCCTCGTCCACTTCCTCCTCCTCCTCCTCATGGGCTTCCTCCTCCTCCTCTTCATCTTCCTCCTCCTCTTCCTCCTTGTCCTCTTCATCTTCCTCCTCCTCGTCCACTTCCTCCTCCTCCTCCTCATGGGCTTCCTCCTCCTCCTCTTCATCTTCCTCCTCCTCCTCCTCCTCCTCACGGGCTTCTTCCTCCTCCTCTTCCTCCTCCTCCTCATCTTCCTCTTCGTTCTCCTTGTCCTCTTCATCTTCCTCCTCCTCGTCCTCTTCCTCCTCCTCCTCTTCATCTTCCTCCTCGTCCTCTTCAACTTCCTCCTCCTCCTCTTCCTCCTCTGCATCTTCCTCCTCCCTCGTCCTCCTTGTCCTCTTCATCTTCCTCCTCCTTGTCCTCTTCATCTTCCTCCTCCTCGTCCTCTTCATCTTCCTCCTCCTCGTCCTCTTCATCTTCCTCCTCCTCATCCTCTTCATCTTCCTCCTCCTCGTCCTCTTCATCTTCCTCCTCCTCCTCATCTTCCTCCTCCTCCTCTTCATCTTCCTCCTCCTCCTCCTCACAGGCTCCCTCCAGCAAGTCTGGCAGGGAATGGAACGGCCCGGTCATCAGGCTTGGAGCTGTCCAGGCGGCTAAGGCGGAGCAGGCTGCGGTCCCCCTGCAGGCACTTGTGGAACCGGGGACCTTTCCCTTCCGCCAAGAGAACTGGTCCTTCTGCCCCGGGTCTCCCCTGCCGGGGCTCCTTCCGGCCCCCACAGCCCGTCCGCGGCTACTGCGGCTGCGCGGTGCCACGTCACTTCCGGCCGCCCGCACTTCCGGTGCTCCTGCCTCAGGGCGGAAGGAAGGACGTCGGGGTGGAGGTCGTGCTCCTCTTTCCTCTTCCTTTGTGAAGGTCGGGAAATATGTGCTTTTTACTTGTTTTGTCTTTTGCTGTTTTATTCTCCTAATCCCAGAAGTCTCTGAGATACCATTGCCGATTCCGTTCTGTAACAACGAACAATACGGTGGTGCTTCACCCTCTTTTAGGAAAATAATTTTATGCTGTATTCGGCGTTCTTATATGATTGTACAAATCTTAGAAAACAGGAATAGCAGAAAAAAAAAAAATTCATAGTCATCTACCCAAAGAAAATGACAGTAAGCCATTTGATGTGTTTTTTTCAATATTTTTTCCTCTTTTTTTTTTTTTTTTTACTGATTTTCTTTCCCTTTAGTAACATTCACACACATACGTTTTTCTTTCTAAAAGGGCAGTGCTATTTATTTTGATAATTTTAAACATGCAATTAATAAACATTAATTGTGTGATGATGATAGGAGAATTTAGTTATTCCACTGTTGTTAGATTTTTAGGTAATCTTCAAATTCTTCTCGTTACAGCCGATGGTGTTCACGATTTTTTACTAATTCATGTTTTTCTGCATTTGCATCAATTGATGCTTTTATTTTTATCGATACGGTAGTTTTAAAATTAATTTAATCCAGGAGGACCTTCTTTGAGAAAGAGCTTGATGGAGGTGAGGATTGTGGAAATGAGGGAAGAGAAAAATGCATCTTACAAATCCACACTAGTGCAAGTCAGTACTTGCTCTGGTCCAGAAACACATGTTATCTGATTTGTTTACCTGGCTGTGGATTCTGTCTTCAGATCCTCCGCCTGCTTACCATTCAGATCTTACCTATTTCTTACTGGATTTTAAGATTCATAACATGTGTCTTGTCCTTTATACTTACTACAAATAAAATGTTTATACTTTTTCTCCTTGCCTATTGATTATTTAAAAAGTTTGTGGTTTTTTTTTTTTTTTTTTTTTTCCAATTACAGCTGAGACTTGCTTCCGTGTCTCACAAGTGTTAGGCACTGAATCATTAATTTAAAGTAACATTTTTTATTTTTAAAAGATTTTATTTATTTATTCATGAGAGACATAGAGAGAGAGAGAGAAAGAGGCAGAGACACAGGCAGAAGGGGAAGCAGGCTCCATGCAGGGAGCGGGTCGTGGGACTCATCCCAGGACCTCAGGATCATGCCCTGGGTTGAGGGCGGTGCTAAACCACTGTGCCACCTGGGCTGCCCTAAAATAACTATTTTGAAAGCAAAGCAGCCTTTTGCTCCCTTCTGAACTCTAGTTAGAGCTTTTTCTGTCTCTGGTTTTGTTATCTGTTTCTTTCTTATTTATTAATGCTTAAATAATGAAGGCATTTTGGACAGTTTATTTCCTTTTGTTGTTGTTGGCAGTGATGTAAGGAATGTGAAAAATCATAATTATATAAGCCTCAGTTTTACTTCAGTTCGCATTATTGTTTTCATAGAAAATGGAATAGAATCATATATAAATTAAACATGATTTTCATAGTGGCATATGACCAGGTGTATTTTTTATGAATGCTTAGTATGTAAATGCCATGTGAATTTGTAAATGTTTTACCTACTCACTGTTATTTTATAATATTTTATTATTTCAGCGAAACAATATGCTGCGATATCTATGGGACAGCATGCCAGCTTCCTTCACTGAAGGGTTTTCTGGAGATTAAGGTACACTAACGTTGTTTTATCTACTATATTGTATCCCATTAATAAATCATCATCCAAATTATCAAAGAGTTATGGGTGCTATTTTTAGTTAGGTGATTATAGAAATTGAGGAAATACAGGAAAGTTAAAAAGGAATGAAAGACAGAGATTAAAACAACCTCTTGCTGTAATTATTTTAATTCTTTTTAAAAAATAGAATACTGAATCTTTATTTTTTTAGGCAGAATGACTGTTTCCATTTTCCAGATGTTGAAATATAATTTTAAAAATTAAATATATTTTGAAGGAAATTCTTCTAACTATATCATAATCCCCTTTGTCTTGTACAGAAAGTACAAGTGTGTGTTTTTAAAGATGTCTATGTGGATGTGTTTAAATTTTAACATTGAAATATTATATATATTAATAATAGATTTTTCCTGAAATACATCATTTTGTTCCCTTCAACATACATCAAAATAGTGATTTCTGGTCCTTAGGGATCTGGGGACAGTATCCATAAATTGACATTTCCAATCTCTAAAATCTTTTCATGTGCAGAAAAAAATAGTTTTGTATGTAGTACTGCTTTACTTAATAAGTACACAATTGGTAGTGGTTTCTGTCTGTGTGCAGGTATATCACTCATGTCTACAGATAATGCAGGTCATTATTCTTTTTGGTGCCAAACTTAATCAGATAACCTGAGCTTTGCTTTTTAGAGATGAAATATTACATTAGCCATAGGACATTAACAAGAAAAACAATGCAGCTGTAGACTGAAATGCCCCTGATAACTCGATTTTTTAATGTATTATGCTAATACTGCCAAGCAGATGTTACAGCTTTGTGGCTGTTTTATATGAGCTGCTGAAGGAAATGCAGAGGATGGTTTCTAAATCAATAAAGCATATAATAGTGATGATGAGAGAATAGCCATTCCATTCCAGTAACTTTTAAGTGATATTCCCATTGGCAATGGCTGTTTTGGGGTATCTGTTAGGAAGATGTTTTTACTTTTACGTTAACCAACAAAGATTCTTTCTCATCCAACAAGAAGCTGGGTATGATTTTTATTCTTTGAAAAACTCCAGGGGCAGTGATATGAAGGTTTGAGCACTTCACAAATTATTACACACATTTGGTAAAACCAATTCTCACTTAGTTTAGTGTTAAGAAGGAAAGTATTGCTCTGGGCACATCTAATGATCTTCCCACTGTAGACAAGGATGGCTACTCTGTGCACAGGATATAATTGGATAAAAGGATTCAGACTCTTGAACCCCCTCATCATGACCTTGTTTTATAGATCCTAAGACTCACCGCTTCAACAAAGTGTCAGGTTTTCTCAGTTAGTGGCTGATAGTGTAAAATCACTCCAGACACATTTCCTGGGGTTTTGTTTGTTTGTTTCTTTTTTTTTTTAATTTTTATTTATTTACGATAGTCACAGAGAGATAGAGAGAGAGGCAGAGACACAGGCAGACTCCATGCACCGGGAGCCCGACGTGGGATTCGATCCCGGGTCTCCAGGATCGCGCCCTGGGCCAAAGGCAGGCGCCAAACCGCTGCGCCACCCAGGGATCCCTGTTTGTTTGTTTCTTATTGTTGTAGTTGTCTTTAAGTATTTTGACCTGTGATTTCATAAAAGATATTTAAATTTTTCCATGTGATCTTGATTTCATAGTAATGCTAGTGGCTAACCGTCTTATGTGCTATACATTTCTCAAGCAGTTACTACATGATTAGATAGTATGATAATTGGTGAGAGGACGTGAGAAATTAAAGACGATTTTCAAATTTCTTGCACTGCTGTCTTAAAATGCTCCTTACAGTAAAATATCAATTTAGGCAGGAGGAAACAGGAAATTAAAATATTAGCATTTGGCATCACAATAATATTTATTTATTTATTTATTTATTTATTTATTTATTTATTGTTTTACAATAATAATTGTTTAGATAAGAGTTATCAATAGCTACTAAGTTGAGAGGATGGAAGTTTTGTAAGAAACAGAAATAGCCAATACTTCCCCATATGCATTAATTACAGACACAAAACTGTAGTGTAGAAACCTGGTAACCAGGTGATCAAAATGATCTTTACCCGTAGTAGTAAATAGTTATCATGTGTATCCTAAAGAATGATTAACCAAAAGTACATGTCTTCTTTGGTGTCCTGACCAAAATATGTAAGTTGAATTTTGAGACTACATTAGAGAAAGTTGAATTTATTCAACTAAATAAAGTAGATGAATTCTTTAAAATGTCAAAGACATGATTAAAAAAAGGAAGACCAATGAACTGTTCTAGATTAAAGACTAACAAGGGATGACAACTAAATGCAACACGTGATGCTGGCTTGGATCCTGGGCCAGAAATTTGTGTCTTTGGCTATAAAAAACATTAGTGGGACCATTGAAATCTGAATAAGCAATGTAAATTAGATAATAGTGCCATTTTAATGTGAATTTCCTGACTTGGATCATTATATTGTGGTTATATTCATGACTTTTAGGAACTCTACCCTGAAGTACTTAAGGGGTAAAGGGGCATCATGCATGAGTGCAACTTACTGTCAGATGATATGTCTGTATGTATGGATAAAGAAATAGGAAAAGTGATAATACAAATGTCTACATTTCAATAGCTATTCTTTTTGTCCTTGCTACTCAGTGTGCTCTGTGGACCAGCAGTATTAATACTAGCTGAAGTTAGTAGACTTGCAAGTCCTACTGTTTGAAAATCTGCTTTTCAATAAGATCATCAGGTAACTGGTATATCATGAACTTTTGAGAAGCACTGCTGTATTTCACCTTCATTATACGTATAATACGGCTTGAGTCACAGAGGTGAAGTAGAGCTGGAGTCTTAAGCTGGATGGCATCATCCTTGGAATATGTGTGTAATGCCAGGTCTTACTATTATTATTACCCACTTATATGTTAAAAATGAGAAGACCCCCAAACCCTTTAGAATAAGAATTTTTGTGCTTTCCTTCTCTTGAATTAGAATTTTCAACTGGAATCTACAATTAGTGGGTTGTATAATCAGTGTAGAAAGTTATGGTCACTGTTCTTATAAATGAAATAGTATGAAAGGGAATAGAAAATTTAAAAAAATTCTTCACCTATAGTAAATTAGATAAATGCTGTGGTCACCCTGAAGAAGTGGAATGGCACCTGAGTTTGGTTTAGGTGTGGAGACATGATGCCACACATGCACCAAGAAGGTGACAAAAATAATTACTCACAAGATAGGATTTCTGAGAGAGCAGAGCAGCTCCTACACAGGTTAAAAATGACTTGAGAGAGTTGCAAAAGGAGAATCTCAAGGGGATTTTATGATGGTTAGAGTGTGGGGATGTGGAAAAGATTCCCACAAGTAGCCTGGGCCTTGATGGCTTTGAAATCTCACACCTCTTGGCTCCAAAGGGAGCTTTCTTATTTGCCCAGGTGGAGGTAACAGATAAAAAGTGGGCATGATGGGACTTGAAAGCAGCCAGTAGTGAAGCATCAAAAGCAGAATCCTACTCTATCACAGTAAGCAGTACTTCATGAAACCTGTTTTCAGTATCATGTGTGCAAGTGTTACGAACTGTGTTCTGCAAAAACAATGGTTTTTGGTTTGTGGTCAGAAAAGTTTGAAAGTTTGAAAGCTGGAAACCGATAAGTTATTGAACAGGTTACACTAAATTATAGCTTGACTTAAGGAATATACATTCAGAGACTCCCTCCCATACCCCCAAGCTCATCACCAAATTAACTGCAGAAATGAATTTTAATGGTTCTACCCAGGCTTTAACTGTCTCAATATTATTTTATTCAGGGAATTTAGAGACCAGGAAATTTAAAGATCAGTTGTTAACACTCTCACTGCCTGCCAGGCCATTTGTTTCACCTGGACTACAATAATAAATGTTTCTTCTTTTAATATTAACTTTGACATAATCAGGCCCTGTGCTCTAATCTCATCATAGATTTGGCTTTCCACACAATCTTATGGTATAAAAACTTGAACCTCTCAGGCATTATATTAATCTTTTGCATAGGATGTTACTTGGATACTTCATTCTTTTCTATAGTTCTGCAAGTTTGAGAGTAGATTTTCTGAACTTTCAAAATCCCTAAAAACAGAAATTCAAAACAATCTCTTTGGTCTAGTCAGCAGAGTTCCTACTATTTAGCTTACCCAAATAGTGGTAAAATTTCTATAATATATTTTCTTATCAACCAGAATTTAACACAAACATATTTTATTTTGGCCGGCCTACAAATATATTAAGAACTTGTTTTACTGCATGACAACTCCTGCTGATTCCTCTTCCCAACTCTTACCCAGATTATGGCGTTACATGATGTTCTATGCATGAAAGTATATTGGCTTTTGTCTAATTAATGTAATTCTTCCATTTTTCACAGTTATGGCTATGAGTATGGTCAGATGACTAGGATTTTCAAAGATATTCCAATATTCTGACAAAAGAGTTATTTAAATTAATTTTTATTCTTGAGTTAAGTGTATTTTTGAAATGTATATGATTTTAGTTTTTTGTTTTTGCTTTTTAAGCAATGCAATGAGATTATGCCAACTGTACAAACATATATATGTGTGTGTATCTATATATATATTTGTATAGACACACAGCCATATCCCTTTGATAGATGGAAAATGTTGATTAAAATGATACCACTTTTCAATGTTAATTGAACTGTGATCTCACTGTATAATAAGCTTCCATTTTCAAAAAGTATGCAGTGTGAGGTGTTTTTGGACACTGCATTTTAGATTAGAACATGACTGAATATATAGTCTGCTGCCTTAAAAAGCACAATTACCACCCTTTAAAAAAACAATATAAGTTGCTGGATAATCTGACATGTGAGTGCCTTGTGATGTTCATCCAGAAGCAGGGTCTCAGGTGTGTGATTTGGATGTGATACAAAAAGAAACGGAGAGCAAAGGCACATTTCTGTTTTGTTTCTTCTCTTGGTACTTCTAATTTTTATAATTGGACATTTTCCTTTTCATGCTTTCCTTTCTATGCTTTTTCTCTTATTGTCACTTCTGCCTTTTAAATATAATTTTGTATATTTTTGTAATAACTTTTAAATATATTTTTGTAATAACTTTTCTCTTTCTTTTGCTTCTTATCCCTAACATTCATTAAATTCTATAAAATCCAAAGATATGCATGGTCTCATGGAATAATGTTAATTAAATAAGAGAAAACAAGGGTGGCCCTTTTTTCCACCTAAAAATCTGTTTCAGTATAAAGTATCATTATGTCAGTTTTCAAAAATGCCTAAGATTTGTCTGAACATATAATTGGAGTCAGAGAATGTGCTTATTCTTGCTCACAGCAGAGCAATAAAAATAAATTAACTAGCTTTGGTGGTCTGTATGCCATATGGTCTTTAACGTGCTAGAGTAAGATCACCTTTGAAAAAACACCTTACTGATGAAAGGGAAAAGTATCATCTATTACTGTTGGTTTATCCTTGACAGAACTGTGTCACATGGCATTCCAGTGCACCATGTACCTTAAATTCCAGAAGGAATATGTTTCATTAAAATACTTGGCTCATTTTCAATTTTCATTTTTATTAATCTTGATTGTTATACCACCAAACATTTGGATTTGTTGCTGTATAATTGAGCTAAACCTTTTATTTCCAGAATGTTTGAGAAATACAGGTTATTCATATAGACTAATCAAATAATAACGTGTATGAAACTAATCAGTCAACAGTTGCTGTTTAAGGTAATTTTCTGTTCAACATTGTAAGTTTCAAAGATCAAGGACAAAACAACAAATGATGAAAAATGAAGTTTAATTGGTAATTTAGTTGTGAAGCAAGTTACAGGTTATATAAAAGTAAAACTATATTAATATATTAATGTAGCATTTGCACATTTCATGTATTTTCACCTAAATCATCAATTAAAACATTGAATAGGAGAGAATATTAAAATATTCCATGGGTGACTTCCCTCTATACTGACATAATTAATAACTAAATTTTTTCATATTAAAATTCAATTAAATATCTCATACCACTGTTTTTCACCCCATAAATTAAGCCTAATCTGAAAATTGATGATAACAAAGAAATTACTAAATGCTTTACTAATCTTATGATATAACTATAATTGTTTTTATTGGCAGTGAATAATATTTAGATCAATATGTATGAACACATTTGTATTTGTTAATAGTAAACAATTTAATTCCTCATTCTCATTTTTTTATTGCCTAAATATTAATCAAAGTATGTCTGCTAATCCACTGTAGCAATTCCAGAAATCAACATAACTCTTACCACTTAGCCTTAGTTTCCAGAAGGTTCATTTTTTTTCTTAATCATGATATTTACTAATCTTAATTTTTTTAAGATTTTATTTATTTATTCAGACACAGAGAGGGAGGCAGAGACACAGGCAGAGGAAGAAGAGGCTCCATGCAGGGAGCCCAACGTGGGACTCGATCCTGGGTCTCCACGATTACACCCTGGGCTGAAGGTGGCACTAAACTGCTGAGCCACCCCAGCTGCCCTACTAATCTTAATTCTTTCGGCTACTTTCTATTCACCATGTTCTTTCAAAGGCCATCCACCTCATCACTGTAAGACTGCTTCAACACCTCTCTCTTCAGCCCCCTGGGATAATTTTTAACAAAACAGTAAGTTGAAAGAGACCAGATATCATTGTGAGTGGTTCCAACATGGAAATTTTCAAAGTAAGTTTTGCAACCTTAAAGTTATCATTCAAGTTATTGAGTTTAAGAAGCATGGGTTTAGAAAGAAGATTTCTTTGGAGATAGCTGTACTCTGAGACCTGTAGAATAAGGGTGAAATAATCAAGCCTGGTGAGAATACTTTTAACAAAACTGTTGAGAAAGTTTAATAATGCAGTGAGCAGTGTTGGCTGGTGGTTATCTGTCTAACTTCCTCCTGAAAAATATAAAGGTAATACATGATCTAGGCAGTGGCTGGTAGATGAGCTGAACAAAAGGTGTATGTACTTCCAGAATTCATTGGAGAAAAGATACATGATTATTTCCCAAAAGGAGTGGTGTGCTACAAGGGGGTGAGGGTTAGTGTGGTAGCATTTTAAGCTGTAAGGGTCTATATAGGAGAGAGTGGATGAACAAAAAAACAAGGTGAACTTGAGGAGTGGAATTGATAGGAAAATACATCTGTCTACTTCATGGGCCGTGCAGTAGACATTCCCAGTGGGACCTCCAAAAAGCCCATAAAAGTACCTTATAAGAGTAGGTTTTAAACCCAGCATTAGGGACTGCAAAATCATGTAAATATAGCATTAGTTAAATAAGAATTTTCCTGTTCTGTCTTACCTTCTTTCATCGCTAAACTCAAACCTGAGGGAGATCAGAATGATCTTGAGCAAATGGACACATGAATGAAAAGGAAAAACCTCACAATACCACCCTAACCTTAATTGCTGGCTTCTTGCCTGTGGATTGTCATAACTAGAGACAAATATTTAATTTTATAATGTAAGAATTTTATCATTATATGGATCTTAGAATTATAATTTCTGAATTGAGTTGGTATTTCTTGACTTAAGTGATCATTTACTTTTTATTACCTAGAAGTAGTCAGAGAAGTCAATGTATTGAGTAAGTTTTGTCTATATGCGAGGAAATGTTTTGGCTGCTGAATTGATTTTTTAAAATTCTTTATTACGGAAAATTTCAAATGTATACATAGTGCAATGAACTACCATGCATCAATGACCAATTAAAATAGTTATCAACTCATGACCAGCTTGTTTCAGTTATGCTATTACCCTTGGATTTGTTGAAGTACATCTCAGATATCCTATCACTAACTGATTTCATTTTAAAGAGAGAAAGGAGAGGCAGGGATACTTTAAGATTATACTTCAAGAGCCTTTTGTGGAGTTAAAGACATATGTGTGTTTCTGTGTGCCATGTCAGGGATAGAGCTGGCCTGGATTTAAAATCATGCTCAGAGAGGGCTGGATTTATCAGATCCAAGAATATCGAATTAATTTAAAGTGATTTGAGACTGCTGTCTCCTAACCCATTTTGGGCTTCTGGGCAGTAATTCATTCTCTGTCTTAGAATTTATTATGAAACATTTTATTCATAAATGGGAATGTTTTAATACCTTTATAAAGCATAAGTATTAATATATAGGTAATATAGGTAATAATACAACCTAAGTAATTGAATTATTAGTACTGGGGAAACCTGTGTACTCCTCTCTGACCCTCATTCTTCTTACCCTCTGTGTGATAATCATGATCCCCACTCTTGTATTTATCATGCCATTGCTTTTTTTTTAAAGAGTTGCTTTGTTTGTGTGTGTGTATCCTTAAAATATACATTATTTAGTTTTGCATGTTTTTTAACTTGATGTGCGAAATATTGACGATGGACATTTGGAATATTCCTAGTTTTTTGGACATTATAAATAATGCTGCTATGAGCATTCTTTTATATGACTCCTTGGGCATCTGGGCAAGAATTTCTCTAGGGTATATGCGTAGGAATGAACTTGCTGGGCCATTAGGCTCATATCATCAACTTCTGTGGTTGAATTTAAATTTATCTATGAAGTGGTTTGCCAATTTACATTCTTGCTAGCTCTGTGTAATAATTCCCAATGTACCATATCTAAAAGAAACACATGAAATAGGCAAAATATTTACAATTTTGTCACTTATTAATTTGAAATGGAAATTTGATATTGTTTTGATTTGTATTACCGATAGCCAATAGAGTATATTTTCATATTTTATATGTTATGTGTGCCTCTCTCATCTAAAATGCATGGTCTTTTTTGGCCTAATTTTTAATTTGATTGAATTTTTCCCCTCGTTTGTAAGAGTAATTGGCTTAATCTGCATATAAATCCCTTGCCAGTCTTATATGTTAAAAATTTGTGGCTTTTAATTGCCTTTTTAAAATGGTGCCTTTGATGAAGGCTTTACATATATAAATCTTTTCCTTATGAACTATACTTTCTATATCTTGTTTAATAAATTCCCCTATATTTACTTATAAAAGCTTTAAAGTTCTCTTTTCACATTTTCAGATTTTTGTCATCTGGACTTGATATTTGCTTACAGTGTGAAGTATATCCAAACTTACCATTTGTCAAATAGATAACCAGTCGTTCAACTATTCATTGAATTGCCCATTCGGGGATCCCTGGGTGGCGCAGCGGTTTGGCGCCTGCCTTTGGCCCAGGGCGCGATCCTGGAGACCCGGGATTGAATCCCACATCGGGCTCCCGGTGCATGGAGCCTGCTTCTCCCTCTGCCTGTGTCTCTGCCTCTCTCTCTCTCTCTGTGACTATCATAAGTAAATAAAAATTAAAAAAAAAATTGTTTGAATTGCCCATTCGTTCCCCAGTTGATATTCAGAAGCAATTTGGATTATATTAAGAATAGCAGAACTGGGGAGTCTGTTTCTGGACTCTTAATATTATTCCGTTGGCTATTTGCCTATCCATGCACTAGTGCTACTCGTTAGTTATTATTTAATTTTATAATTATTTCTGGTAGGGTAGAGGTAATGTCCTTTTACATTCTTATTAAGAAAAGTATTTTCTTGGGTGCTTGGGTGGCTCAGTGGTTGAGTGTCTGCCTTTGGCTCAGGTTGTGATCCCGGTTGTGAGTCCTGCATTAGGTTCCCTGCTCTGTGGGAGACCTCTGCCTCTGCCTCTCCATCTCTCATGAATGAATAAATAAATAAAGTTTTTAAAAAAGAAGAAAAAAAAGAAAAAATAAGTCTTTTCTTGGAGTGTCTGGGAGGCTCAGCTGGTTAAGTGTTACACTCTTCATTTTGGCTCAGGTCATGATCTCAGGGTCATGAGATTGAGCCCCACGTGTGGCACCACACACAGTGGTGAGTCTACTTGGGATTCCCTCTCTTCCTCTGCTCTGCTCCCCGGTGCTTGCTCTCTCTCTCTCTAAAATAAATCTTTAAAAAAAAAAAAAAAGTCTTTTCTTGAAATTTGTAGACTTTATTGTGTTTTTCTGTTTTGTTTTGTTTTATTGTTTTTTTAGAGAGAGAGGAAGTGAAGAAAGGCAGGGGAGAGAGATTCTTAAGCAGACTCTACACCCAGTGAAGCCAACACAGGGCTCAGTCTTCTAATCCTGAGATCATGACCTGAGCCAAAATCAAGAGCTGAAGCGAACTGACTGAGCCACCCAGGTACCCTGAAACTTTGTAGACTTTAGAATTACCTTGTGTTGGATTTCAATTGCAACAGAAATGAGTGTATAAAATTAGTATTGAGAGAAATATCAAATTCATAACATTGTTCTTCATGGATATATTTAGTTGAACCATGTGAAATTGCTGATGTTTGACCATTTTGACCAACCAAAATAGCAGTTTCATCTAGTTGAACTTAATAGTTCATCTCTCAATTTATTTGTGCTTCTTTAATGTCTTCCATTAAAATTTTATTATTTTCTTCATGAATTTACATGCATTATTTGTTAAATTTAACCCTAAACACATATTTTTATTTTAATTTATTATTGTGAAACAAATCCTTTTTAAAAATCACTTTTCTGTTTTGCTATTATGAAGAAGTAGTTAATTTACTTGCATTCATTTTTTTCTCTTTTAACTTTAATTTCCTCAACTAGATGGTATTTGTATGAGCAATGATTGGCAATATCTTTGCCTCATTCAGTTCTTGATTTAAAGGCTTCTGTAGTTCACTATTAAAGTATAGTGTTTGCTTGAGATTTTTTGGCCAATAACCTTAAGATATTTAGGAATGATTTTTTAAAATCCTAGTTCCTAAATAGGCTTTAACTTATCATGAATAAAGGTTGAATATTATCAACATATTTTTCTGCAGTTATTGATAGGAACTTGTGGATTTTCTTCATTTAACTAATGGATTATGGTGCAGTAGGTTGATAAGCTTTTGTGGGGAAGTGTATATGGTTTTCTTCATTTTTATTTTTTATATTTAAAAAATTAGATACATCCTTACAAAAAAGTGAATTAATATGTAGGTATTTTACCAAATAATATAAAACTAACACCTGTTTGCTTTCTCCAGCTTATGCAGTAGAAAACTATCAGTAGCCAAAAGGCTACCCCAGAATAAATACTAAAAAAGATTTTGTTTAAAAAAATGACCTGTATTATTCTGGATAGCAAACAATCGTGCCTTCTATTCCTAGGGAGACACTGTCTCTATCTTCCCAACTTGTTTGCTAGACATACATCCTTGACCATTTGGAACAAAGCTGAAGCAAGATGTATGGCAATATGAAAGATTCCCATAGAGAATTGTCTGTCAGTAATCCTGGACTTTGAACTCATGTTGTGACTGTGGAATTTGGAGTTTTCTACTTTAGGGATAGCTACATGCACCTTCTCTGCAAAGAAGGGCTAACAGATACTTACAACAGAGGCAGAGGCAGATTGTAACAAACACATAAATGCCCAGTGATATCCATTCTTTGTCTTCATCCTGCATTTACCACTAAACTACATTTTTAGACCCTTTGCAACTATGTGGAGCTAGGAAATTCTCATCAGAGGATTATGAGCTGAAATAATGTGTGTTAACACTTGATAAAGTTATTAATAAGCAATATGCCTTCCACATGTTTTTTTTTTTTTCTTTTGTGTGACAGCTAGGTGCAAAGGATCCAACATCTTTGAAAATGAGAGAGAAACACAATGAATAGAGTCTACATTCCTGAGTGACTAGAAGGAGCAAGAGCCTCTCTTCTGACTTTCATTAGTCAGACACACATACATGCATACACACTATTATTTCTTTTGTTGTATGTATTTATATGTTAAAAACCACAAGTTCATATCAATACCTTCAATTCTAATCCAATACCACATAGTTTGTTCTGCTTTTCTTCCTTTCCAAATTTGTTAGTCCCTTTTTCTTTATTGAGAAGAGGAGCAGAGCTCAGAGATACTTTCTGTTGTGTACCATCAACTACTTTTGCATGGTTGTTCTCCATACTCAGGCTCCAGCACCCAGCACTCTGACAACCCACACTAGGATATCCCTCCATATGGGTTCTCTTCTCATTTCACGTGAGCTCTGACACCTCCTACATGATCATCCCTACTCAGTAGCATGGATTCTCTCCTTACCCTGTTCTAATTCTAACACCCTACCCCGGGCTGTCTCTTGTGGGGACATGCTCTTTACCCTGCCCACTAGGGCATATGTTTCCGTATGAAACATGTTTTAAAGCATAGAAAGTAGATCTGTGAAGAATATTGAAAGTTGTTACTGAAGGAGAAGGGATCAACAGATTTGGAAAGGGAGAAAAGTAGAATAAACTATGTGGTATTGAATTAGAATTGACAATGTTGGAATAATTTTTTTTAATATATAGATATGGAAATGCCTATTTTCTCTGCCCTGCCCAATGATGTTCAGTCCAAATTGTTCAGGAATAGAGGAAAAGAAGAAGAAAAGCCAAAACTATGATTTAAATTTTTTTTTTAAAAAATTAATTCCTGCATAATTAATATACAGTGTTATATTAGTTTCAAGTGTAAAATATAGCGATTCAGCAATTCTATAGATTGCTCAATGCACCTCATGGTAAATGTGCTCCTCTTAATCTCCTTTACATGTTTTACCCATTCTTCCACCTACCTCCTCTCAGTTAACCATCAGTATATTCTCATAGAATTAAGAGTCTGTAATAGTGCACAAGGGTTCCTTTTTCTCCATATCCTCACCAACATTTATTGTTTCTTGTGGCTTTGATTTTAGCCATTCTGACAGATGTGAGGTAATATCTCACTGTAGTTTGATTTGCATTTCCCTGGTAATGAGTGACGCTGAGTGTCTTTTCATGTGGCTGTTAGCCATCTGTATGTCTTCTTTGGACAAATGTGTGTTCATATCTTCTATCCATTTTGGATTATTTGTTTTTTGGGTGTTAAATTATATAAGTTCTTTATATATTTTTGGGTATTAACCCCTTATTGAGTATATCACTTGTAAATATCTTCTCCCATTCAGTAGGTTGTCTTTTATTTTGATTGTTTGCTGTGTAGGACCTTTTTATTTTGATGTAGTCCCAATAGTTTAATTTTGCTTTTTTTTCTCCTTGATTCAGGAAAAATGCTGCTATTAATATACTCAAAGAAATGACTGCCTATGCTCTCATTTAGGACTTTTATGGTTTCAGGTCTCACTTTTAGGTCATTAATCCTTTTTTTTTTTTTTTTGGTTTGGTGTAAGAAAGTGGTCCAATTTCTTTTCTTTCACATGTAGTTGTACAGTTTTCCCACCATCATTTGTTGAAGTGATTGCTTCTTTTTTTTCCTATTGCACATTCTTGCCTCCTTTGTTGAAGATTAATTGTATAATTGTAGGTTTATTTATGGGTGCCCTATTTTGTTCATTTGATCTTTGTATCTATTTTTGTGCCAGTTGCATACTGTTTTGATTATTACAGCTTCATAGTATATCTTGAAATCTGGAACGGTGATAACTACAGTTTTGTTCTTTTTCGAGATTGCTTTAGCTATTCAGGATCTTTTGGGTTCCCCAGAAATTTAGGATTGTTCTAGTTCTCTGAAAAACGCTGTTGGTTTTTTGATAGGGATTGCATTAAATCTGCAGATTTTGGGGGGTAATATGGACATTTTAACAGTATTTGTTCTTCCAGCCCATGAGCATGGAATATCTTTCCATTTGTGTCATCTTCAGTTTCTTTCATCAATATATTATTGTTTTCAGAGAGTATATACAGTTCAGTTTCACTGCCTCAGTTAAGTTTATTCCTAGGTATTATTTTGCTGCAATTGTAAATGGAATTGTTTTCTTAATTTCTTTCTGCTACTTCATTACGAGTGTATAGAAATGCAAAAGATTTGTCTATATTGATTTTGTATTCTGCAACTTTACTGAATTCAGTTGTCAGTTCTGGTAGTTTTTTAGGGTTTATATATGCTGTCATGTCATCTGCAAGTAGCGAAATTTTACTTATTCCTTATGACTTTGAATGGCTTTTATTACTTTTTCTTAGCTTATTGCCATGGCTAATACTTTAGTACTCTCTTGGGTAAAAATCGTGAAAGTGGACATCCTTGTCTTGTTCCTGATCTTAAGGGAAAAACTTTTGGTTATTACCCATCAACTTCAGGTTGATGTCAGCTGTGGATTTTTCATAGATGGCTTTTATCATGTTGACATATGTTTCCACTAAACCTATTCTGTTGATGTTTTATCCTGAGTGAATGTTATATGTTATAAAATGCTTTTTCTGCATCTGTTGAAGTGATCATAAAGGATTTTTATCCTTTCTCTTGTTGATGCTATGTATCATCTTGATTTATGTCTGAATGATGAACCACCCTTCCATCAAAAAATAAATTCCACTTGGTCATGGTGGTTTTACCTGGTTTTGGTATCAGGATAAATCTGGCCCAATAGAATGAATTTTGAGGCTTGGCTTCTATTATTTTTTTGAAATAGTTTGAAAAGAGTAGGTATTAACTCTTTAAATGTTTTTAGAATTTACCTGTGAAACCATCTGGTCCTTGATTTTTGTTTGAGTTTTTTGATTAATGAGTCAGTTTGTTGCTGGTAATCAGTCTGTTCAAAATTTCTATTTCTTCCTGATTAAGTTTTGGGAGGTTATATATTTCTGGGAATGTATCCATTTTTTCTAGGTTGTTCAATTTGTTGGCATATTATTTTTCATAATACCCTCTTAATAACCCTTGTATTTTTGTGTGTTGGTTTTCTCTTACATTTCCAATTCTGTTTGAGTCCTTTCTCTCTCTCTCTCTCTCTCTCTCTCTCATCTGTCCAAAGGTTTATCAGTTTTTTTTTAATTTTTCCAAAGGACCAGATTTTGGTTGCATTATCTTTTCTATTGATTTTTTTATACTATTTTTCTTGTTTCTGCTCTAATCTTTATTATTTCCTTCTATTTACTGGTTTGGAGTTTTGTTTGTTCTTTTATAATTTCTTTAGGTGTAAAGTCAGGTTGTTTATTTGAGATTGTTCTTGCTTCTTGTTGTAGGCCTATATTACTATGAACTTCCCTCTTAGAATTTGCTGCATCCTGAAGATTTTGGACTGTTGCGTTTTCATTTTCATTTATTTCCATATAATTTTAAATTTCCTCTTGATTTCATGGTTGACCCATTTGATGTTTAGTAACATGATATTTAAACTCAATGTATTTGTGTTCCCTCCAGATATTTCTTGTGGTTTATAGCATTATGGTTGGAAAAGATGCATGATATGACTTAAGTCTTTCTGAATTTGTTGAGACTTGTTTTGTGATTTAACATATGATCTATTTTGGAGAATATTCTATGTGCCCTTGATAAGAATGTGTATTCTGCTGTTTTAGGGTGGGATATTCTAAATATATCTGTTAAATCCTTCTGGTCCAGTGTGTCATTCAAATCCTTGTTGAATTTCTTTTTTGGATGATTAGTCCATTGACGTAAGTGGGGTGTTAAAGTCCCCTGTTATTATTATATGACTATAGATTACTTCCTTTGTATTTGTAATAAATTGTTTTATATGTCTGGGGCTGATTTTTATACATATACTTAATTTTACTGATTTATACTGCCTGCTTTTCTTACTTCCACTCATAGTCTTTGCTTTCTACTCAGAATCCCCCTTAATGTCTCTTGTGGAATTGGTTTAGTGGTCATGAATTCCTTTGACTTTTTTTTAACCTAGACATCATTTCTCCTTCTATTCTGAATGACAGCCTTGTTGGATAGAGTATTCTGATTGCAGTTTTTTTTTTCTATCAGCACTTTATAATATCATGACACTCCTTGTTGTCCTCAGTGTTTCTGCAGAAAAATCAACTGATAGTTTTATGGGGTTTCCCTTGTATGTAACTATTCTCTTTTCTCTTGCTGCTTTTAAAGTTCTCTCTTTATCAGTACTTTTTGCCATTTTAATTACAATCTGTCTTGGTGTGGACTTGCTTGGGTTGCTTTTGGAAGTTCTCTGTGACTCCTGGATATGTCTTTATGTTTTCTTTCCCAGATTTGGGAAGTTTTCAGCTCTCATTTTTTCAAATAATTTTTTTCTCATCCCCTTTCTCTCTTTTCTGGGTTCTCTATAATGTAGATGTCATTACAACTTATGGTGTCACTGATTTCCCTATCTATTTTCATTTTTCCCCCTCTCACTTGTTCAGCTCTATTGCTTTCCAGTATTGTTCTCTAGGTCACTGATTCATTTTTCTGCTTGTTCTAGGATATTTATTCCATCTAGTATGTTTATTTATCTTCTTTTTTTTTTAGGATTTTATTTGTTTCTTCATGAGAAACACACAGAGACAGGCAGAGACATAGGCAGAGGTAAAAGCAGGCTCCCTGTGGTTAGCCTGATGTGGGACTCGATCCCAGGACTCCAGGATCATGACCTGAGCCCAAAGGCAGATGCTCAATCACTGAGTCACCCAGGTATCTCCATCTAGGATGATTTTTATCCATTATTGAGTTCCTCATTTCTGGTTGGTTCTTTTTTGTTTTCTCAGTCTTTTTAAAGGATCTCTCCACTCTTTTCCCAAGTCCAATGATTATATTTGTGACCATTACTTTAAATTTTTTTTTTAAATTTTTTAAAAGGCATATTACTTACATATGTTTTGTTTAGCTGTCATGCTGTGATATTGTCCTGTTCTTTCATTTGGGACATATTCCTCTTTTTACTCATTATTTCTAACTCTCTGTACCAGCGTCTCTGTGTTAGGAAAGTCAGCTACATTTCCTGCTCTTAAGAGTAGAGGCCTTATAAAGAGGAGGTCCTGTAGTGCCCTGCAGTGCAATATCTCCTGTTGACCAGAACATTCAGGGATGTCTTCCATGTGTGCTATATGATCCCTACTGAGCTACATTTGCCTTGAGTCCCATAATCTACAGAGGCTCTCTGCCTGTTGTAGAAAGGATTTGGTCTCTCTATTGCTAGTGGGCCAGTCTGGGGCCACCTTTGGCTTGAGACCAGGCATTCGCAAGAGAGATGCCATAGTACCAAACTACAGGACACTCTCTCTGTGTTGTCCATTGAGAAGTTTTTATGTGAACAGAGCCTGGAATCAGAACAGATGTCTGCCTCCAACCTACTTCCAGGACTGTAGTCAGAATGGTGTGGATGGGAGTGTGTTGGAAGGGGCAGGTCTACAGGAAAATGCAGGGTGTGGCATGTGGTGTTTGCAAGGTTTGTGCATTTCTGCTTGAGAGGGGACCTAGAGCTGAGGCTGGTCGGGGAGGATTTGCAGAAGTGTGAGGGGCCCAGGTGTGCTGTTAGCATGCTGGTTAGTGTTGCACTGTGCTGATTCCTACACATGTCTATCTATCTAGGCTGGGGGGGGGGGGGGTAGGGGAGGGTAATAGAGTTCACCAGTTTTTTTGTTCTTAGAGAAATCTCTCAAGGATCCCTGCTGTCTCTAGCACACACTCTGAGTTTAGAAAACAAATCTGTTTCCCATATACTTCAGTCCCTTTTCAAATTTCTGCTGTATATTACTGGGACTATTAGTTGTGCTATTTCTTGAAGGATGGAGACTCATTTTCCTGTTGCCCTTCTGGCTCTCCCAGAGCTGAATCACTAATTTTTAAAGTTCTAGGTGTTAAGCCCTGCTGACTGTAAGAACTCATGAAATATGCCCCTCTGGTCTTCTGAGCCAGATGTTGTGTGGCTTCATCTTCCCCATGGGTTCCCTGAGCCTTTGGTGCTTGATATGAGGATCTGGTCCTCTCCCTCTCTATGGCCTCAGTGTCCCTCCGTCCTGTGGACATTTTTGTGGGTCTCTTTAGCTCCTGATTGAGTCTCTGCCATTGCTACCCTCTTCAGTATGATCTCTTCTCTACATTTACATATGGAAAGTCTATTCTGCCAGTTTTAGATCATTTCTTGGTTTATTTACATGGACGTGGCTGTTTTCTAGTTGTATCCATGGGACAAGGTGAGCTTAGAATCCTCTTACGCCACCATCTCCCCTGGAAGTCTCAAAATTACAATTTTTCATGGCTGCATTTTCTCTGTTCCATGATTTTTAAATTGACTTTTCTACTTTTGGATGTCTTAACAGTCTTAATATTTCTTTATGTGATGCTATAATAACTTTTGGAACCTCAGATTATTAAAGAAGATTGCTACAAGTAAAATTACTAGATTACGGTATGTAAAATTCTGGAACCTTTATAGAAAAAAAAAAACTCTCTCATTGTTCTAATCCCCATTTCCTTAGTTAGCAACAATTTTGCACCTTTTGTTATTTCCCATTTTTCCTGTGAATTCTTTTTTCATGTTTACTGACCTTATTTTTTATAGTGCTTTATTGATTAGTTTTAAAATGCTATTTACATTAATCATTGTAATACTTCGTCATATTTATTGCAAACATGCTTAGTAATTTTTCATATAGGTTTTGTTGTGTATTTTTAATGTAATATAATTTTAGACCTTTTTCATATTATTGAATAGTTTCTATGGCATATTTGGAAAAATTCTCTCTCAGTGATATTTTAACCATTTACAGCTTTCTTCTACAGCTATTATGGTTTCATCTTTCATATATAGCTCTTTAATATATTCCTTAAAATATTTATTTTGTGTGGTTTCTAGCAAAGATTTTAATTATTTCTTTTCTAAAATAGTACAGTTTCCGTAACATTAGTTGACTGATTTTTCTTAAATATTTAGTTATAGATGTTAATATCCATTTCAGGGCAATTTATTTCATTCTGTCCACTTTTCAAGTCTTATACCAATACCACAGTGTTTTAATCCCTGTGTATTTAGTCATTAGACCAAAAAATTCCTTCCATACCTCATCCTATTCACAGCTTGAACTATTCTGAGTGTTTTTGCAAATGGTCTTAGAATCTTCTTCCTTGCTTTTCTCCAACAACCTATTGTATTTTATCATTTATCCAAATCTATGATGTCTCTTTTTATTCAGTCCTTTTGTCTCTTGGTAAAATTTTCATCTTTCCTTCTTATACCTGTTCCTACATTTTTTATATATTTTGTTGTCACTATGAATGAGTTCATATTTTTTCTTATAAATTCCACTGTCTTTCTGTTATCTGGGGAAATTACTGATTTTTATGCATTTATCTTATATCAAGCTATTTTACTATAGTCGTTTTTACTATAAATATGTTATTTTTTTTCTTGGTATTTTAGGAATACATTGATATTGTCTTAAAATCTCATATATGTTTTTCATCAAATATACTGTATTAAAGTAAATTTATCAGCAAATTATGAAAGCTAAACTTTCACAGCTACATTGTCTTTTAGAATAACAGATTTACAGTAGCATTATTTTGTCAGAAGACATACCTCTGTCTGGGTTTTGGAAAATTAGATATATTCCAAAACTCATGTCTGTAAGGGGGGATATAAATGGCTACTTAAATAAAAATTTTTACTGATATATATATATATATATATATATATATATATATATATATATTTATATATATATGTAGCCACAATATGACGTAATAATTCATTTTGATTATAGGTCCAGTCTTCATATGTGTTTTCTAACTATATTTTTTCTTCTTTTCATTTGTATATGACTATTTGTATACTGCTTTTAAGTCTAGTTTCTAATTGTAATGAATTTTATTTCAAAGTCATTCTGTATTATACTGATACACAACCATTATGAAATATACAGTGCTTTAGGAAACCCCAATCCTTAACTTCATGAGAAGGTCATACAGATATATCAAGAATCTCTATAGTATATCTTTAACAGGGAATTTTACAAAGATGTTTAATGACTGAACCTAAAATGAAAAAAAAAGAAACTTTTTTTCATAGACATTAACTTAGAGATCAGTCAGTATAGGTGGAAGCTCTATGCCATTTAGTGAGGTTCACTAAAGATATGACCTTCCATCTTCTCTGTATTTTCTCATTTCTACTGACTTTCCTATGTGTTTGCTTCACTACTCTGTCACAGGCCAAAAATAGTAAGTGGTGAAGCATTACCAAGAATTATTTCGATTTTTGTAACTTAAAGGGAAAATAAGTCACAAAATGTGTTTTTTTCTTTTTAAATCATGTGCTGTCATAAGGGAGTGGTTTTGTTTTCTCTTGCCTAAATATTCCAAGCCTCATAACCTGGTAGGTCTCTTAATTCCATGAGAAGTAGCTGTAACTTATCCTTGTAAAGTTATCAATATCTGAGTATTTATGCCACCTCAGTATAAAATCCTAATGCCATTTTCATCAAGATAAATATCTATACCCATATTCTCTGATTTTATCTATTCAGTAAACGTTTCATTAGTCCGTATTTTGCTTCCCCAAATATGTAGAGAAGCTCACTAATTATCTTGGAACTTCAGACTGCATAGAAAACCTGGTGAAAATTTCTGTGGGAAGTATCATTTTTCAAAATGTTTCCAAGGATGTGGGAAGGGCTGGAATTGTAATTTACCTGTTTAATGGCTACCTGGAGTAAGCTGATACGCACTACTCATTCCCCAGATATTCTTCTCTTCACCTTCAGCAAGATGTTAAATGCTTTTAAATAGCTATTCTGTACTGTTTTATTGGTGTTAACAGAACTGTTATGGCTGTTACTGGCCATCTTTATAGCCCTTTGCTGCTTCACTTCCACAGCATGCATGTCTGGCTACCAAAAATGTCATTGATCATAGTTTTAAGCATCATCCTTAGATGATAAAATTGGTGATATCATTGAATGACAGATTCAAAAGTATCATAAAAAGTCTCTCCAACAGATGGCAAATATACCACTGTTTACATTTTTTAAATGAATGCTACAGATGGTAAGAAATTATTCCTCCATGTTTAATAGGAAAATTCTACAGCATTTCTACAAAGGCACTTTTCTTTTTACTGCAAGGAAATATATTCAGTAATTTAGCTCCCAACCACTCTTTTGACTTCCAAATTGTATGTTGGAAGCATATGGGAAAGATACCTAAAGAGCCAGTATTCATTTTTTCTTTATGTGTCCTTAAATTTATTGAGTTGTAAAAATAAATAGTAATGAGAAAGGTATATGGATGTGTTCATTTTTAGGGAAAAAATGGTAATTCCTAAAAGCATTTTTAGGTAGTTTACTCATTCAATTACGACATGTTTCATGATTAAAATTCCTTGGCTCTAAAGAAGATATTTAAATATCACATAACATCTTAATATCATTTACTGATGTTTGTATTGTATACTAATTTTATGCTTATCTTATGAAAAGATATGACAATGTTTTGCGTGAAGCAGTAATTTGATAAATAGGCATTTGAAAACAAGAATTTAAATTTTCTATTTGATTATGATTATAGTTCTAGTAGCAGAATAGTAGAGATCATTACACTTTACATAAACAGAAGGTTCAGACCTTAAAATATTTTGTTCTATTCTCTCAGTAGTGTATATATATTGCATGGATGCTGATAAGGAAATCATTTTCTCCATAATTAAATCATTTTATGCCCATGTTTTAAAAAATAAAAATTTAATTCTGACATCAGGGTCCCTTTGTAGAATGTCAGTATCATTCTCAACTTTCTTTCTTTTGGACACTTACTGTAACGGTCTTGTTTTTCAAATGTACATTTAACTTAAACATAAATTTGATTTCTTTGAAAATATACATTATTAGATTTTCCGCTTCGAATAGCCTCTTGACATATTTCTCACTTGTGAGTATAAGGGCTAGTAGTAGAGTTAGTTTCTGGTTGTATCACATATAAAAGAAAGTTATATTTAAGTATTCAGAGTTGAGGTACAGTACTCCTTGCATTCTGGCTGTTGTTCGCTCCCATTATTTCTTCTTTATATAGTCCTTTAATAAACATTAGAAGGCATTGTTAAAATTAAAATTCTGTAATTTTTTTAAAATCAAAACAGAGATTAAATTAATGAGAGGTGGATTTAGCAATTAATATTTATACGTCAACATTCAAACATTGCATGGCACATCTGTTTTGTGACGACAAGATAGTACATAGTGGCCTTCCAAAGGCAGGACATAGACATTGCCTCAGTATGCTAAAGCCAAGGCCACATAAGACATCACTGTTAGAAATTCTTTTATAGTCTTGAATTCTCTTTTTTAAAATGGTTCACAGACATTATATCATAATCACTGTGGAAGTTGATTAAAACAAAGATTGCTGTGTCCCAGACCTAGAGTTTCAGATCCAGCAAGTCTGAGGTGCGGCCAGAAAATCTGCATTTCTAACAAGTTCCCAGGTGATTTTGATGCTGCTGGTCTGGAGACCACACTTTGAGAACTACTACTTTAGCATTAAGACAAAGGAAAAAAGTTCTAACGTTCTAAATTAAGTTTTGCCATTAGCTATGTGATCTTGGAAATGGCACTTACTATTGCAGGTTTACTCTTTTATCTTTCTTCAAATGAGAGTGTTCATCTAGGTGTTTACTCATTTCCTTGTGTTTCACCCAAAGATCTATGAATATAAATCAAGAGCCACAAAAGAGCATATAGTGCTTTTAATTAGGGTGATTCAAAGGTCTTACAAAGCGCAGAGCTCTGAAAATACTTTTTAAATTACACAGGAACTCTGCCCTTCATCCCTGCTTCCTCTGCAAAGGTTACTACGCTTAAGGATAACCGGACTTATGGGTATCATTTTTTTAATGTATAAAAGTATCAAATCACTATGATGTATGCCTGAACCTGGTAGGATCTTGTATGTTAATTATACTTCAATGTAAAAAATTTCTCTGCTTGAGCTATACAAAAAACAAACAGAACAAAAAATGTTCTCTAATGGATACGTGTTTCTATATTTAATCTTTATCACATTACAAAATTAGTGTGGAGGCTCCCACAACAATGTTATCAGATATTTCTCTGTCTCAGGCTGCTCTTTGGGCTCAATGCTATGGAAGCCAGTTCCTTAGTGTTCTTTACTGATTTAAAATTCAAAGGTTTCTAGAGCATCTTACAAACCCTTGTATGGTCAGCTTTTTAGTAAGTACCAGTTTCTGTAAATTATAATAGTGGCCTTTCCCATCCTTCTATTTCAGAGACTTATAAACCTCTGAGTTAGAAAGGCTGGGGCTAGGGGCAGCCCCAGTGGCGCAGCGGTTTAGTGCCGCCTGCAACCCAGGGCCTGATCCTGGAGACCCTAGGATGGAGTCCCATGTCAGGCTCTCTGCATGGTGCATGCTTCTCCCTCTGCCTGTGTCTCTGCCTCTCTCTCTCTCTCTCTGTCTCTATGAATAAATAAATAAATAAAATCTTAAAAAAAAAAAGGCTGGGGCTTAGAGACATACATGTTCTCTCCATGATTAATCTGATTGGGTTCTACTTAGGTTGAATTTACCTAGGTCCATTTAACCTTTCTTGAATTACATTACTCTATTTCAGTTACAGGTGAGACCATTTTAGTCACTGATAAAAGCAGACTGGAAAGATTATCGACTATTCAGAATCAGTAGAGGGCATGACTGGTTTGTTTTGATGGAGCACTAACTGTTAAAAAAATGGTTTTCAAATCTTTATCATTGACAGTCCCCAAAATTTTACCACAAGGGCTATGAAAGTATTAACTTTACTTATTTAAAGTTTTTTTTTTTTTAAGATTTTATTTATTTATTTGTGAGAGACACAGAGAGAGAGAGAGGCAGAGACACAGGCAGGGGGAGAAGCAGGCTCCGTGAAGGCAGCCTGATGTGGGACTTGATCCCAGGTCTCCGGGATCATGCCCCGGCTGAAGGCAGGTGCCAAACTGCTGAGCCACTCAGGGATTCTGCCTCCTGCCCTTTTTTTTTTTTTTTCAAATTTTATTTATTTCTTCATGAGAGACACAGAGAGAGAGAGAGGCAGAGACACAACTTTTTTTTTTAAGTTTTAAAGAAGTCAGATATATTCTTAAATTTTATTTGTAGTCTGTTTTGTTATAAAATTGTTCAACTAAAAACATGTCTGCCTTGTAGGTTCTCCTTTCCCATCTCCCCCTTTAGCAGTGATCTTAAAAAAAAAGGCAAATGGCTAGGTCAAAACTCACATCAGTACCTGGCCTACTCTGTAAATATGTCCAGAATGACAAATTAAGGAATGTTTCCATAATAGCTTCAAGCAAGTCATCTACAATCATTTCATTGAAGTTTTTTTTCAAATCACTTATACTTTATAAAAATCGTATTTATTGGAATTCATAATATGTTTTGCTATTTTAGATAAGCTAATAATTTTAATAGTCAATCTAAAAGATGTGTAGGCGGGCAAGATGGTGGAAGAGTTAGGGTCCCCAAGTCACCTGGCCCCACCAACTTACCTAGATAACTTTCAAATCATCCTGAAAACCTACGAATCTCAGCCTGAGATTTAAAGAGAGAACAGCTGGAATGCTACAGAGAGAAGAGTTTATGCTTCTAAAAAGGTAGGAAGACGGAAAAAATAAATTAATTAATTAAATAAGTGGCGGAGGGGCACCCAGCGAGGAGTCGGGCTAAGGCCTGGCGGCAATAGCCTCCAGGACAGGAAAGGCCAGTCCTGGAGAAGTGAGAACTTTTAAAAATCTGCAACGTATTCTTCGGGGATAGAAAGGCGCTCGCAGGGAACTCAGGCAGGATCCCCGGAGGGCAGTGGAGCCCCAGGTTCCCGGGGTCACTAACAGAGGAGGTGCAACGGGGAGAGCGCGCCGCACGCGGGGGCTGAGCGGGAAAGGGCTGGAGCGCGGCCCCGGCGGGGCCTTGGGAGCAGCTCAGGTGGCGGCTCTGCAAGGGGGGGGGGGGGGCGTGTGGCCCCGGGAGCACGATTCCAGCGGCGCAGACCCCGGATCCCGAGGCGCCAGGGGACACAGCTCAGGATCGGCCTCCCGGGGACACGCAAGGCTGAGAGGGCCCAGGACAGCAAGGACGCTCCTGCCCCTGGGCGGCCCCGAGCTGTGCAGGTCAGCACCTCCTACCCCGGGAGCATCCAGGCCCCTGCGGACTGGGAGCTGCCTCCAGGGCTGGGGGGCTGGCCGCCGCCAGTGGGGTTGTTCCTCCTGGTGTCACCCTGTGCCTGGGGCCGCCAAGGAACAGGGACCTCATGGGGCCAACAGCTCCCACCTGGCAGGGAGCGGGACAGCTCCCCCAGGTGCACACACCTGAGAATCAGCACAGCAGGCCCCTCTCCCCAGGAGTCCAGCTGGAAGGACAGGGGAAGAGTAAGTTCTTGACCGAGCAGCACTGGAAAGCTCCAGAGGAAGTCGAGGGACTTACAGTATATAGAATCAGAGGATGCCCCACCTTTTTTTGTTGTTGTTGTTTTGTTTTTGTTTTTGGTGGGTTTTTTTATTTGTTTGTTTCTTTTTTCTTTCTCCTTTTTTTCCTTTTTTCCAATACAACTCGTTTTTAGCCACTCTGCACTGAGCGAAATGACTAGAAAGAACTCGCCACAAAAGAATCAGAAACAGTCCTCTCTCCCACAGAGTTACAGAATTTGGATTACAATTCGATGTCAGAAAGCCAATTCAGAAGCACAATTATAAAGCTACTGGTGGCTCTGGAAGAAAAGCATAAAGGTTTCAAGAGACTTCATGACTGCAGAATTTAGATCTAATCAGGCCGAAATTAAAAATCAAGTATATGAGACGCAATCCAAACTGGAGGTCCTAACGATGAGAGTTAATGAGGTAGAAGAACAAGTGAGTGACCTAGAAGACAAGTTGATGGCAAAGAAGGAAGCTGAAGAAAAGGAGAAAAACAATCAAAAGACCATGAGGATAGGTTAAGGGAAATAAATGACAGCCTCAGAAGGAAAAGTCTATGCTTAATTGGGGTTCCAGAGGGCGCCAAAAGGGGCAGAGGACCAGAAAGCATATTTGAACAAATCATAGATGAGAACTTCCCTAACCTGAGGAGGGATAAAGGCATTCAGATCCAGGAGATAGAGAGATTCCCCCCCCCACCCCCCAAATCAATAAAAACCGTTCAACACCTTGACATCTATTAGTGAAACTTGCAAATTCAAAAGATAAAGAGAAAATCTTTAAAGCAGCAAGAGACAAGAGATCCCTAACCTTTATGGAGAGAAGTATTAAGTTAACAGCAGACCTCTCCACAGAGACCTGGCAGGCCAGAAAGGGCTGGCAGGATTTATTCAGGGTCCTAAATGAGAAGAACATGCAGCCAAGAATACTCTATCCAGCAAGGCTCTCATTCAGAATAGAAGGAAAGATAAAGAGCTTCCAAGATAGGCAGAAACTGAAAGAATATGTGATCATTAAACCAGTTGTGTTAGAAATATTAAGGGGGACTCTGTAAAAGAAACAGGAAGCCCAAAGAAATAATCCGCAAAAACAGGGACTGAATAGGTATTATGATGACACTAAATTCATATCTTTCAATAGTAACTCTGAACGTGAATGGGCTTAATGATCCCATTAAAGACGCAGGGTTTCAGACTGGATAAAAAAGCAAGCAAGACCCATCTATTTGCTGTCTATAAGAGACTCATTTTAGACCTAAGGACACCTATAGCCTGAAAATGAAAGGTTGGAAAACCATTTACCATTCAAATGTTCCTCAAAAGAAAGCAGGGATAGCAATCCTCATATCAGATAAATTAAAGTTTATCCCAAAGACTGTAGTAAGAGATGAAGAGGGCACTATATCATACTTAAAAGATCTATCCAACAAGAAGACCTAACAATCATGAATATTTATGCCTTTAATGTGGGAGTTGCCAAGTATATCAATCAATTGATTGATTTGATTTTGGTTTGATTTGGTTTAATTAAAATCAAAACCAATTGATTTGGTTTAATTAAACCAAAGTTAAGACATACTTAGATAATAATACACTTATACTGGGAGACTTTAATATTGCACTTTCTACAATAATGGATCTTCTAAACATATCTCCAAAGAAACAAGAGCTTTAAATGATACACTGGACCAGATGGATTTCACAGATATTTACAGAACTTTACATCCAAACGCAACTGAATACACGTTCTTCTCAAGTGCACATGGAACTTTCTCCAGAATAGACCACATACTGAGTCATAACTCAGGTCTCAACCAATACCAAAAGATTGGGATTGCCCCTTGCATATTTTCAGATCATATTGCTTTGAAACTTGAACTCAATCACAAGAAGAAATTTGGAAGAAACTCAAAAGACGTGGAGGTTAAAGAGCATCCTGCTAAAAGATGAAAGGGTCAACTAGGAAATTAGAGAAGAATTAAAAAGTTTCATGGAAACTAATGAGAATGAAGATACAACCATTAAAATCTATAGGATACAGCAAAAGCAGTCCTGAGAGGGAAATACATTGTAATACAAGCATTCCTCAAAAAACTCAAATACACAAGCTAACCTTGCACCTAAAGACTGGAGAAAGAACATCAAATAAAACCTACACCTAGCAGAAGAAGAGAGTTAATAAAGATTTGATCAGAACTCAATGAAATAGAGACCAGAAGAACTGTAGAACGGATCAGCAAAACCAGGAGTTGCTTCTTTGAAGGAATTAATAAGATAGATAAACCATTAACCAGCCTTATTAAAAACACGAGAGAAAAGACTCTAATTAATAAAATCATGAATGAAAAAGGAGAGATCACCACCAATACCAAGGAAATACAAACTATTTTAAAAACTTATTATGAGCAGCTATAGGCCAATAAATTAGGCAATCTAGAAGAAATGGACACATTTCTGGAAAACCACAAACTACCAAAACTGGAACAAGAAGAAAGAGAAAAACCTGAACAGGCCGATAACCAGAGAGGAAATTGAAGCAGTCTTCAAAAACCTCCCAAGACACTAAAGTCCAGGACCAGATGGCTTCCCATGGGAAATCTATCAAACGTTTAAAGAAGAAACAATACCTATTCTACTAAAACTGTTCTGAAAGATAGAAAGGGATAGAATACTTCCAAACTCATTTTATGAGGCCAGCATCACCTTAATTCCAAAACCAGACAAAGACCCCACGAAAAAGGAGAATTATACACCAATATCCCTGATGAACACAGATGTAAAAATTCTCAACACGATACTAGCCAGTAGGATCCAAAAGTATATTAAGAAGTTTATTCACCTTGGCCAAGTGGGGTTTATCCCTAGGATGCAAGGCTGGTTCAGCACTCGTAAAGCAATCAATGTGATAGATCATATTAACAAGAGAAAAAAACAAGAACCATAGGATCCTCTCAATAGATGCAGAGAAAGCATTTGACAAAATAGAGCATCCATTCCTGATCAAAACTCTTCAGAGTGTAGGATAGAGAGAACATTCCCCAGTATTTTAAAAGCCATCCATGAAAAGCCCACAGTAAATATCATTCTCCATGGGAAAACACTGGGAGCCTTTTCCCTAAGGTCAGGAACATGACAGGGATGTCCACTCTCACCACTGCTATTCAACATAGTACTAGAAGTCCTAGCCTCACAATGGGGCAACAAAAAGAAATAAAAGGCATTCAAATTGGCAAACAAGAAGTCAAACTCTCCCTCTTCACAGATGATATGATACTGTACATAGAAAACCCCAAAGACTCCACCCCAAGATTGCAAGAACTCCTATAGCACTCGGCATTGTGGCAGGATACAAAATAAATGCCTAGAAATCAGTGGCATTTCTATATACTAACAGTGAAACTAAAGAAAGAAAAATTAAGGAATCAATCCCATTTACAATTGCACCCAAAAGCATAAGATACCTAGGAATATACCTAACCAAAGAGGTAAAGGATCTATACCCTAAAAACTACAGAACCCTTCTGAAAGAAACTGAGGAAGACACAAAGAGATGGAAAAATATTCCATGCTCATGGATTGGAAGATCACTATTGTGAAAATGTCAATGCTATCCAAGGCGATTTATACATTTAATGCAATCCTTATCAAAATACCATGGACTTTGTTCAGAGAGTTGGAACAAATGATCTTAAGATTTGTGTGGACTCAGAAAAGACCCCAGATTGTCAGGGGAATATTAAAAAAGAGAGCCAGAGCTGCGGGCATCACAATGGCAATTTCAGGTTGTAATACAAAGCTGGGATCATCAAGACAGTGTGGTACTGGCACAAAAACAGACACATAGATCAGTGGAACAGAATAGAGACTTCAGAAATGGGTCCTCAATTCTATGGTCAACTAATATTTGACAAAGCAGGAAAGACTATCCTATCCACTGGAAACAGGACAGTCTCTTCAATAAATTTTGCTGGGAAAATTAGCCACATGCGGAAGAATGAAACTAAACCATTTTCTTACACCATACACAAAGATAAACTCAAAATGGATGAAAGATCTAAATGTCAGACAAGAATCCATCAAATTCCTAGAGGAGAACACAGGCAACACACTTTTCAAATTTGGTCACAGCAACTTCTTGCAAGATACATCTATGAAGGCAAGGGAAACAAAAGCAAAAATGAACTATTGGGACTTTATCAAGATAAAAAGCTTCTGCACAGTAAAAGGAACAGTCAACAAAACTAAAAGACAACCTACAGAATGGGAGAAGATCTTTGCAAATGACGTATCAGATAAAGAGCTAGTATCCAAGATCTATAAAGAACTTATTAAACTACACAGCAAAGAAACAAACAATCCGATCATGAAATGGTCAAAAGACATGAACAGAAATTTCGCAGAGGAAGATACAGACATGGCCAACAAACACATGAGAAAATGCTCTGCAGACCTTGCCATCAGGGAAATACAAATCAAAACCACAATGCGAAACCACGTCACAGCAGGGAGAAGGGTGAAACTTTACAAGACAGGGAACAACAGATATTGGAGAGGATGTGGAGAAGGGGGAACCCTCCTGCACTGTTAGTGGGAATGTGAACTGGTGCAGCCACTCTGGAAAACTGTGTGGAGGTTCCTCAGAGTTAAAAAAATAGAACTGCCTTATGACCCAGCAATTGCACTGCTTGGGATTTACCCCAAAGATACAGATGCAGTGAAACGCTGGGACACCTGTGCCCCAATGTTTCTAGCAGCAATGTCCATGATAACCAAACTGTGGAAGGAGCCTCAGTGTCCATCGAAAGATGATGGATAAAGAAGATGTGGTCTTTATATACAGTGGAATATTACTCAGCCATTAGAAATGACAAATACCCACCATTTGCTTTGATGTGGAAGGAACTGGAGGATATTATGCTGAGTGAAGTAAGTCATTTGGAGAAGGACAGACATTATATGGTCTCATTCATTTGGGGAATATAAAAAGTAGTGAAAGGGAATAAAGGGGAAAGGAGAGAAAATGAGTGAAACTATCAGGGTGACAAAACATGAGAGACACTTAACACTGGGAAACAAACGGGGGTTAGTGGAAAGGGAGGTGGGCAGGGGGTTGGGGTGACTAAAGAAAAAAAAGATCTGTAGAGCCTTCTGTTACAGGAAATTAAAATTTAAAAATAATTATCTATTGAGAATAAGATGTTCATTAATGATAAGTAGAAAACCTTCAGGTATAAAATTGTTTTTAAGTTAGGATAAAAGAGTGTTGCAGAATTAGATGAGAATAAAAGTTCAGAGATGAAATTAATGGTATAAAATTTCCTACTATTAAAAATAGCTTATTTTTGTGTTTATAAAGGAATGACAGTGATATTAATTTATTGTGATATCTTTGTTTCAACTCTTTGTACTTAAGATTTAAAATTTAGGTATCATTTTAAAATTTGTGGGTAGAATGGTTTTTAACACTTCTTTTTGGAGTAACATTAATGTCTGTACACCTGTTTTTCAGTATTGAATAAAGTATAAAATGGACAACTCTAGTTATAATAGTAATAATTCAAATACTGATAAACCTGGTTTAAAAGCATTTCTGAAATTGAACTGAAATCTTCATATAATATTGTATGCTTGTTTATCTCCTCTTTAGAGATGAGGAAACTGACCACTGGTGTAATACGGGCAAGTTGCTTGCTCAACGTGAACATAATGTGAAAGGTGCATCAGGGCAGAATTTGATCCAGTGATTTGAATATCTCTTCTTTCTACCTAACTTCTGCCTCAATGTAAAAAAGTGAACATAGATAATAATGTACCAAGTTCACTTTGTTTATCTATACATCTATCATTGGGTCTGAAAAACTTTAGAAGAACTTGTTTGGTTTTCACCAAAATAGTCCCAGTTTATAATTTTTTAACGACAACTATATTGTAATATCATGAGTTTCCTTCCTAGAACATTAATATTTTATTTTGAGCCATTCTTCTTTTGTAATTAGCGTTGGTCACTCTCCCAACTTCTGTTAAAATATTAGTGAAGCACTAGTGGAGTCAGTGTCGTCAAATCCAATGGAGTTAAATTATCACTTCTGACTGCTAATTCTCAAGAGTAAATTATCTCTGAATTATTTAAGGAGATTAGCACTTGTAATTACCTTTATTTTTTAAAAAAGTCAAAATTAGTTCAACCAAGAAAGTGATAAAATACTGTTTTTATTGACAAAAATGATGCTATTGGCTATAATTAAAGAAAATGAGTGCCTGAACTGCCAAGAATATTATCTTGCACCTACCTAGTGCTAATATTTCTTTCTATTAAAATGTGTTAGGTTCAGCTTTTATTTTGATAACTAGGTATTCTCAAAGCTCAGATCAACATTGGCATCCAAAAATGTTGCTAATCATTTTGACTCGAAAGTAAAATCTTGAGCATTCTGAGGCCAAATACTACCCTACATTTTGCCCCCAAATACTTATTATGATGTATTACTGACTGTTAATCTAAAATTTGTTGGGAAAAGAAATATAACCTATGCTGAATTTCATTACATGAATTCACTGATTTAATGTAATCTAACACATTAGTTACAGTACTTCAAATATATACCCCTTCTGAGTACCTGAAAATGTCTTTGGGCTACATGATGGTTATAGTTCACCCCTTACGGGGAAAGACAGTTCTTTGTTTCTTCCTGGACATTTCCAGTATTTATATATGTGGCACAAGGTGTTATACTTGGTAAATGTCTCAAAAAGCTTTCTTCTGCCTCACCAGAAAGACATGCTTAAAATTTACTGTATATCCACTGGTCAGAGAATAGAATTTTATTTTATTTATTTTTATTTATTTTTAATTTTTATTTATTTATGATAGTCACACGGGGAGAGAGAGAGAGAGAGGCAGAGACACAGGCAGAGGGAGAAGCAGGGAGCCCGACGTGGGATTTGATCCCAGGTCTCCAGGATCGCGCCCTGGGCCAAAGGCAGGCGCCAAACCACTGCACCAGCCAGGGATCCCCAGAGGATAGAATTTTAAAAACATTATTGTTAATTTGTCCAGTGCTATCTAATTTTATCTGTGCTGAGCAACCTTGACTCACACCTGAAGAACAACATCATAATGAGGCTTATGTTTAAATATGTCATGTATAAGCTATTAGTGAGGAAGCTTGCATTTTTGAAGGATATGATTTTTTTAAAAAAAAAATTGAGTCCTCTTTTAAGTATAGAATCATGTGTCATAGAAACTGAAGAATATATATATTTAAAGTTACACAGCAGTTATTAAGCCACTTACATAGTATCCCTAAAAGGTAATTTAGATGGTAATGATAGCACATGTTTATAAAAAAGAAATGGATAAGAATTGAAGAAAGCTTTAACTTAAAAGTTTGTCGTTTCTGAGTGTATCTGGTGACAGACATGTATTACAAGATTGATGAAGGGAATAGTATTCTCCAGAATGGATATAGGGAATTTTTCTCTACTTATTAATCAGAGTAATGTTCATGACATTTCTTAGCCTGAGAAGAGTAGAAATTCATAATAGATCCAGTCACACTTTTACATAATTATGCAGTCAGAGGGTGCCAAAATGAAGGCATTTTATAAAAGTTCAGAACGGAGTAAAATTCACTTTCTAAATATTGTATAACCATATTTGAATATCAAAATAGTCTTTTCCAAGTTATCAGAATAAAAGCATTTCTTCATTAACTTTACTTGGTAAAATGTGTTTATAAGACAGGTTCATATGTTTTATACAAATACAATTCATCTAAAGCTCATAGCAGTGCTAGTAAAGTCAATTACTTTTTTCTTGGTCACACATTATTTGGCAGGAAGTCTATTGTTGCTGCAACATTTAGGTTTTACAAGCAGTTCTGTTTTATAGGAAGCAGTGGTAGTATTTTTTAAAGAGAAGCTATATAATGCATTTTACAGTCTCTGAGGTGAAGATTTATTGTATTCAGTGGTGCCAAGAATAGATAGCATGGGCTGGCAATATACAAACATGTCCATGGTCATGATACAGTAGTCCAGCATTGACATACAAAATGTCTCCTATTTCAGCCCCTGACATCTCAATGGAGATTGGCAGCTCAATCTTGTACTAACTTGTCCAAACATGAGGCAGAGTTCTAAAATATGAACCTCTATGTGCAAGTAAAAACTCTAAATATATTTACTGATATATGACTTTTTTTCTCTATAGAAATTGCCTAGTATTTTAAGTTTAAATATGTAAATAGGATTTACCTTCAAAATGATTTTAATTCTCAGAATTTATCAAACCAGCTAGGTACCATGTGTAACATATTTATTCAAGTAATATTTATAAACATTTTAGAATTTGTTATCTAAATTAAATTTGATCAGCCTACTGGAAAACTTTGAGCTCTCATGAGTAACTCACCTCTATTGTCAGAAGTAATTTGGTCAAAGGGCAAAATATGGTACGTTTCCAGACAGAGATATTAATGTCTGCAATGAACATGCACTTGAGAATCATGAAGAGTAAGTTTAAGTATTTTAATAAGTAACCTATTTGCCTTATTGTATAGTAAAACAACTTTAGTAGTAATGAGACATATCAAGGCAGATCAGATTGACTTGTTTCTTATTGCCTTTGCTTAGAGAAATGAGTGTAATTATTTGCGATTGCAATAGAGTTTTTGGCTTAGGGAAGAGTGTGCATTTCCACCCCCCTGTATAAAATGTAATATCATGAAGATACTAAGTTATGCATTTGAGCATAACTGATATTATAAATTGCTTGTTGTACTAGTGACCCCATTAATTGATGTAGTAAAAGTATAGAATCCCCCATGTGTCTTTAACCAATAATATGACAGGGCCCTATGGAAACTGGAATTTATATTCCAGGATGTTATCCATTTTTCTGCCTGAGTGAGATATGCTACTTTTATGGAAGGGATATACAAGGAAGGAAGGAAATAAACTAGAAAACAAGTTTACAACTTGATTAAAATTACATTTTGAACTTCTGCTGCAATTATAGCTTTCATGTCCTCTTTTCCCTTGGACATTTAGTAATTCCCAGCATAGATTCATATAACTCTCACCAAAAATAGTGTCACTTTACATAGCAAACACCTGTCATCCAATTTCATATGAAACTTTGCTTCAAATCAATGAACTTTCGAATTAACAACATACTGGCACATTAACTGCTGAGTTATATGTTTGAAGTTCATTCTTAATGCAACTTTTATTGATTAACCTCTCATAATACCAGTTTATTTAGTTTCAGAATTGTGAACTATATTGACTAAAAAACAATGAAAGGTGAAGTGTTGTATTAGGTTTTACTGTTTCCAAGGAACAGTAAGTGATTGTTACTAACCCCAAAGATACTGATGTAGTGAAACTCTGGGATACCTGCACCCCAATGTTCATAGCAGCAGTGTCCACAATAGCCAACTGTGAAAGAAGCCTCAATGTCCTTCAACAGATGAATGGATAAAGATGTGGTATATACACAATGGAGTATTACTCAGCCATCAGAAAGGACGAATACCTACCATTTGCTTCAACGTAGATGGAACTGGAGGGGATTATGCTGAGGGAAGTAAGTCAATTGGAGAAGGACAGTCATATGGTTTCACTCATACAGGGATTATAAGAAATAGTGAAAGAGACTATAAGGGAAAGGAGGGGAACTGAGTCATTTTGAATTTCTAATTTTCCTCCCCCATCCACTGATGTTTAATCTCTTAGAAAATATCTAGCACTGATACAGTATACTCAGAATAGTGTTAAATACAGAGCATTTGCCTGCCTAACATTATGTCAGGTTTTTTTAATGTGATATGGCAAATATTTCAAAACCTTAACCAATTCTGGATACTGTTAGGAAAGTATAGCATTGTTTCTATATAAACCATACAAACAAAAATGACACACTTTAAAAAGAATTTTTTTTAGATGAGGTCAGTATCATATCAGGAATGAAGAAAATGGTTAACAGATTCTAAATTTTAAAAAAAAGTAATATAGATAGATGCCTATTTTTTTCTATTATTATACTAACTAAGTTGAAATGGGTAGCTTAAAGGGGATGAAGGATTTTTTTCAAAGTTTTAAAATTTGAGAGCAAGTGTAATGAATAATATTTTATAAATAAATAATAGTAGGAAATTTTAAAAAATATTTTATTTATTCATGAGAGACACAGAGAGAGAGAGAGAGAGGCAGAGACACAGGCAGAGAAAGAAGCAGGCTCCATGCAGGGAGCCCAATGTGGGACTCAATCCTGGGTCTCCAGGATCACACCCTGGGCTGAAGGCAGGCGCTAAACCACTGAGCCACCCAGGTATCCCCAATAGTAGGAAATCCTAAAAAGAAAATGTGAGAATAGGGGTACTTGACAAAACATTAGAGGCAATCAAGGAAGGGCATTAGCAAAGAGAAAGTAGGACCAATTACCTTTTAGAAACAACAAAAGACAAAAGAAAAAGGAGGCTTTTTTTTTTTTTTTTAATAATCAAGAATCAATTCAGAGCAAAAGCCACTGATAAAAGTATGTAGAAGGGTCAGTAGAAGGCCCTTGATAATAACATTGAGGTACACTGGTGGTGAAACGCGAAGGAGGAGACCGAATTCAGATAGGATCAGATAAGCCAGACAGAACTTCAGGAGTGAAATGCATTTCTATATGTGTATGATTGGTGATTGAAATTCATTGGAAGGTTTACTCAGTATATTAAACTCAAGTGAGGAAAATGTAAATTCATTCAAGGATAGATACAAATAACTGATCAGCTTGCAGCCAGTCAGGGAACACGTGTAATCATTCACATACATGGAAGGGGAAGTGTCAACATAGATGTGATTGGAGTTTCAGTAACATTTGATTTTATATGTTGGATTTCACATATTGTTGGTGAATCTGCAAATTGGTAACCATATTGGAAACAATTTGGCATTCATTATAAATTTAGACATGTGTATCATCAGTTTCCAACAATCCAACTCCTAGATATATAACCTAGAGGAATCATTTCATGTTCATCAGGGAACCTACAGAAGCAATAGCAAAAACAGCCCAAATCTTCATTGGTTATTGTAAATAATAGATGACAATATGCACAAGTAATAGAAGCATTGGAAATGAATGAGTAAGCTACATAAGATAAAAAGATTGAAATTCAAAAACACATTAAGCAGAAAGAAAAGCCTTGGAAAAATACACATTATTATTCCATATATAGAAATTATGTATAGGCAACATTAAGTAATATACTATTTATGGCTACATATTTATGTGGCAAATCTATAAAAAGCAAAGAAATTACCCTAACATTTAGAATAGGAGTTATCTTTAGAAGAGAAGAGATGCCATGGGGTAGAGGGAGAATACAGTGGCTTGGATTTGGATGATGTAGTACCTCAGGAACATAAATGTAGATACAAAATTCTAATCAAAATAGTAGAAAATGGAATCTGAAATCATATTAAAAGATTCATGACCAAGTAGATTTTATACTAGAAATTCAAGTTTAATTTAATATCTGAAACTCAATATAATTTACCACATTAATAGGATAGAGAGAAAATATCATATAATCATCGTAATAAGAGTAATAATGCTTGTAATAATTCAGTACTCATTCATGACCAAAAGAACTTGTTAATAGGAAGAAATTTATTCAACCTGATTAAGAGCATTTCTGGAAATCCCCAAGGAGAGGATTTTCACCTAAATGCAAAGATGTCTGCTCACAGACTTCTATTCAACTTTGTATTGGGTGTGCCAGGTAGTTCTGTAAGGCTGGATAAATACTGTGTAATGTAGATTCTTGGATTATTAATTTTACTAATGGAGCGCCTGAATAATTGACCTTGAAAAACACTGTCAAAAAAATATGAGCAGCCATTTAAACACATATCTTAAGGAATAAAAGTGAATTTCAAATAGTATGGTGATTTGAGATTTACATAATTCTTAGATTGAACACTTTGAAGACTGGCACCTTATCTTTCATTTGTTTCAGTGTTTATCATTATATCCATTGGAAATAATACATACTCCTGCTGGTTCTCTTCAATCAGAGAATAGTACCACTAAGAAATACGTGTTAAGAGATTTATTTCAAAGCATTGGTTCATACTGTTGTAGGGCTGCCTAGGCAAGTACAAAAGCCATATAGCAGACCATGAGAAAGCTCAGGCTGGAACTCTGTCACAAAGAAGCATCTAATCCCAGGCAGAATTTCTCCTGTCTCAGAGAAGCCTCAGTTCTGCTCTTAAGAACTTGCAATGAATTGAATCAGACCCATCCAGATATCTAGGATAATTTCCCATACTTCAAGATGTTCTTTAACCACATCTGTATAGTTCCTTCATAGAAATCATGAAATTGACGTTTGACTAAATAACTGGAGACTGTAACCTAACCAAGTTGACACACAAAACTGGAATTCACAGTCCAACCCTTGGCAACTTGGCACCCATACAAAAATCTTAAATGATATTAATCCCTAAATAAAGATAATGATACTTCTATCTTATATGATATAGCTATCTTGCATACAACTAAAGACATACTGATCCTTTCTCCATAAGAGGATGCAAAGACATTGCATAATATTCACTATTCTCCATTGATATTTAGTACCTTAAGTTCTATGATTATAAAATTAGCTACTGTTCATGTATATATGTTAAATTATAAGGGAAGAAGGAGGAGAAGAAAAAAAAATATTGTGTTGATATATATAACTAGATATATTTAAACAAAATAAGGAAGAAATATAACAAAAAAAAAAAGGAAATACTCATAAGGTGTTAGGGTTCTCCAGAGAAGAGAGATAGGGAGAGGGAGGGAGGTAAGGAGAGGTAGAGGGAGACACCGAAACAAAAAGGAGAGTGAAAGAGAGGTTGATTGGGATTTATTTTAAGGAATTGACTCACATGATTGTGGAGGCTTGGTGAGTCCCAAATCTGGTGGAGTAGACTGGCAGATGAGAGATTCAGGAAAGAGTTGATGTTCTAGTTTGAAAGTAGTATACTGGTTGCATTACTTCTTGCATAGGGAAGGTCAGTCTTTGTTCTATTAAGGCCTTCAACTAATTGGATGAGGCTGATCCATGTTATGGAGAGTTTATTTGCTTTACTCAAAATCCACCAATTTAAATGTTAACCTCATCAAAAATCACATACACAGAACTATCTAAAATAATGCCTAACCAAATATCTGAGCCCTATGGCCCAGTCAGGTTGACATATAAAATTAGCCATTGCATCTCAGTATTAATTCTCATTTTGCAACTGGTCATGTGATATAGTTGGTATTTATACCTACCTTCTACTACTATTGATACCATATTCCCTTTACCTTCAGTAGGACCTCAGCTGGTTGTAGTTCTTTGCCTTGTGGATGACTCACATCTTCATTCCTGAAGGTTCTGGACCATTGGAAGTCCAGCCTGAACTGAGTTGTAGTTTTCCATTGACTTTAGTCACAGGACGTGATACCACTATAAGTCACCTTATGGGATATCTTGTATTCCTGACATACCCTTCCTTATTCCGCTGTATGACAGCAACCCAGTTTCCCCTTGGTAGAATTAACTGTTCAGCCAGTTTAGTAATTCAACACTCTTCTTTGCTTTTTGGTTCAGAGGCTTGCAGGAGCTCGGAGTGGCTGAATGGCAGTTGGAGCTTCCCATTTAGGAGTTATAGTTGTGTTTCCTGGTAATAGCAAGACTCTCTGTAACTAAGACCTGTAGACTATCAGATCCCAAGGTAGTAGGAAAGGAAGCAAAGATTTTGCTAGTAAATCACTAGGGCTAAAAATTCATGGAGCCACCCCCATTTCAGCCACTTGATTCCTGGGCTCATAGATCCTGAATATGAGAGAAAAAGCACTGTTATGCTAATTTAGAACACACAAAGTATCCTGAAGAACATTGCCCCAGCCCTGCAAATTATTGCCAGCTAGATGGTGCTGTAACTGATCTTCAGAGGCTATTTTATCATTTTATCGAAACAGCTGCTTCTGAATAATGGGGAACATGGTGAAACTAGTGAATTCCATGAACGTGGGCCCATTGCTACACTTCATTTACTGTGAAGTAAGTTCTTTCATCAGAAATAATGTGTTGAAAGGGTACCTGGGTAACTCAGTCAATTAAGCATCTGCCTCTTGGTTTTGGCTCAGGTCATAAGTCGTAGGATCAAGCCCTGCTTAGAGCTCTGCACTCTGCTTGAAGATTCTTTCCTTCTGCCCCTCCACCCACCATGCAGCTCTCTTGCTCTTTCTCTGTCTCTCTCTCTCTCTCTCTCTATATATATATATATATATATATATATATATATATTTTTTTTTTTTTTTTTAAAGAATGTGTTGAGTACCATGAGTACCATAATGGTGGATAAGGCATTCTGTAAGCCCAGGATAGTAGTTTTAGCAGAAGCATTGCATGAGAAAAAGAGATTCCTTTCCAGAATAAATGTCCCTTCATGGGAAGAACAAAAAAATGTCCTTTTCATATTGGAAGGATACCAGTTAACTGGTTGATTATCTTGGACAGTGGTGCCATACCATGCACCCAGTGTTTGCCTCTGTTGCTGGTAGATTGGGCATCATAGATAGGTGGGCCTTGGTGAGTGAAAGTCTGTGTTATTACTTCTAGAGAATAAATAAAAATTAAAAACTTAAGGATAGAATTTTTCACAATAAATACCTAACTAAGTAATTAATAGTCTACATTGTAAAAAGTTACCAGGATTTATTCAATTTCATAAGACTTTGAAAGTATGCCAAAAGCAAGGCAGAGGGGAGGGTAATCTTTTATTCATTTCTACCATTACAAGTACCTAAGCACGTATGATAATATGACATTTATCCACAAAGATATGTGTACTTGTAACTTACTCTTAACACTGCTTGTTGTGCCGTGAGATCAGAGAATTCCATTGTTTGTGAACTGTAACTACTTTATTCCCCCATCCACAAGATATCAATACACCTACACCTGTCACTCTTGCCAAGGGGTTAACATTTATTCATGAAGTAATAATAGATTTGGTTGTCAGACATATTTGCAAACCCTATTTTAACTACTGAGCTGGATTTCATAGACCAGAATTCTTAATGATTTCCTTGTTGTAACTATTCTGGTTAGAGAGTTGCATCTTCCAGCATAATTGGCTCATGCTTTGACTTCTGAGGAAAGTTTACCTGTTTTCTGGGCAAACAAACCTCCACTAACAATGTTTGAATTCTCAACCAAACTGAAGGTTATTTCAAGTTATACAAAATAGATTTTTCTTTTCAACAAGTGATGCACTATATGAATTAGATGCACTTTCTAAATGCCATCAAGCTTTTCTATAGATACCCAAGTGTGAAAAGAGAGCAGACAAAACAAGGCAGTTTTGTAGATACTTTGATAAAGTTTCCTTCTTTGAAAGGATTTTGAAAAATAATGATTTACCTGAATGTTCAGTCATGAAAAGGAATAATCCAATATATAACATAAATCATGCATATATCTTGTATACATTTGAAGACATTACTTCTGTAAAGCAACAGTCATATATCAGCAATTTCATATACAATCTAAATATTGTATAGTTATCTTCTTTGTGTACTCACACTTTTAATTTTTTAAAAGATTTTATTTATTTGTTTGAAAAAGAGAGGGAGAGGGAACATGAACAGGAGTGAGGGGAGGCAGAGGGAGAAGCAGACTCCCTGCTGAGCAGGGAGACCAATGCGAGGCTCAATCCCAGGCCTCTCGGGATCTTGAATGACTACAAGCCTGAGACAAAGGCAGATGCTTAACCAACTGAGCAACTCAGGCACCCCTGTTTAAATTTATTGATACTGATTTTTACTTCATGGAATTTGTGTTTGTAGTAATAGGTATAAAATTATTACATTTGTTGTTTTAGGGAAACATTGTTGGGGAGGAAGAAAGTTTATATTTGGATATTCTTCTGGCTGGTCTAAGAATTAGCTTGACTTGACATGGGTTAACAGGAGAAAGTAAAATTTAATTGTGTATGTATAGGGAAGCCACATAAACATGAGAGATTCCAAAGGCAAGTCAGGTAAAATGAGGCATATGTCATCCTGAACTAAGGAAATGGTATAAGGGTCCAGGACTTGGAAGGAAAGCAGCTAATACGAGGATGAAATACTTGTTTGTCAAATATTTGCTGGTCCTCATAGAAAGTTTGACATAGGCATTTTAAGTCTCTGTCTACCCCTTCCTATTTCATATTATAATGTATATATTTTTGGTGATAGCTCCCTTCCTGGAGCAGGTCCTTTACCTGAATTGTTTCAGGCAGTTAGAGGGAAGGTTAGTTTCTTCCTGAGGCTTTTGGGCCTTGATTGTTTTCAGCTTGAAATAATCCACATCCCAAAGTGGCACATCTTGGGGTAATTTGTTTTGGTCCCCTACAATGTTGAAACTTAAATCACTTTTAATGACCGAAGTTTTTCTCTCCTTGGCTCTGATGACTATTTTTTGCTTATATTGCACACAATACAGGAATTCCATATAGCATGTAACAACAACAAAAAAAATCTGGCTGACCAGAATCCACTGAAGCTCCATATTATTCCTGCAGATATAAAGAGTAGTAAACATGAAACAGTGATAAGACAGACATGAAAATGCAATGTGCTACTTTTCAAGGGGTTTTCTAGAAGACTGCTTCTCAAAATATTTAATCCTATGTAAATATTTCAGCCATATTCCCACACAAACTAAGATTTTTATGCAACTTACACTGCTTAAAGAAGAGCAGACACTCAAATTGATATTCAGCTTTGTTTTCCCTTATCCCTTTGAAGCTCCGTGGATACCCAGGAAGGAGGAAGGAAACAAAATGAAACACAAAACTGAGAATAGATGATTCACAGGACAGACATGCAAACAAGCTTGTGTGACTTCAGTTCAGGAGCCCTGCCATCAAAATACATCTGTGATGTTGCATTTGTTTTCACCAATGAGGAGTTTTTAAGAGGACAAGTGGGAAGAAGGGTATCACTTTCATAGATTTTTTTTAATCTTTTGTTTTCAACTCAGCCTTTGTCCTTGATACTCTCCTATGAAAGTACATAGTGAATAACCTTTTAAAAAAGTAATTTATTGATGTGTCTATTAATATCTATCTTTAGCTTTGTGTGACAAGCCCTGTCAAAGTGACGTGCAGTGGACATAGTGATGCTCCCGTGCTGTAGCAACTCACGATAGAGGTTTATTTTGTCATTTGATCTTTATATCTGATGGGTCCCCACTGAACCTGAATGAGTGACTGAACATGACAGGAAGAGCCAGTCGGTGCCTTGCATCTCAATGGTAGGTTGCACAGCTCCTCAATCAAGAGTCTTTGTGCTGGGATGAATTTTGATGCTGGGTTGGCACAAACCTGCCACAACATGTGCTTGCTTTTCTTCGATATGGTTTTCAAATTCCTGATTTATCACTTTGACATTTGAGAAAGCAAAGGAAAAAAATAAAAAGCAAAATTCAGTGACAACTAACAACTTTCTCTTCTCTCAAAGATTTTGTAGGTTTGCCTGAGGAGAGTTGAATCTCAACTATTTGGTTGTTAATTAGAACTGCTATGTGAACACTACAAAATCAAAACACATATAATCTGGTTTGTGTCATCTTATATTTGTGACAATAGGGCAAAACTGTCAGTTTATTGCAATTAATGAATAACTGCCTCAGGGACTGTGGATGTGATTGGCCTCAAAGAAAATTTTAAATGTATTGTAATGCTAGATTTTTTATTTCATACTACAGAGTAGTAATAAATTTAAACACATACAGATACGTAAAACTCAGGTAGCCTTCTTTAAAATTGGTTTAGACAGAATGCCATTTATTGAAAGTTAAGTATGGAAATTATATTCGATGTTTGGTTTGCTGACATTAGATAAATACTTGAGTATTTCGGATGTTAATCTGAAGAACTTGACACCATTTTTAAAAAGTTTCCTACATCTTTTGTTGAACAGGTCATTATGGAAATGGTGTGTCTACATTCACACTTTAAATACAGACATAATGCCATAGGAGAAGCCGCAAAAACTTCATTGGAGGTTATTAACTTATATGGAAGACAGTGAAAGAGATGTTGTATCACACCACTAGATACCACATCCCTTAAAGTTTTCAATAATTTTATCTTACCTACTTGTTAGTTTAGAAGTAGATGTATTTAGCTTTGTTAATGGTTCATAAAACAGTAAATTTAATTAAACATCTGCCTTTTTTTCTTTTTGTAATTATATTTTTCATTTCTCAATTATTTTACTGCTTTACTTTCAGATAGTCAAGTATGTTACCTTTTAATCAAAAGGTAATCAAATAAAAAATGTTACCTTTTAATCATTGACTTTTTAGCATTGATCACTTAGTGTGTATAAGGAAGCATTATGAGATTCTATCCTTAGAGATGTATTATTTGTCTCTCTGATTTACACTATTCTCCATCACTCACTATAATTCCTCAGTATTTTAATTTAACATATATTGTGAATTTTTCTTCAGAATTTCCATTTTGTTTTATCTTTGTCCTGTTTTTTAGCTTCTCTAATAGTGATAGCCATGATTTTCTGAAACACTTTAAGTGCTCTATATTCCCAATTTCCTTTCATTCTTCTAATAGTCTTGGAAGGTAGATACCATTTTTGGCTCTGTTTCATGGAATAGGCACAGAGAGGTTAAATTACATAACCAAGATTACATACCTAAATAACACAAAATTGTTCATCAAAGTTTACAAACTAAAGAGATAAGACATTTGCATACACAGGAGCCTCCTAAAAACAGTTACTTGGCTTAGCAAATGACTCTAATGGAAATAATTCAGGTGGGTCCTTGAAAAAAGTTTATTATGTACATGGAAACTTTTAAGAAAATAGATTATGATGGCAACTGCTTACTTCACTTTTGTACTGGAAACATGCAGAATTCATCTCTCTCTCTCTTCCCCCATCCTTTGATTTAACCAAGATATTAATAGAAAAAAATGTTTCTTGCTTCAGATATTTAGAGACAAATACAAAATTCAGATTCAAAAGGTCAGTTTATGCTATTTATATGTTATTTGTAAAAGTGAAATAGATATATGTATGCAAGATGAAAGGGATAAACATATTAAATAAGGATTATGTATTTTTTTTAAGATTTTATTTATTTATTCATGAAAGACACAGATTGAGAGAGAGAGAGAGAGAGAGGCAGAGACATAGGCAGAAGAAGAAGCAGGCTCCATCTAGGGAGCCCAATGCGGGACTGGATCCTGGGACTCCAGGATCACACCCTGGGCCAAATGCAGGCGCTAAACCACCGAGCCACCCAGACGTCCCAGGATTATGTATGTTTCTGTTGTCTGTTCTCCTCACTCTATATCCCTCTTAAATATCATTGTTCCCTTTATTTCTCACTTGAAATGCCGCAACTCTAGTGTCTATAGTGTGATGTGTTGGTCTATCAGTATCTCATCTTCTCTTGAGCTGTGTACTCTTATTGCTATAAAATCTTCAAATTAATATTTTGAAATAGGTTCCCACCCCTCCTAACTATTTCCTCTTCTATTTTCACCTACTCCTCCCTGCCCTTGTTTGTTATCTTTCACCTTAATTCTCCCTATTGACTTTCTGCTTGTAGCCACTCAGACCATCAGTCAGTTATTAATCACACTAAGTACAAATTACCTTTCCAAACACCAGATGTCATCCTATCACTCATCTGCTCAGAATCAAATCCAGACTCCTTAGCAATGAATATAGTTATTCTTGCTAGTTTTTCCTTAATTCTTTCATACTTACTAAGATTACATCAAAGTATACCACTGACTTGGTTGCATTGAATTAATATATTTTTAAAACAAGATTATTAGAGAGTGAGAGAGAACACATGTGAGCAAGGGGGAGAGGCAGAGAGAGGGAGGGAGGGAAAGAGGGTGAGAGAAAGAATATCTCAGGCAGACTCTCCACTGACAATGGAGCTCACCTAATGTAAGTATCTCATGACCCTAAGATCATAATCTGAGCTAAAACCAAGAATCAGATGCAACAAACTAAGCCAGCCATGCGCCCTTGGATTAATATATATTTTAAAGTCATAGTAGTGTATATGTACTTTCCCTTCTCATAAAGACTCCACAAATATTTGGTTGTAGAATACCTGACATAGCTCCCTTATTTACCATTTCTTTTTATGTGGAATCCTAGTTTTTTACGAAAATTTGTTTCTTTTGAAATGTGGGGAATATGTTCACAAAAAGTTTAAAGTGCAAAAGGAAGAGTATATGCAAAATAAGAATGGAAAAAGAAGGAGATTCATGGAATGTATTAAGCTACAGGACATATTTTATACAGCAGATCTAGGGTCTTTCAAAAACAACTGCAAATTCTAGTACAAAATGAAAAATAGAAAAACCACAATATAGTGTTTATAAAAACAGCAACCACATATAAATTTCAGGGTTCTTCCTTCCCCCAAATGGCAGCAGCAGAGTGCAGGGTACTTCTGTGTGGCTCCATGAGCTGTTCTGAAACAGCAAAGAGGTTCTGAATGAGTAGAAGTTGCATTTAAACCTACCAGTTTCCAGATGGTCCAAGATAAGATGGTTAAAGGTCTGAATCTTCACTGACACCAGGTTACCAAAGAAATGCATAATGGCACAATGGCAGTTACAGTTTTCCTAATAGTATATTTGAAATATATAAAGAAAGCTAGACATTTTAATGTCAGTAGAAAACAGTCATTTTATGGTATAAATAATTGTGCCTCCTTTTACTTATGCATGATTTATATGTTTAGTGCTGGCTTATAAGAATTCCCTACACAAGCATTTATGTTAATAATTGAAGTAAATAATTCTCATTTGATAAATCTGAACAAAGATCCTTTGAAGTTGGTTTTATTAATGTCCAAATTAATTATTATAATTAGCTGTGAAGAAAATAAAGATAAGCACATTAATACAGTTGAAAGACAGTAAAAATCTGGAGGGAGATAAAACTTATTGTGGAATTTGTTTAAATTCAGTTTTTTAATCCTTCCTATTAAGATTAAATTCTTAAACTTCCCATGCTTCACCATAGCAAAAAGTAAGGGTAATAATTACTTTATGTCTCAAGTTCAAACCTGTATTTCTTGACTCTTCATTGTACATTATCTTTATATACTAGTAACAAGCAGATCCTAATCCTTAGGATCTTGACTGTTGCATACTATATTGTGGAGATACTGCATTTTTTACATATTTGGGACTGAAGAAATGTAATGATGATTTTTTCATGCCTGTATCTTTCTACTGCTAAAGATGGTAATCACATTTATATTCTTTTTCCTTTGTATATTCAGACTGTTCTAGACATGGATTTTCTTTCTTATACAGGGTGAAATAATTGACTCCACAGGGATATATATGTGTGTGTGTGTGTGTGTGTGTGTGTGTGTGTGTGTGTGTGTGTGTATGTGTGTGATCTAGGAAAATAAGGGCCATAATTAGCTCTTAAGGAATTTGGTTTTAGAAAATTTTAAATTATGTGTTAATGCCGTCTATTGAAATGATTGTTTTATATTTAAGGAAAAGTTGAGATCATTTTTGCTGTATTATTCATTAAAGTTGAATTTTTTGAATTTCTCATCTTCATTTATTTATTGCCAACATTTAGAAAAGAGTTTCATGTTAAGAGATTATTTTTGCTTTCAATTTTTTTTTTTATATATATTTTAGCCTTTGAAACTTTTTTAGCCCTAAACTGTCCCTGATCTAGTGGAACCACCTGAAGGCAATTTTGTCAGTACATTGCTGGATCCGTCCACACCTTGTTAGAGAGGTGTATCTACCATCAAGCAAAGTAGACACATGAAAGTTTTCATATGATCAAAAGATTATTTATCCTCTTTGCAAAATTATTTTGGAAATTACCTTGGAAATTAATTTGCACAATTTCTTTATGTATACTGCCACGCTGTTGAGTTTAAGAGATTATTTTATTGCAGATCATTTTCTTTCACACTTTCTCAGGAAATTATCCACTGTAAATTTAACAAGTGGTATACCTAAAAGTAGCTATTCATTCACACATAATTATACTGATGAAGCTCCCAGGGTATAATTTTGCAAAGTTGATAGGTGCCCTGATATCTACATTTAATTTGCTACAGACAGCTAAAATTTGGTTCTTAACTCTTTTTGACCACACTAAAATTGAATACTGCAATAAAGAAGAGCATAGCAGTGGTGTCTTAAAAATTATTTTTGGCGTTTTTGCAGTTGGAACAGTGAGAAGAAAGTAATTTGCATCTCTCTGAGGCCTGTTTATGGTCCCATTCTCTTCATTCAACTATTTTTTTTTCTTTCTTGTCAGTCTTTATATTGCAATTTACAGTTATCGGCAATCAATTTAATAGATGTTTATTGTGTACCAGCTATGCATTATGCATTAATCTAGGGGACAAGATTTACAAAAATAAGCCTGCATTGAAGGAATTACATAGGTGAGCAGATATGCAAGTAAAAGGTAATTATAATACAGTGTGATAAAAGCAATCATTACAGTATGAATAGAATGATATGGGAGTACAAAAGAGGGATTGAATTATTACTCTGGCTTGAGTTGTTTCAGAATGCTTTATGGAAAAGATGATGTTGAATTAGTTTTTGGCATGTAAATAATTTGTTGTCATTCCTGTTTTTTGTGTTTTTTTCCCCCTCAGTTTTTTTTTATTGTGGTGAAATACACATAATAAAAATTTACCATTTTAACCATTTTTAAGTGTACCCTTCAGTGGTATTAAATACAAACTATCATTGTGCAACCATCACCATCATCCATCTTCATGTCTCTTTGTATTTTATAAAACTGAAACTTTGTAGCCATTAAACAACAACCACTCATTTTATTTCCCCACCACTTGCACCCCCAGACCCTGGCAACCATCATTCTACTGTTTTTCTGTGATTTTTGACTACCCTGAATACCTCATATACATAGGATCATAGAGTATTTGTCTTTATGTGACTGACTTATTTCACTTAGGATAATGTCCTCAGAATTCATCCATGTTGTAGCAAATGTCAGAATTGTCTTCTTTTTTAAGGACTGAAAAATATTCCATTGTATGTATATATACTACATTTTGCTTATCCACTTATCTGTCCACGGACAGTTGGGTTGCTTCTACATATTAGCTATTGTGAATAATGCTGATATGAACATGGATATACAAATATCTCTTTGAAACTTTGTTTTCAATTATTTTGGGTATATATCCAAAAGTGGAATTGCTGGATCATATGATAGTTCTGTTTAATCTTTTTGAGGAACTACCATGTGTTTTCCACAGCAGCTGTACCATTTTATGTTCCCATCAACAATACAAATGTTTCAGTTTCTTCATATCCTTGTCAACACTTAGAATTTTCTGTTTTTTCCTGATACTACCCATCCTAATGGGTATTAGGAGGTATCTCATTGTATTTTTCATTTGTGTTTGTTTTTAGTTTGATTTTTTTATTAATTTTCCTTAGACCAGAGTTTCTCAGAGTGTGTTCCAAGGATCAGATGACCAAGTCAACCAGAATGTTTATTAGCAGTGTAATTTTTTATGCTCCCAAAATTTTATTCAGTACTTATGGAGTTGTATGGAATATGTACATTTTTATAACTCCTGAGGTGATTTTTTTAGCACAATAAATTTTGCCATCAAATCAAGTGAAAGTTATTTTTTCTTTCAATAAGATTACTATCATCTTTCTAATCATATAGTTTACTACCATCAAGTTCAAATTGTGTTAACATGAGCATATATTTATATTTCACTGATGTATTGAAAAAACCATGGTTTTCTCGGAGATAGGTTAGTGAGCCTCCGATTCTGGGATTGGTGGGTATTTTATAGGTCAAAGTAGTTTATGCCCCCTTTTAATCTTCAGATTCTTTCTGTACTATCCTACTAAGTCACCTAGCTTGTGCCATGTCTTTGAATCTGCTGATTCCTCTCTCTGGAATATATTTTAGCCCACACTCTCTACAGATGTTTGCTCATATTTCATGTCTACCCCAAGTGCCTCCTCTTGGAAGCCATCCATAGATGACTTAGGCCAGACAGAGCTGATGTTGCCTTCTGTCATAGCATCACCGGACATACCTTTGCTGTTGTACTGTATCACAAATCTTGTTGCCGAGGCTGCCTTAAACTCCTTGAGGATAAAAACTGTTCATTTTTAAAAAAATATTTTATTTATTTATTCATGAGAGACACAGGGAGAGAGAGAGGCAGAGACACAAGCAGAGGGAGAAGCAGGCTCCATTCAGGGAGCCCAATGTGGGACTCGATCCTGGGTCTCCAGGATCACATCCTGGGCTGCAGGCGGTGCTAAACCGCTATGCCACCAGGGCTGCCCTAAAAACTGTTCTTAATTAATATTATTATTTTTTTGCCTACAGCAGTACCATATACCTCCTATATAAAAATATGTTCTTTAATTCATTTAAAATGGAATTTTAATAAATTTTTAAAAAGTAAGGTAACCAAGGAACATTGATATATTGATACTGATGATAATTTTATCCACAGAAAGGACTAAAGTTCAAAATTTACATAGGTCTTTTTCAGATTGAAAATATTAAAACTTGAATTTTGTGAATAAAACAGAAAAAATCTATATTGATAAAGAAAATATAACAAGAATCTATGTAAGAAAAATGTATTTTTTTCAGAATTCTTTTGCAGTGAGAAATAGGTAAATTCTTTTAATAGGTGGAAAATAAGAATATAAAGTTTTCCCTTTGACATATCATGCAGAATTTTAGTTTTCAAATACAATAAGGATAATTAAGTCCTGGAAAATATTCTGCAGATATTAATACAGATCCCTTGTAGTGTACAATGTACAATTTTAAGAGATACTAAATTAATGGGGGTTTGAAAGTTTTTCAGTTATATAATACTGATGGAATTTGTTTGAGGAACCCCTTTTAAGCAGTAAATTTAAAAAAGTAAATATGGAATACATCTTTCCTAGAGCCAATCCTAGAGCGCATGGAGTCTCCTACAGATAACATACATTAATTCTGCAAACAACTCTGAACTGCTTTATTCCTTTTTGGTCTCTCAGGTAATTAATTGTAGGTAAAATGAATAGTTTCCTCAATACAGGGTCTACCATTGCAATGATAATACAATAATCATTTTCATTATATTTTTTAAACTATCCTTCGGGTATGTTAGCTCAAAAACAAGATAATCAGAAGAACAGGATTTGAAAATAATAATCTGCAATGAAAAAAAAAAAAAAAGAACCACATAGTCTATAGTGCCCATGAAAAAAAAACCACATAGTCTATAGTGCCCATTTAAAAGTGAAAGTTTCATGCATGGCTATAAATAATAAACCATACATTACTGAGTTAGTATTAACATTCAAGATATTAGTTGCATGTTCTGAGGACTCGTGACAATCTGATGGCAGGCAAGTGATTGCAGTAAGCTAACAGTTGACCAGGTACTTCAAAATAATGAACCAAACCTTTTCCAGAAAGCCTAGGGAGAACACAGGTCAAGCCAACCCAGAGAAGCTGACAGTGAGGCAGTGAAATGCCTGTGAGGGCAGTAAACTAATCTTCATCTGATTCATTATCCAGGTAGAAAAATCCCTGTGAGAAGCCCTGTTAAAAATCAATGCATATTGGCCTTTTATCCCAAAATCTTCCTCCTGAAAAACATCTGAAGGCTTTTCAATTTGAGATTATAAAAAAGAAAAGGAAAAGAAAGCAATTTTTAAAAGATTTATTGACTTATTAGAGAGAGTATATGCCCAAGCTGGAGTAGGGACAGAGAGAATCCTCAGGCAGACTCCCCGCTGAGCATGGAGCCCGAGGTTGGGGCTTAATCCCAGGACTCTGAGATCATGACCAATCAAAATCAAGAGTCACATACTGCACTGACTAAGCCACCCAGACACCCCCAAAATGTTTTTAAGTAAAACAACGTTGTCATAGGGGTGAAACTCTCTTTATCTTCTCTTTCGCTCACCCTGAACTTATATTTAGTACATAGTACTCTAGGGATGCTCCCAATTTTTCTCTTCTGAGTATGATACATAGAAAAAGAGAAGGAAAATGAAATTACTCTAACTTTACCAATGTATTGAAAGGTGATGGGTTAAAATGGTCTGTCAGACCATTCTGTGGACTTCAAATGTCAAATTGAGAGGTTAGCAATTCTAAAGTTTCACTTTATTAACTATTTCTTCTGAGAAAGTGCCAGAAAATTTTGTTCCCTAGGGTTAATCCTCCATCAGAGAGCACTGCCAACCCCCTTTAATCGGCCAAAGTTGTTCTGAATGTTCTTCCTTCATAAGCCAGCAAGTGAGTGGTGGATGATTGTCAGTTTTGATCTATTAAACATTTTGATTGTCCTCCCCTCAGTGACATCAGTTGTCTGCCCAAGATTGTGCAGCCATTCTCTGCACTCAGAGGGTGACTTCCTTTGACAGATGGACAGGCAGGGGCTGAAGGTAGCTTGACAGCACCTGCGATTCTATTGTGCATCAGAATCAACCTGCAGATTGGCACCAGATGAAGGCAAATGTGGGAAACATCTCACCCACTAGAGTGTCCTGATATCACTCTGCTTTGGTTCATTTGTTGTTTCATTTCACTTACTGGCTTTGGTTGTTTCTAATTTTGACATGCTGTGACTTGAGTGCAGGGAGGAGCCCTGTCTCTTGGGTCCTGAAATCTTAAAGGGACTGAACTCAATAGGACTGTGGGAAGCCAATCACGTAGGCATTCAGGAGATACGTGTGACTCACTTTACACGGTGTTTATGTCTATCAGAATTTTTTACTTAGTTAGATTCCGTTATGAAACTTAAAACACCCACTGGATGATAACCAAACATACCATGCTTGAAATGAGGATTTCATTTATGATTATGATAATTATGAATATAATAATATTGTCATAATAATATAGTGAATAATCATAATAATGATATGAATAATCATAATGTTATGAATATAGTAATTTTAAGGAAACAAGTAGGTACCATCTGCTGATTCTAAAGCTGGGTAAAGGGCTCTGGATGTTTGGAGTTACAGAGGCACAGTGCAGATGAGTTCTGCTCCCACATCTGTGCCCATCCCCTGTGCTCACAAATTGCTCCCTAGAAAAACTTCATACTGATTTCAAGGCATTGTGAAAAGTTCTGTGGCATGTTAAGATCTAAAGAGAATACAACCTCACTTACACGGGCTGGAAGTCGAGAGGAGAAGAGCAGGGAGTGCACAGGGTCCCCCATCTTTCAGTGCCCTGCAGGCGGTGTGCTTGCACCACAGAAGAGTTAGACATACTGTGCTTTACTACAGTTTGTACAGGGTGTGGTAGTGAACACTGCAGGTACTCCATCCAGATCTTTATCTCAAATATGAATTACAAGTTCAGTGCTCCCCATTGCCAGCTTTAAAGTTCATTTGGCCTGTATTTGGGACCTCCCTTCATCACACAGCCCTAGAGGCTTCTAGAGTTGTTTTGCATAATCACAAGTTGCAAAGCGCAACTGGCAGGTTACACTTTCACTCCTCCTCAACCAGGGTACCCTTAGCTAATGATGAACAGCTGTGAGACTATGAAAGCATGAAGCCCACCTCTCTTGCCTTTGTTTTTTGTTTTGTTTTCTTTGAAGGTATTTATTTATTTATTTATTTATTTATTTAGAGTGCAAGCTGGGGGGAGGGGCAGATGGCGAGAATTTCTATCAGACTGTGCTGAGCAAGAGCTTGATGCAGGAGCTCAGTCTTATGACCCTGAGATCATCATCTGAGCCAAAACCTAGAGTCAGCTGCTTAACTGACTGCACCCCACTGGCTCCTCTCACCTCTCTTCCCTTTATGCTGGACAGATGTGAGGAGTAACATATACTCCTGGGTTCCTTTGTGGGACCAAGCTAAAGCTGCTCTTCTCCAATCTTTCCCTGGAATCGTGTCTTGGCTGGTCTTCATCTGCCCTAACCAGTTTCCCTAACTCCTTTACGTGGTTCTCCAGGAGGACTTCTTTAGTAAATCCTTAGCTCAGGTCAAGATCTGGTTCCAGTTAAGACAACTTTACCAAAAACTTGTGTCAAATATGAAAGCTGCCTTATACTAACAGATTTATTTGGTTACTAGTCTATCTGGATTTAGTGTCAGTGATTTTCAGTTGTGAGATAGGAGCTGTTGAGCACTTGGATACTTGGGGAACTCATGGAAGGTTAGGGGAATGCATTAATTATCTATTACTGGAAGAAATTATTCCAAAGCTTGATTGTTTAAATAATATACATTTATAATCTCACAGCTTTTGTGTGCCAGGAATTATGGTGACAGCCAAACTTGGGCTGCTTCTTCAGGATCTCTCATCTATAATTCAGATATCAGCTAGGTTGGAGTCATCTCAAGGCTTAAATAGGGTGAATTCACTTCCAGGCTCACTCAGTGGTTGTTGGCAAGATTCAGTCCATTGTGAGCTGTTGGCCTTATTTTTTTGCTAGTTGTTGGGTGCAGTTGCACCCTCAGCTCCTTACTACATGAGCCTTTTCAGCATGGCAACTTGTTTCAGCGAAGTGAAAAAAAAAAAAAAAAAAGAAGAAGAAGAAGAAGAAGAAAAGAAGAAGAAGAAGAAGAAGAAGAAGAAGAAAAGAAGAAGAAGAAGAAGAAGAAGAAGAAGAAGAAGAAGAAGAAGAAAGAAAGAAAGAAAGAAAGAAGAAAGGAAAGAAGAAAGAAAGAAGGGCAAGGGAGAGAAGGAGTTTCAGCAAGGGAGAGAGAGAGAGATAGAGGAGAGTCATAGTCTTTTGTAACCTAATCATGGAAGTGATAGTTCCTCACTCTTGTCATTATTCTCTTGGTTAGAAGCAAGTCACTATATGTAGACCACACTTAGGGGAAGGAGATTGCAAAAGGGCATGTGGATAGGGAAGTAGGACTCTCCCTCTATAGCCTACATCATTCTAAGCAACCTGACAAAACTCTCTGGGGTCATCTTTGTAGATTCTTGCTTGTTGCTCCAGTTTCCTTTCATTAAAACTTTATACCTCAGCGATCATATTCACAACTAAATTCTATGGAATTCATTATTTTATAGAAAGAAGCAGCACATATTTACACATAAATATCCCTTAAATGTCAGCATAAGGGAGAAATACTTATAATAGTTGCATCCTTGGAATACCTTATAAAAAATAAAATGGTTAAAATTCTGTCATGACAAATCATGCAGTTTAGAAACTCAAAAATCTCTGCTGCCACTCAGTTGGCATTTCTTTTGACACTTTCTGAAATGATGCTTAGATAATTTGCTTCTTTGCTCAATCTGGCTTGACAACTGAAAGGTATTTTATGCTGGTCTTCCATGAAAAGCTCTATGTCCACTTCAATGGCTCCAAAATGAATCAGCTCAACTCTTGGATATGAATGATTCATTGGATCTTATCTCCCTTGTGCTGGCTGCCTTGGCTCTCAATTTGCTAATATAATGATTTCTAAATACCGAGTCCAGATGTTCTCCTTGGATAAGCAGGGCAGAGGAATACAGGCGTGTGAAAAGACAAAATTTGTTTTTATTTTGAGTTTTTAATTTCAAATAATTGTAGTATGGCTGATAGACTGTACTAAAGCCTTTAATGCAATGGCATAGACAACCTCTTATCTTTCTACCTGGATGACTACGTGCATATATATCCATATGCATTTGTATCTCTGCATTATATAGGTAATAAATAAGGTCGGGTCAGCAGAATTGCCAAGAGAGCCATTATTTTGAAGTTGGCCTTACATCTGTCTAAAATTTCAGAAAAGATAGAGAAGTCCGTGCCTCTACTAGTTAATGAGAAAACCAAGTGGCATTAAATGAAAAGTAGTGCTCCTGTGCCAGATCAAGTGGCCTTTTATGCTCATGGACTTTGGACTGAGCTATAACTACTGACAGCGGCCTGTGACCTTGTTTTAATATCACATAAGCATGAAGGTTATCTCTTTGGTTTCCAGAAATCTTTATTCGGTACATAATTAATTTTAAGATGAATCATCATTGCAGTTAATCATTAATTAAAAATGTGTGTGTGTATGTGTGTGTATTTAAAAACCCTAATGGCTAAGAAAAAGCCATGCTTTGTGCCAGAATATTTAAAAAGCACTAAAATCCCAGAGCACCCTCAGCCAGACAGCCACTCAGATAGCTGAACAAAACGACAGAGCTGTGCAATTCATATAAATACACACAGATGTGATGTTGGAAATCCATTATTTTTCTTGCGGGTTACTTTCTGTCTCAACAGTAATAAAATTTATACAATTGTTAAATCAAACAGATGTAGCTTACATTGTGTCTAAAGGCCACCAAATCTGGATTCTGCAAGAATTAGATAAGAGAGAAAGCTCTTGTGTCAAAACTGTAAGCCCTACACTGGTTCCACGGCCCTTTATGCAACTATGAAGAGATAAATAGAAGGTGAAAGTCAGATCTCTATCTATAGTTAAAACTTTCCCAAATGAAATGATGTGTTTTCTGAGTAAGAAACATGTTAACGCCTCTTACCCCAGTTAAGAAATTCTCAGGACTATGGACGGGAGACAGAGATTTTGGTAGTTGGGATACTAAGATACTCCCATGTGTATATACACATACATGCATACATACATAGACACATTAAATCTTTTTGAAAAGAAAAGCTGTACATATTTTTGTAAACTTTTAAAAATTTTAAAATATAGCATGAATACCTTGCAGATTATGGTAGAAATTGTTAGTTACTTACAACCTAGTTACCTAACAGTCATTCCCTTTTTTTTCTGCTAAGTAGGATGTAGGGTGAAGCAACAGTGTATATATAAAATTTAACGGGCCAGATGGGAATTGGTTCAAGGCATTTACAATGATCCTATTCTCTAATTTTCTGGCTTCCCTACCATGTAAGGTAAGCACATGATCAGTTCAGACCAGTAATATTTGAGAGAAGAGGGTTGGAGGGGTTCTAGGAAACTTTTGATTTTCTGAGTAAGATAGATGCAATTAGCTTGGTTCTTTATCTCCCCCTATCTTCTTCCGACTTGCCTCTAGATGTGAAGGCTGATGATGTAGTAGCCACCTCAGAGGCATGAGAGAAAGACAAAGAGGATCATGGAAATAATATCCCTGAACCTAGGTCAGCATTGCCTATCTCTAGATTCCTTAATTTATTTTGTATTTATTTAGAGAAAAATAAACAGTATTAAAGCCACTGTGAGTTTTCTGTGTGCCAAAATATGTCTTTATAATATGTCTCAGTTTTTCCTTAAACATAGGATGCATACTGCTGATGTTATATTACAAAATCTAGTTCATTTTGTTTTTGGACAAGGTATTAAATAATATTAAATCTACAGCAAAAACTTTATTCTACTTTCCGTATTATTTCAATCATTCTGATCATTCTGATAATACAAAGAGGGTCGTAGTCTGACTTAAATAACTAATTTATGATAGCTACCTTTTCATAAGACGTATTAACAGGTTTATCTAGTTCAAAATTCATAATACTGTTATATATATATATATATATATATATATATATATATATTTCTTACCATTACTCTTAATTACATTAAGCTATAGATGCTTCTACTTTTGATATTTAATGGACTTAAGGAAATATATTAAGAAAATAATTCAAGTGGCATATACATATGGCAAAAATCTTCAGTGTGAACTAGCACATAACTAAAGTTGGAAAACCCCATTCTACTGTGTTACTTTTAATGGTTGTATATTATATTCTAAAAGGTCATATTCAGGGATAATATTTAAAACATTTAATACCTTGCATGTTATGGGCACTAACCATCAAACAATGGCCATAAAACAAATACATGGCAGAAATTACATGGCAAATACATGGAAATACATGGCAGCATTAACACCTGGGAATGGTGGAGTGACAGCTGCCTGTCAGTCTTGGTGTCATCAACAGTGCATATAATCAGTAAACCTCTTAGTAAATATTGAATTTGTGACAAGCCTAAATTTTGTTGCTAAATTTATTTGACAAATAAATGTTTGAATTATTTCCTTAGGATAAATGACTACAAGTTACATTTTTGAGAAATGAGCATACATATTTTTAAGCCTTTTTATATCTTTTTGCCTAATTATTCCTCAAATGCTTATACCAATTACATTCCCACGAATACTGTAGAAGAGTGGAATGTTTTTTTCAATCTCTCTGTCATGTTTTTTGTGTCACTCAGAGATATAATAATAATAATAATAATAATAATAATCCAAATTAACATCTATGTTAAACACACATAATTCTCTCATTTTTTTAAACATTTTATTTATTTATTCATAAGAGACACACACAGAGAGAGAAGCAGAGACACAGGCAGAGGGAGAAGCAGGCTCCATGTAGGGAGCCCGACGTGGGACTTGATCCCGGGTCTCCAGGATCCCGCCCTGAGCCAAAGGCAGCATTAAACTGCTGAGCCGCCCAGGGATCCCCATCATTTTGGTTTTTAAATAGGCCTTGTTTGTTCATAACACTCTTCATTTTGCTTTCTTCATATGATGTGTCATAGCAGTCTTCCAGTTTAATATAATTGATCTAGCCAATTATTTCATACTTTCAGTCTGTTTTAAATTGTAAAAGTCATATAGTACTTTCTAACAAGTCAAATTCTATTGAGATATAAAAGGAAAACGGTGACAGTGTCAACCCCCCTCCAAATATGGCTTCCTTGAATTTATTAGTGTAGATATCCCATAACTTTCTTCATGTTTAAAGATAAGTGTGCCTATACAAAGGTATATATAGGGACTTTAATTACTACTATCTAAGAAAAATAGGATTTTACAAGTACACAGTATATTTTTTTCTTTAGTATGTCATTTATATCCTTTCATGCCAATAGTAATTTAAATAGCTCATTTTTAGTAGCTGGGCAATATTTCATGATGTTAATATTTTATAACTAATTCAGATATTACCTTATTGGCATATATGCATCTTGTTTTAAAATCTTTTACTGCTACTCTGTTTTAAAAAGTCCCTGTAGTCATATACTTTTCTATTTGTGTTTAGTTGGTTTGTCTTTGCTTATAGAAATGGCCTCCCCAGTCACCAAAATAGGATTATTAAGTTTGGTTGTGTATATTTTTAACTCACAGTTATTATAGAATATGTGAAATCACATTTCCTCACAAAATGCCCCAGTATACACATTCCCCCATTTATTTATTTATTTTTTTATTTTTATTTTTTTTTAATATTTTTATTTTTATTTATGATAGTCACAGAGAGAGAGAGGCAGAGACACAGGCAGAGGGAGAAGCAGGCTCCATGCGCCGGGAGCCCGATGTGGGATTCGATCCCTGGTCTCCAGGATTGTGCCCTGGGCCAAAGGCAGGTGCCAAACCACTGCTCCACCCAGGGATCCCACATTCCCCCATTTAATGCTGTATATCATTAATCTTTTAAAATTTTGCTAATCTGGTATGTTAATTAAAAAAATGGCATTTTACTGTTATTTAACTACCATGAGATTGAGAATACTTTTTCTTCCTTCTCTTCTTCTTCTTCTCCTCCCTCTTTTCCTCCTCCTCTTTCTCTTCCTCCTTATTCTTTTTAATTTTTGGTTATCTTCTGAAGTTTTATTCTGGTTCTTAATTTATACAGCTTTTTTGTATGTATGTATATCTGAGGAATATTAACTTTTGTTTTCAATACTTCAAATTGTTTCCTAGCCTATTCTCTTTTAGCTTTTCTCAGGGTATATTTTCATTTTAATCTGCTAGAATTTTTCATGCATTAGAATATAGGTATTTTTCATGTATTCTTAAACAATAGAGATTTTATTTTTATGTAAAATGTGTTAAGTATTTAACTGTATTTCCTTTAAATTGCAAAGGCTATCATTCTGGCTCCATTTATTAAGCAAATACGATTTTCCAGCTGACTTGAAATAACACCCTTGCCAGTGGTGTGCTGCAGACACCAGTTGTTTAATTTTCAGGGATTTTGCATGCTGATTGTCATGACATTGGTACCTTAAAATTTACCATGGTAGGATTATTCTTGTATCATATTCTTTTTACTGATATCCTTGGGCCCATCTATAGATTCAATATTTTGATTCGTTCCATTCAGTTTGCATAATGATACACAAATAATATACTTTTTATTTGTAGTGGATTTTCTCAGAATCTGGTATAGTAACAAAACTTTCTTTTATTCTTTTGCAAATATCTCTTGTCATTTCTCAAATATTTACAAGGTATTTCAAATTAATTTTGACAAGTTATCACGCTCAATTTGTCCAAAACCAAAATTTTTGTTGTGATCAAAAGTGTGTTATATCAATATATTCATTTGGTAATAATAGATCTTTTCATGATTTAAATTCTCCCACTCAAGAAATGTGCTTATCCTTTTATGTAGGGTGTCAGCAATTTTTTTTTTAAGATGTTACTTATTTATTAATGAGAGACACAGAGAGAGGCAGAGACATAGGCAGAAAGAGAAGCAGGCTCTCTGTGGGGAGCCCCATATGGGACTAGAACCTGGGACCCTGGGATCACGCCCTGAGCGGAAGGCAGATGCTCAACCACTGAGCCACCCAGGTGTCCCATTTTTAAAGGTGTCAGCATTTTTAAAGGAACATTTTTTATCTCTTTAGGCTCACTGTAATAGGTCTACTTACCTGCGTTTTATTTATTTATTTATCTATCTATTTATTTATTTATTTTTTACCTGAGTGCTTTAATTTAAATTGTGAAGTAGAAAAGAACCCATTCCTATTTTCAAATGGCAGAGGAAGTGAAAGCCTAGTGGAAATGAGTCTCCTTTTTTATGAGACACTTCTCTTAATGTAATCAATTCATTGGAAGACAATTGTGAAGGAGATTATCTGTCTGCTTTTCTGCCTTTCTGTTTATTTAAATTCTGTCATTAATATGGCACATACTTGGACAAAATAATTGGCAGCCTCATCCTCCAACCATCACACGGTCCAAGCTATTTGCCCTCATGGTAGTTCTCAAACACCCAGCTGATCCTGTTTCCTAAGTCACACAGCTTGTAGCTCTCTGTGCTATCAGTAATGTGAGACTGAAACTTCAGAGTTTTTCACCTCTATTCAGTACAGTGTATGCAGAGAAGAGGAACTGATTTGGAGGAAATGGGGATGTTTTTATCATGCTTTTGAAAACCTGCAAGGACAGAATTATACTTCTGACTTGCCTTTGAGAAATAGAGCCTAAATCCCTGTGTCTCAGTTTGCTGTGAATACATATGTAAGGAAAATAACATGTGAGTCCTAGAGGAAGGATAAAAGTACATGGGGAAATTCTTTTGACCTCTCTGGCACTAACTTTTTTGATAAAATATTGTAGGGAGAGATAATCCAGAAGTTTGGTATAGATTTGAATCATTAAAATTTAAGGAGAAGAAAGATAAAGAAATATGGAAAGTAGCTATAGATATGTGCATAAGAAATGAAAGTAAATGTTTCAGAAATATCTTTGTTCTTTATATAGCAGATATTGTAAGTGCTAATAAAACCAGAAAAGCTGATGATGGGCTTGGTTCTCCTAAATGGGTCTTAGGTTATCATCAAGATTTAGTCATTTTCATTTGCTGTTCTCTGTAAATCAGGAAAAAAGAGCACAAGTGACTGACAACTGAAAATTTTGGACACAAATAATATGAATGGTTTTAGTTGATAATAAAAAAAAATGAGATCCTTTCCAAGTTTTTTATAAAGATTAATTTGTGCGTGTATCTGCCTAATAAAATTGAAATCAAACCTTTTGTTAATCTTTGCTTTAGAGCCTATTTGAACTTGTCTTAGTATTAGATTCTTTTTTATTTTTAAGATTTTATTTATTTATTCATGAGAGAAAGGCAGAGACATAGAGAGAGAAGCAGGCTCCATGCGGGGAGCCCAATGTGGGACTCGATTCCAGGACTCCAGGATCACACCCTGGGCTGAAGGCAGGTGCTCAACCAACCACCAAGTCACCCAGGCATCCTTTAGTATTAGATTCTTAACCTGCCTAAGAGATATTGGGGTTGGGTCTTGGTGCGGCCTAGCCCCAGGCTGAATTCTTATACCTAATGAGTATGTAACACCAATTAGTCCATCTTTCCTAGTATATTACTTCATAATGTGTATTTGAATTTATGAGGGTGTATGTGCCTTTGTTGTAGAGAATTAACAACCATTTTTTTCCATAGGAAACTGAGATTATTATTTCTATAATTTGTAATAGTAGTAGTAGCAGTATTAGTAGTAGTAGAAATAGCAAATTATATATTGTTATAATCTTCTCTAAGGAACGCATGCTATTTTGCTTATTCAGAAATTCTTAATGGGCTTCTAAAGAAGACTGGGCTGATGGTCTAAGGAAATTTATGCTCTGAAGTTAAATTCTGTCGTGAGTTGACATGTACCTCAGGACCTAACTGGGAGTTCTATTGACCTACAGATACAGACTCTGCCAAGAATACAGAGGATCTGAATTTCTATAAACATTTTGCAAAATGGAGACATCTTTTTCTAAGCAAAGAGATAGTATCAGGTGAACAGTAAATATAGGGACTCTAGAGCCTAACTGGCTCGGTTCAAATCCACATTCCCCGCTATCTCCTCTGGCTTCCCAGTCTGCTACTTATCTGACATGATCTCCTACCTCTCTCTGAGGATCACTGCACTTTAGTAATGCTGACCTTCTCTTGATGCCTTTAATGTACCAAGACAGTTGGACAGACTCCCAACCCAGGAACTTTGAACTTGCTATTTAATATTCTGGGATGTTATTTCCCTAGCTATTCATAGGACTCACATTGTTGAGGTCTCTGTTGATGGCACCTCCTCTGGGAGGCTTTATTTGAGCACTCTGGGTAAATATTACCCCATAATTTTCTTTTCTTTTCTTTTTCTTTTTTTAACCCTTCACCAATTCTTGACACTTCATTAGAAAAGAAAACAAAATAAATGATGAAGAGAGCTTTTTCTTGCCTGGATCTTAGTGAGTACTCAGTAATTTTTGTTGTTTAATAAATATTTATTGAATGAGTCTGTAACTCTTAATACTCGGTTTCCTCCTCTACTCTCTCCCCATCCTCCAGGTTGAGACAAGAAAAAGCAGGTTGAGAAAATGTAGCTTGTTTGAGTTATGGATGACACAATCCCATAATCCTATTTCTGTTCTTCATTTCTCAGTAACGACTCTTCTCACACCACCTCCTTTTCCTGGAAAATACTAAGTTTTAAATATCACATTTTGCTGGTAGTGCCTAGCCTTGTCTTTAGTTTCAGATATGCTGTACAACTTCCCTGGATATTGTTTCTACCTGGATGTTACATAGGCTCCCCTAATTCACATGGCTTTAACTGAGATAGTTATATTCCCCAGCCATCTGCTCTTTCTTCAGGTGTTTCCTAACTCACTTGGAAATGAAGGCACACTTCCATTCAACCACCCTAGCCAGAAACCTGAAGGACAGATTAGATCATTTATCTTAAGAAAGAGCAAGAGGGAGGACAGAGAGGAGAGAGAGAGAGAGAGAGAGACAGAGAAAGAGAGTGAAAGAAAGAAAACACATGCAAAGAAAAGATAAAAACTTACACAGGGAGTTTTAAAAATAATAATAAAATGACCATCTGTATATTCACAACTCAAGCAAGCAAAGGTATAGAATATTCCTTATTCAGAAGTTTATCTGGATGTAACCATTCTACTTAATTCAGCTTAAATCATTCTTTTGCTTTTGACTGTAATCAACACCTGTCTACGTCTCCCAAAAAGCAAGTTATTAAATTTTGTCTGTGCTAAATATAGCTATATACTCTTCTGTGTTTATTTTTCCTTTCTATGTTATGTTTTTAGGACCCACACATGTAAATCTATGGTTAAATTTCAATGCTGTTTAATATACAATGGCAAGAATATGACTTAGTTATCAATTATATTGTTATTAATGGATATTTGAGTTGTTCCCCATTTCTCTACTTTGCTATAAAGTAAACAATGTTGCTTACAAACATTATCTGTGTTCTGTGGTCGTTGTCCCATGACGCCCATGTGTAAGAGTTTCTTCAGTGTGTATATCTAGTAGCAGAGTTGTTGCCCTGCAGAACAAACACATATTCAGCTTTTTTATGAATTGCCAAAATGATTTCTAAAATGTTCTGTCAATATACACTTGTACCTGCAGATGAAAGTTAGGATTGTTTCAATTTCTTGCCAAAAGCTAATAATATCTACTTTTTCAGTTATTGCTAATTTGTTGAATGTGAAATGATTATCTCAGTGTGGATTTAAAATAGGTATTTATTTGATTGTTAATTGGCTGGAACACATTTTTATATGCGATAAAAAATTCTAAATTTGTCTTTTCACTATCTTTTTATGTCTTCTGATAAAGAAAAAAGCTTTCTCAAAGTGAAGGGCATTTAGGTTGTATGCAGTTGTTAGCAGTTATGAATATTGTGTGAACATAAATTTTCATTTCTGTGGAATGAATACTCAGCAGTGGGATTGTTGGGTCTTATAGTAAGGACATGTTTAACTTTGTGAGGAACTGTTGAACCGCTTTCTATGGTAGCTGTGCTAGTTTACATTCCTACCACCAATGTATGAGTGCTCCAGTCTCTGCATATATTTTTCAGCACTTGGCATTGTCTGTTGTGTTTTGTGTATGTGTGGTTAGCCATTCTAGAAATGAATAGTGGCATGTCTGATTTTAATTTTAATTTTCCTAATGATTAATGATGTTCAACATCCTCTTACATGCTTATTTACCATCCATATATGATTTTGTTTTGTTATTACAGTGGCTGCAAATCTTTTGCTATTCTTAAAAATTGGTGCTTTTTTTTTATACTTATTACAGATTTTTAAAGTTCTTCATGTATTCTGGATACAAGTCCTTTCTTAGATACATAGTTTGCAAATAGTTTCTCCTAATCTGTAGCTTGTTCTTTAATCTTTTTAAAGTATTTTTCAAAGAGCAGAGATCTTTATTTTGATGAAGACTAATTTATCTCTTTTTTGTCTCATATAGATCATGCATACATACAGGGAGTATCTACAAAAACTTTGTCTAAGCCAATATCAAGTATTTCCTTCAATGTTTTCTTGTAGAAAGTTTTATCAGTATACATTTATAATTAGATCTATGATCCATTTTGAGTTAATTATTGTATAAGGAATGAAAAAATGAGCTGAGGTTGAATTTATTCGTATAAATTAGTGCATAGTATTTACTTACTTACCTTTTAACTTTTGATCTCCCATTTTTCTTTCCTGATATTGGTAATGTGTTTCTGTTCTTTTTTACTTAGTCAGTAGGTTAAATATTTACCGAATTCATAGATCTTTTCAAAGAGTCAGTTGTGGTTTCATTGATTTTTATCAATAGCCTTTTCTCTTTTCGATTTTATTCCTGCATTTACTCTTTCTTTCTTTTTAAATGCTCAAGATTGAAATCTCTCCTTTTTTTTTTGTAATTCTTAAAGTAGAAGCTTATTTCATTGATCTGACTTGTGTATTTTCTTTTCTAAAATTAGAATTTAATACTGTAACCTACTTCTATGTACTGCTTTAGCTGATCAGTTTTGCAATGTTGTGTTTTCATTTTCATTCCATAATGTTTTAAAAAAATTTCCCCAGTGACAGCCTCTTTAACCATTGGGTTATTTATATGTGTGTCGTTAGATTTCAAATATTTGAGGATTTTTAGTTGTTTTTGTTAACAAATTTTGGGTTTAATGCAATATGTTCACAGATCATACTTCGTATAATTTCATTTTCTAAAAATGTATTAAATTTGTTTTATGCCCAGAAAATGATTTATTTTGATGGATGTTCTATGTGCACTTGAAAAGAAAGTCTATTATAATACTATTGCTGGGTGGAATGTTCTGTAAGTGTCAGGTGTTGTTCAGTTCTTCTGTATCATTCCTTATCTTACCTATAATTGTTCCATTGATTACTGTGAAAGAAAAGTTGAAATATTCAGCAGTAATTATGGGTTAGACTTTTTCTTCTATTAGTTCTTCCAGTTTTTGCATTGGGATTTTGATGTTCTGTTTTTAGGTACATGAGAATTTACATTGTTTTATCTTCTTAGGGAATTTACCCTTTTTATCATTAAGTAATGTCCCTCTTCATCTCTGATTTTTTTTTTTTTTTTTAATTTATGATAGTCACACAGAGAGAGACAGAGAGGCAGAGACACAGGCAGAGGGAGAAGCAGGCTCCATGCACCGGGAGCCCGACGTGGGATTCGATCCCGGGTCTCCAGGATCGCGCCCCGGGCCAAAGGCAGGCGCCAAACCGCTGCGCCACCCAGGGATCCCTTCATCTCTGATTATATTCCTTTTTTTGTGGTTGAAATCTAGTTAATCTGATATTAATATAACCTTTAAGCTTTCTTTTGATTTGTGTTATTAATAATTTATCTCATTTAGGATTTGCTTAACTTCTTGATTCTACAAATTCATATCGTTTATCTTAGTCATAGTGGTAGTATATGTGTGTGGGTTTTTTTCTGTTCTACTGTTCCTTTGGTTTATTCTTGTGCCAGTACCAATTTGTTTTAATTACTTAGTAAGCTTTGCTATCTGGTAGTATAAGTTTTATAAATTTATTCCTTTTATTTATTTTTTTAAAAGATTATTTATTTATTTATTCATGAGAGACACAGAGGAAGAGAGAGGCAGAGACACAGGCAGAGGGAGAAGCAGGCTCCCCACACAGAGCCCGATGTGGGACTCCATCCTGGATCCTGAGATCAGGACCTGAGTTGAAGGCAAATGCTCAACCGCTGAGCCATCCAGGGGTCCCAAATTTCTTCCTTTTAAAGATAAAGCTATTCTAGGGCACCTGGATGGCTCAGTAGGTTAAGTGTCTGCCTTTGGCTCAAGTCATGATCTCGGGGTCCCAGAATTATACCCCACATCTGCCTTCCTGCTTGGCAGAGAGCCTGCTTCCTCCTCCCAGTACCCCTCCCTCCCCCAGCTTGTTCTCTTTTTCCCTCATTCTTGCACACATTCTCTCTCAAATAACTAAAATCTAAAAAAAAATAAAGATAAAGCTATTCTTGGCTCTTCATATTATATGTGTGTGTGATTATATATACATGCATACAAATATGTCTATATAATATATAATACATATGTAATTTCGCAAACACAGTAATGAACAAAATTTGCTAAAATAATTAGATCTTTTAGTTTATTCTTTGCCATGTGTTATTTGTTGAACAGTCAGTGAAAGGTTGAAAATAAATTGTGATAGAAGAGTAAGTTTCTGATGTTGATAAAACCCAGTTATTCATATTTTCTCTTTGTGTTCGTACTCTTTGGTTCCTATATATAAAGAGTCCTTGTCTGTCTCTCATCATGAAGGTATTCTCTTAAATGTTTCTCTAAAATTTTATGTTTGGGATTTTATGTTTACATTTAAATCCATTTCAAATTAGAGTCTTTGTAAGGCAGTAGTTCTCAGTGGGGATGATTTTGCTCCCTGGAGACATTTGGCAATATCTGGAGACTTTTGGAGTTGTTATACCTGGGGAGAGGATGTTATAGGAATCTACTTGATAGAGGCCAGACAAACATCTTAAAATTTATAGGAAAAACTCTCTACAGCACAGAATATCTATCTGATCTTAAATGACAAGTGACAAGATTGGTAAACCCTTGTATATGTGTGAGGTAAAGGTTGATGATTCCTTTGTTTTTCATACAAATATCCACATATGCATAGATCCTTTCTGAACTCCTTTATTCGGTTTCATTGATATAAATTCCTATCTTTTTTACTGTGGGACCCAGGAAATTGAACAAAACCCCCTACCCCTGGACAAGCAGAGCAGGACTGACTCTATTTTGGGCTGCACCCGCCTAGTGCTGACCTGCTTATTACTTAAGGCACTGCCCCGCCCTAGTCAGAGACCAGGGCACACCCTAATCGGAAATCCGGCTCAGCGGACCAGCATCTGTGCAACTTTCTTCGTATCCCATTGGCCACTGGCCCCTATAAAGCTGCTACGCCTCTTAGTCTCGGGGTCCAAGTCCCTGCTCCGCTGCATCGGGTACGCTTGGACCCAGGCTCCAGCTTGTAAATAAACCCTCGTGTGATTGCATCGGTGTCGGCTCCTTGGCGGTTTATCGGATTCGCGATCTTGGGCACATTTACAGTCTTGAGTCCGATGGCTGTGTTGTTTCTTGAAATCATGTAGTGTAAGCACTTTGATTTTGTTGTTGCTGTTGTTTTATTGACTTTGGCTATTCAGAGTTCTTTGAAATTTTATACACACTTAGAATCAAATCAGCTCATCAGTTTCTCCAAAATAGCATGTTAGAATTTTTATCTTGATTTTATTGAATCTAAAAATCTATTTGGAGAAAATTGACGTCTTAAAAATATTGTGCTTTCTGATCTGTAAACATTATTTACGTGTCCTTTAATTTCTCTAACCTGTGCCAGGGGTTAGAGTAGCACTTTTGTTTGTCTTAAGTTAAATTTATTCCTAAGTATCCATGTTTTTAATACTTTTGGTTTTTTTTTTTTTTTTTTTTTTGGTTTTAATATCTTCTTTAATGAGACATTACAGCACACATCTGAGCCCCAAGTGTGTCAGTTAAACATGGGGATGCAGATCCATAGGAAGTAAAATGAAAACAAAATCTTTAACCCCATTCCTTTTGGCAATTAATGGAAACACAGAATACAACGGGCCAATTCCCTCTCAGTGTCTCAGATTTTATAGTCTTTGAAGACACCATAACAGTTTTATGATGAACTTTGCTGTGATCTGTTAAAGAATCTTCAGATTAAATAATGAGGATGCTTAAGCATTATAGTTTTCAGTGTTTTATTTTAAAATTGTTTCTGGTATATGTACATAATATAACAATACTTTTTGTAATTTAACCTTTCCTCATGTACCTTGCTAAATTCACTTAAGAGTTTCTGTAATTTTTTGGTAGATACCTTGGGATTTTCTATGTGAACATTCCCATTTGCTGAACATGGAAGATCTGTGTCTCCATTTCCCATATGTATAGCTTTTCTTTATTTTTTATTTTTGTAAGAGCTGTGTTCTCCCCATCCCCCTCTTGCATAAAATAGTGAATGGGAGTGGTGAGAACAAGCTTCCTTACCTCATTGTCAGTTAAGAGGATAAGCATTCAGTATTTTGCCATTAAAAGTAAGGCTACTTGTAGGATTCTTGCAAGTTGCCTTTTTCAGCTTTTAAGTGAGTGTTACATTTTATCAAATGTTTTTTAAATGACCATTGGATTTTTCTCCCTTATTCCATTAGTATTGTGAAGCATATTGATTGTCTTTTAAATGGAAACCATCTTCGTATTCTCCAGATAAACCCCATTCTGCCAAGCTGCATTCTTTTTTATGTGTTCCTGGAATTATTTTGCTAATCTTTTGTTAAGACAATTTGTAGTTTTATTCACATACACACAAAATTGGTCTTTGTGGTTTGTGGTTTATTTGAAATGTTGAACTTGAAATGTGATACAATATTTCCTTCTCTATGAATGAATGTTTTATAGTTTTCTGTGTAAATTTGTTTGTTTGTTTATTTATTTATTTATTTATTTATTTATGACTTTATATATTTATTCATGAGAGACACACAGAGAGAGGCAGAGATATAGGCAGTGGGAGAAGCAGGCTCCCTGAGCGGGAGCCCAATGTAGGACTCAGTCCTGGGATCCCAGAATCATGCCCTGAGCTGAAGGCAGATGTGCAACCACTGAGCCACCCAGGTGTTCGGTTTTCTGTGTAAATTTAATGATTATTTTTCTCCATATTTTTTCCTGGACTCTCAATTTTTTGACATTTCTGAATTCAGCTATCAATTCTTATACAATTTACCTATAAATTCTTGGGGTTTTCTTCACATTACTATCAAGCCATTTTTAAGTAATGACAGTTTTATTCCTTATTTTTTTGTTATTGGTTCATTGGTTAGGATTCAGAAAAATGTTGTATAGAAATGGTGCTGGCCAGCACCATTTTTTTTTCTTGCCTTTATAATGATTATTCTCAGTGTTTCAAAATAAGTATAATTATTGATACTGTTATTTTTTCCCAATACTGTTGTTATAGTTTAAGGAAGTTCCTGGTTCATTCTAATATTAAGAGCTTAAATTAATGAACATAGAGTAATTTCATCTATATTAAATTTTCATCTGTCTACATAGTGATATTGTTTCTACTGGAAACTTAGTGCAGAAAAATGACTGATTTTCTAATGTTAAATAAACCTTGCACAACTATGAGCTGTCTGAAGAGATTAGCATATCCTCTCCCTCCATTTTTCATTTTTCAACACAAAATGAAGAGACATGGGAAGAAAAAGGAAATTGAGACCCAGACTCAGAAGAAAAAAAAAAAAAGCAAACAATAGAAATTGACTTTGAGTAGGCCCAGATGTTAGTTCAGCAAACAAATATTCTAGTGTAGCTATTATGAAAAGGTTTTAAGAATTCCAGGACTATACAGAACAATGTCTTAAAAATAATCTTATTAAATACAAACTATAAAATAATTAAATGAAAAAATTTAGAGTTGAAAATATAATAACCAAAATTAAAAATTCACTAGATGACAAGGATGTGGAGCAACAGGAACTCTTATTCATTGCTGGTAGGAATGCAGATTGGTACAGCCACTTTGGAAGACAGTTTGATAGTCTCTTACAAAACTAAACATACTGTTACCATATGATCTAGCAATCATTCTCCTCAGTATTTACCCAATTGAATTGAAAACTTATGTCCACACACAAACCTGCATATGGATGTTTATAGCAGCTTTATTCATTATTGCCAAAACTTGGAAGCAACCAAGATATCCTTCAGTAGGAGAGTGGGTAAATGAACTATGGTACATTCTTACAGTGGGACATTATTTAGCACAAAGAAGAAATGAGCTATCAAGCCAGGAAAAGGCATAAAAGAAACTTAAATACATATTGTTAAGTGGAAGAAGCCAAATCTACTGTATGATCCAACTTTATGACATTCTGGAAAAGGCAAAACTTTGGAGACAGTAAAAAAGATCAGTAGATGCCAGGTTTAGGCAGGATGGAGAAATGAATAAACAGATCAGATAATTTTTAGGGCAGTGAAAATACCCCATATGCTACCACAATGATGGATACATGTCATTAACATTTGAAAGCTCTAAGTGTACAACACTAAAATGAATCTTAATTCCTAATCCAAGGTGAATCCTAATCATTGTAGGTTCATCAGTTGTAACAAATGTACTGCTCTTTTGCCAGAGTAGTGGGGGAGGTTTTGCATGTGTGGGAGCTGGGGGTATATGGAAACCCTCTGTACTTTCTGCTCAGGTTTTTTATAAACCCAACTCCTCTAGAAAATAAAGTTATTTATTAAAATAAAACTTATTAAAAGTAAAAAGAATTCATTAACTGAACTCAAAATTATATTTAAGATGGTTAGAAGAATCAATAAAGATAGATCAATAGGAATTACTCAGTTGCAGAACAGAGAGAAAAACAAAATTTTATACATGTGTATATGTATATATACACACACATAAGATACATATATGTGCGTCTGTGTATAAAATAACAATAAAGTACTAAGGAAGGAGGAAAAATATAGTTTTATTAGAGAAGATTTTCTATATTTTACCTGAAGTAGATTGGGATGAATAAAGATGCATATTGTAATACCTATAGCAACCACTACAAAAATTTGTCTCTATTCAGCTCAACCATGTTTCTAGCTGGTTGCCAGCAGTAGGAAAGGAATGTGTGGTACTAGCTTTCCTCTGCCTCTACCTTGAGTTTCCATTCCTCTCTCTTTATGTTCTCTTAGGCTCCTTCAAAGCAGAGGCTGCCTAGTACACTTATGGTGGTCTACCAGAAATACTCTCCTGGCTTGACAGATGTTTAAACTGATTTTTTCTCTTTGAGGCCCTTTTCTTCGATGCTTTGAAAACAAGCTCTCTTGTCTTTGGAGGACTCCAAACTGAACTTTCAGTTTGTGCAAATAAATCTTTTCTTGATCCCTCTGCATCCCTGTATATACTTCTAGATTCTTTCTTTTCTGGTCTTTTCCCTCCAGGCAGTATTCTTGGATAAATCTAAAAGCACTTTATAACCAGACTTCATCTTCAGGTTTTGTTGTATAAGTAGTTAGAACTGTTATCCTGAGAATTGTACCCAAACTGAGATAACGAAGCTCCCATTTAGGCATTTTGTTGTATTAGTCTTGCCAAACTGAACTTGATCTCAAACTTTCTTTGGGTACATATTTATATATTAGTACATAATGTACATAATGTTAAATAATCTTAGTAGTAATTTAATTCTCTTGATGTGTGCCTTTGATATATGGTAATCTATACAAAACATTTCATTACCAAGCCTCCATTAATAGGCAGTACGCAATGACTTAGCTTTACAAGAAAAAATTGTTGGTCGTTCTTCCCTTTCTCCTGCTTTTTTCCATTCCTGTATTTACTTCTGACTTCTAATTTCTACTTCCATTTGAGGCCCCACTCTCATCTTTGGCTAGCGAGAGATATGGCTTTTTTTTTTTCTTTTACCACTTTTAGATACTTTTTGCAAAGTTGGATTTCCCACCAATTCTCTGTCTCTACTGGCTTCAGATATAGTTGGGAAATTGCCCTACCTGCTTCTGCATTTGCATGCTACAACTCTAATGCCAGTTTGGCTTTGTTTTGGTATTCTCAGACATGCCCTAGGCTCATGGACAGATACAGATAAAACTGAGTTAGTCATCTAAAACTTGGCACAACCAGAGTATCTACTCACTGACCTGAAACCTCAGTGATCATTTTTACAGTTGATAATGATAGACTCAGAGAGAAAAAGCTTTTGATTAGGTTATAAATTTTAGTAGCATAAGAATTAGAAGATGGTCTGCTTTAATGGAATTAAATGTAGTTGGCCCTCGAACAGCATGGGTTTGAACTGCCTGAGTCTGCTTATATGTGTGGGGATGAATAAATATAGTACAGTACTGTAGATGTATTTTCTCTTAATGATTTTTTAGCATGTTCTTTTCTCTAACTTATTTTGCTGTAGGAATGCAATATATAATTCATATAACATCACAGTTTATGTGCTAATTGACTGTTTATGTTGTTGGTAAGGCTTCTGGGCAACAATACGCTACTAGTAGTTGAGTTTTGGAGGAGTCAAATATACAAGGATTTTTTACTGCATAAGGGTCAGCATCCATAACTCTTGTTTTGTTCGAGTCAACAATATTACAGAAATAATTATAGAGAGCAGCGCCTGGGTGGCTCAGTCATGAAGTGTCCGAGTTCAGCTCAGGTCATGATCTTGGGGTCCTGGGATCAGCGGGGAGTCTGCTTCTCCTTTCTCTGCCCCTCCCACAACTCATGCTCTATCTCTCAAATATATAAATAAAATCTTTTTAAAAATTGGGGATTAAAAAGGCAGATAAAAATTATATACCTATGCATCCATATTTCTGAGCATGCAGTATTTCCTCTGAAAAAAAAGTCAACTTATTAATATATGACTAATTATCAAATCCTTATGGACCTGTGTCAGGCATTTAGCATATATGGCAAATTGTATGAATTATCTATAATACATTGAAACTATGAATGTTTCCCTCTGCTACTGATTTCTCATATTTGCCATTTATTTTTTAAAAATTACTAAATAACCTGATGGCAAATTATTAAAGTAAAATATGGCTATTAGTGCATCCATAGCCCTTCAATGCTATAAGTTTAAAATTAATACATTTATCCAAATACACTAAAAATATTTAGATTCTACAGAATTCCGTATGACTTACTTGGTTGCATTTTTTTCCTTTTTTTTTTTGTTGTTTTTTTTGTTTTTGATTTTGTTTTTCATATGTCGCGTAGCTAGACTCAGAGTGCTTTAGTTAAATTGTTGGTCAAGGAGCACAGAAAACTTCATAAGTCATGTAAGCACTTATCAGTTTATAGCATCAAAAGTTTACAAGTATCTCTCTAACATGTTTAAATAAGGATAATTCATTATATATATTTTTCTTTCTGATTAGCATTGAAACTTGTTGCAGTAGTCCTCTCTGTTGTCATACATTAATCTTCTTATCAGTTTGTCAAGTGCCAGACAGTATGTTCCCCTCCACCACTTGATAGTACTGTAGATTTCACTGCAAACTAATGGGCATGATCATTGACACATTCAGAGAAGCTACAAACATCATCCTACTTCTTCCAGTTCATTTGTAGAAACAAACCACAAATGCAATACTTCATTCCAGTTTGTCAACTCTTCAGAATTAATTTATCAATTAGAGCACTTGAAGTAGGAACTATAACTATTGTTATCATGCCTAACAGAATGATGGCTTTGATAGATGATTGATAAGTGTCTGTTTAATTGATATCATAGTGTGCATTATAGAGTTGGCCAAAGGGACAGATGAGATCAGTGACTTCTCTCAAAATGCAATTATTGTCTGATTTTTTCAAGCGTCTATAATCTTCTCATTCAATGAAAATCATCTCAATATTTCCATTATATATGCACTTTCTTGAAGATAAAAGTTAGAAGCAAATACTAATAGGTTTTACTCAATATGTAAGATAATAATCAGCCCAACTAAAACAACTAAATAAGTTTTGAATAACTTTGATTTAATAGGTTGATATAATTGGACTGTGGATATAATGATGATTAATATAGCCCATTTCTGATAAATCCTTTATTAATTAGAAACAAGCTAAACTCTTAATTAAATATTTTCGGAATATTTTAAGCCCTCTTTTAATTGTGTTTGGAGAAAGGAACAAAAGACAAAAATTCCTAAGCAAACCAGAAGTGGAGATTTGAATTAAAGATACTTCTAAGAAACTTACAGCCCTCCCAATTATCCTATGCTAATTTCCACTACAGTCTTTTCTAAAATGATGAGTTTTAGAAAGAGAATGACAATATTCAAATAATAAAACAAATAGTCATTGAGTACTTACTATGTTCCAGTCACTGTGTTAAAAACTTTCTAAGCATTATCTAATAGTAATAGAATACAAGAACAAAGCTATGAAACCTACAGAGAAATTAGGCAAATTTTCCAAGGCTGACAGTTGGTAAGTTTTGGAGTCAGTACTAGCCTGATACTAAAGCTGCAATCCTAATGACTATATAATAGTGTAGTTTCAAAGGAAACATAAAACATAATCACTCTAGTCTACACACCAAGGCAAAGGTGAATGAGTCCTCATTAGATATATTTTTAACCAGGGATAATTTTCATTCCAAGTAAGCAATTAAACAGACAAGCTTTTTGCCAGAGCATGATGGCTAAATGTGTTTTCTTATTTACCGTCTTTCAGGTTCAAAAGCAAGTCTACTAATGGTGCTGGTAACTGTGGGTATGAATGTGACTAAAGATTCCGGTTAACAATAGTATCCTCCTGAAGTCCTTTCTTGGAGGTTAGTATTCACAGTGCCTATTCACTGACCTTTGAAAGTAATTATCTAACAGTGAAAAGGAAGGAAACAAAAACAAATGATAGAACTATCCAAAATTAAATCCACCTATTATCCCTGCATAAATAACTGTGTCTAAGACCCAGAAAGTGGGGATATTTTATGATTAGACAGAAAATAAAGTATATTATTAGCCTTTATATTTAAAGAAATTCAGTTAGATTAGGCTGGCACATTCTAGAAACAAAAATTCTAGATAAAAAAATAATTTATATGTTAGGTAAAACAACATGTTAGAAATTTATTTAAGACTTCTGATGCAGAAAAGATAATATAGACCCATTTCCCCTGCTCTTCTCTGCTAAGCACAACTGTAAATCTTGAAAATATTAGGGACAACCAAAGGAGAACTCTGCAGTGTGATAAGAAGAAGGTGAGTTGCTTTGGGATCCTAGGACTAGAGGAAACAGCACAGCAGTGGTATGTCTTGCATATGACCACCCAACAGAACAAGGCCACGCAGACCTGATACTTTTTGACCTTTACTTGATCAACAGAAGACAACTCAGGTAGGCTCATTTTTTCCATTGACCAGACAGGTATTGCTTATAGTGTCAGGAGGGCCCAACACCACTATCAAGCAGGATCATTTAGAAGTCCCACTAAAAATGTGAAGCCACAGGAAGCATTTTCTATTTTCATCAGGCCCCAGACTTCTCTTTTCTACTAACAGATACTAAGACAGCGAGGCAGAACCAACAAGAGGAACTTACTCAAAGCAAGCAGCCCAGGCCAGATGCTTCTTTCTCCTTAAATCTTTTCTACTCTGCCATAGACAAATGGGGCAAGGGTAATAAGGAATAAAACTGGCAAAAAGAGGACAGTGGGGAAACATGTGAACATAGAGACAAAGATTAGAGTAATATGCCTACAAGTCAACAAATGCCAAAGATTTCTATCATACCATCAGAAATTAGGAGAAAGACTTGAATAAACTCTCCCTCACAGCCTCAGAAGGAATCAACTCTGCCAATGCCTTCGCCTCAGACTTTTAGTCCGCAAAATTGTGAAAAGTAAATTTCTGCTGTTTAAATCATATAGTTTGTGGTACCTGTTACAGCAAACTAATTAGTAGCAAACTAATATACTAGCTGATACTCAAGATAATGATAAGTGAACATTATAAAAAGGCTTAAGTGGAAATGAGTTTTCCACACTTCATTCAAAGTAGTAAAATACTAAATTAAATATGTATGTTGTAATATCCAGAACAACCACAAAAAATACTATACAAAGTGATGCACTTAAAAACACTGTATGATGGAATCCTGTGAAATATTGAAGTAAAATTTAAAAGAAAAAGAGAAATGAGAATCAGAGGAAACAAATAGAAAACAAATAGTAGAATGGAAAACTTAATTGCAAACATAAAAATATTTGTCCTAAATGGTCTTAATACACCAATCAGAAGTTGAAGGTTAGCAGTCAATAAAAAAAAATCACCCACCTATCTGCTGTACAAAAAATTCACTTCCAATTCAGTGATATAATACAGTTGAAAACAAAAGTATGACAAAGTTTTGCCATGCAAACATCAATAAATAATAAAGAAGAGGAGCTGTCTTAGTATTTAATAAACCATACTTCAGAGTGAAGAAAATGATCAAAGAGGGACAATACATGATGAAAGAATCCATGGGGAAGATACAGTGATCCTAAATGTATACATAGCACACAACAAAGTCTCAGAATATATGAAATGAAAACCATTAGAGCCAAAGGAAGAAATAAATTCATCCACACTTACAGTTGTAGACTTAATTCCTCCCTCTGTGAATTGTGATAAATACTAATTCACAGTCTTTATTAAATAAGGATCTTTTAAAAATTAGAAAATGTAAGTAGAAAGAATTTGCTTATATATATCATGAAAACTATAGCGTTTTTTCATCTTCTTTGAATTAAATTGGTCAAAATTCAAAAAGAGACAAGTTAGGTGCATGGGTGCTGCACCTAGTTAAATGTTTTTGTGAAGTTGAGGCAATGGAATGACACTCAATGATCAGATATTTCACTCTGTCAGATATACATATGATAAACTATATTTTAGTTATTTCCAAATTATGACCCCTTCACAATAAGCCACTATTATCAAACAAGTTCATCAGCTCAACAGATTATTCTGAGTAAGGCACCACCAGTTACTAACTCAGGACATGTTTTTCAGAAATAACTTAGAAACTTCTCTCAAATGCAATTCAAACTTTTAATCTAAGTACAAAGTGGTTTGAATTTTTCACCTACTTTGACAAAATAAGTAAGTAAATATTTAGTCATCTGCCAAAATATTTACATTTACACACTATTAACAAGGAAATAGCCAGTCAATAAATATGAAGCTAGTGTCATCCATGTCTAAACGTATACCTCTAAGTATTTTCATGGAAACAATATAATGGCTCTTTTAAAATTATGATTTATTGTTATCATCATTTATTTAAAGATAATATATAGACCTAAGCAGACCAAAAAGGGGAAAAATTCACCTTGAAATAAATAATAGTTTCTTTGGACTTACATGATTTGTGCAGATACTAGCTTTAGTGAATTACTGATGTGCGAGGGTGCTTTTGGTTATTGATTTTTTTTTAATTTTTTTTTTATTTATTTATGATAGTCACAGAGAGAGAGAGAGAGAGAGGCAGAGACATAGGCAGAGGGAGAAGCAGGCTCCATGCACCTGGAGCCCGACGTGGGATTCGATCCCGGGTCTCCAGGATCGCGCCCTGGGCCAAAGGCAGGCACCAAACCGCTGCGCCACCCAGGGATCCCTATTGATTTTTTTTTAATGACACTCTATTTTAGCAGGTACCTCTAGGCACTCAACAAATATTTAATTTTTTAAAAGATTTATCTGAGGGAGAGCGAGATTGAGTGTAAGCAGAGGGAGGGAGAGAGGGTATCCCTGAGCATACTCCTTGCTGCTGAATGTAGAGCCCGATGTGGGGCTGGATTCCAGGACCCTGGGATATGACCTGAGCTGAAATCAAGTGGTAGATGCTTAACCAACTGAGCCACCCAGCAGCCCCTCAATAAATACTGATTGACTGGCCAAGTCACTGTTCTTCATTCGTTCTCCTATTAGAATATATTTGGTTCTTTTCCCCATCTTACCTGAAATCTTTTAAAGTCATTCTCAGTTCCTCATTGTCCTTCCTAAAAAAAATCAAATGTAGGCTTACCATGTGTGTATGCAGATATTTAAAAGACTTACAGAAGAAAAATAAAAAAGTGGACATTTGGACCAGAGTTGTTGAAATAGGTTCATTACCAAGATTCTGTCACTAATATATCAATAAAAAAGGAAGATTTTATTTAGCTCTCCATCACTCTGACAACTTTTTATTGTTTTAAATATACTTCCCATATACTTTTTGGCTTTATCTTTAAAAATATATGCACTTAAAAAATAATAAAAAATAATAAACCTTCTCACCTTAGGGAAAAAGTCACTGAAATTTAAAGGCCCACACTTGTCTTCTGCTTGAGGACAGTCTTTATAATATTTAATTATGGATATAATATGATATTCAAGATTACTGTTTGGAACACATGCCCTTAGATAAGCTGAAATTTATGGTTCAGTAGACATAGTACATTTCACTATTGGTTTCATGGAGTTTTATTTTACCATCTCACAATGAAGGTTTACTGTCTTAATACCAAATCACTTCAATAATATCAGAGTCTTTAATTTTTGTTTTTACCAATGGTGGGGATGGGGGCATGAAGAAGTTTCCAGAGGAGAGCAATTCAAAAGCACCTGGCTCTCAAAAGCATCTGGCTTTTATAGTCTTCCAAGTCAAAGGACTGTATTCTAGTTCTAGATGTTTAACAGGCTTGTAAGTCAATATGAAGACTATCAGTCTTTCTCATAGTAGGAAATTCCTTGGGCCTGAATAGAATGAGCATCATATCTACTAAGAAGACTAGAAAGTAAGGAACAGAGGGAACAGAGTAGTTTCTGAACAGGGTTATCATTCTTATAAGGACTGCTGAGGCCTATCTCAAAGTTGAAGAAGTGGGAGAGATTGCAAACCTTGGCCTATTTGTGTAGTTTAGATTTCCAGTAAGTCAGGGATGGCTGTGATGTCATTCATGGTGAGGATTGGTACCCAAAATGCCTCACAAGTTATTTTGGGTATCATTGAAGATATGGATTCTGCTAGTTAATGCTTTCTTCTGAATAACACTGATTTTTGTTTTAGCGAGCAATTTTAGTGCTTTGATTCCAAACTCTGTTGTCATTGTCAGCACTGAAATTTCTTGCCAACATCCACCTGTTGCTTTCACTGGGTACCTTGGAATTCTTCCTTGTACAGCACAGTTTTGTGATCATCCAAAGTTTGGAGGAATTTATACACTGATTTTGGAGCTTTCTCTTCTGTGACTCCCTCCTTTCTAAGATTAATCCCTTCATTTTCCAAATACTCTTGAAGCCTTTATCACAAGGCTCCAACTTCCTCAGCCAGTAAAATGGTGGATTTCATTTTAAATTCCAGTTTCCTTCAAGTGAAAACCCTTGGAACTCCATTTGTCCCCAGTGGAGTTTTTGTTCTTTTAAAGTATTGAATTTTGTTAAAGCTTTATCTGAGATTTATATTTTTTTATGTTTGAATGGCTAGTCTTGTTTCTTTTACTGCCCTTCTAATATGCTAAAAAATTAATAAACCTTCCTATTTCTGAGTTTTGGTCATGACAGAGACATGATTTATAGTGTTTGATAAACTATTTCTTCACTGATATATTTTAATTACTTATCTTTTTAAAACATTTTTATTTGCAAATTCTTGAAAGCTTATTCTTTTGAAAATATGTTAATAGACACTTCAAAATTATTCCTGAATTTATTTCCCTGCTCCCTACTTCTAGTCATGTATATCTTTTTCCTGTGGCTCTCTGATGCAAGTTGCATTACAAAACAGATTATTCAAAGTCTTACTAACTGAAACGTAGTCTATGGATCAAACATAGTCTAAGTGATCAATCACTTCTATTTTTTTATAGATATTATTTTTTAAAGAGAAATTTTAGGTTTACAGCAAAATTGAAAGGAAGGTACAGAGATTTCCATATTGACTCTGCCCCCCCCCCATGCATAGTCTTCTCCATTATCAGCACTCCATATCAGAGCAGTACCATTGTTGAAATTGATGAACTTGACACATTGTAATCACGCAAACTTTATAGTTTAGGGTTTACTCTTAGTGTTGTACTTTCTATGGGTTTGCATATATATCTACCCACCATTGTAGTATCATATGAATATTAAAAATCTTTTTAATCTATTCATCCATCCCTTCCCCCATTCTTTGGCAAATATTGACTTTTTAATATCTCCATAGTTTTGCCTTTTCCAGAATGTCATGTAGTTGGAATCATATAGCACATATCCTTCTCAGATTGGCTTTTTTCACTTGGTAGTATGGTAAATGCAGTTTTCCCATTAAAAAGTGGATAAATGGGAAGTAGAGGATTGATAATTCAGTTGCCAAGCTGTACTCCTGAACTGAGAAAGTGAATTACTCAGAAGAGCCAGTTACATCACACAATTCTCATCTGTTTCATTCTTCTCTTCTGTTAGTGTTTAATTCCAGATTTCAACCCAAATCTCTGAAATTCATAAGGTTTGCACTAAGAATGAAGCTGTAACCTTCTAACTCTTCTTAGAGTTATCTTGCTTTTAAATAGATGCAAAATAGTTGTCTCTTTAAAAAAACTTAAACATTTCCATTACTTAAAAAAAAGAAAAACCCTTTACCCATTAAGCACTTTCTTCCCATTTCTCTCTTTCCACCACAGTCTTTTGGCAATCACCAATCTGCTGTCTCTATAAACTTATCTATTTTGGATATTTCTTATAAACAGACTTTTATGATACTTGAGCTTTTTTGTCTGTTTTCTTTGAATTAGTGTAATATTTTTGAGGTTCACTTCTATTGCATCATGTATCACTACTTAATTTTTTATGGTTGAATAATATATCTGTATAAACACAATTTGTTTATCCATTCGTCTGTTGCTGGACATTTGGGCTGTTTCTTCCTTTTGGGTATTGTGAGTAGTGCTGCTGTGAATATATAAATACATGTACTTATTTGTATATTCAGTTTTGCTTCTTTTGTATATATATATATATCTAAATGGAATTGGGGTTCATATTATAATTCTACATTTAACTATTTGAGGAACCAACAAATTTTCCAAAGTGAATAACTTTTTTATCTTGTCAGCAGTGTAGTCATTCTAGTGGATATAATGTAATACTTGGTTGTGGTTTTGATTTGCATTTCTCTAATGACCAAAGATGTTGGACATTTTTCTAATGTACTTCTTGGTCACTTGTGTGTATTCTTTTGAGGAACATGTATTCAAGACCTTTGCCCATTTTTTAATTGAGCTGTCCTTTTGTGGTTCAGTAGTCAGAGTTCTTTATATGTTCTGAATACTAGACTTTTTCAATTATATGATTTCCGTATATTTTCTCCTAGTTTGTGGTTGTCTTTCTACTTTCTTGATGATGTCCTTTAATGCACAGTTTGTTTTTTTTTTTTCCATGAGGTCCAGTTTACCTGATTTTTTGTTTGTTTATACTTCTGGTATCTAAGAATATCTAAGAATTCATTACTAAATCCAAAGTAATGCAGATTTACCCCTATGTTCTCTTCTAAGAATGTTATATAGTATTAGCTCTTACATTTAAGTTATTGATCCATTTTGAGTTATTATTTTTTAATATTGTGAGTGTAGGCATCCAACTTTTCATTCTTTTCATATGTTCCCCCTGAGGACATCTAGTTTCAGTAATATATGTTAATGAGACTCTTTCTTTCTATAATCCTTTGACATTATGGTAATGCTGGCCTCAAATAATTAGGAAGTGTTCTTTCTTTTTATTTTTTCTTCTTTTTCTTTTTCTTCTTCTTCTTTATTTGAAGAGTTTGAGAAGAATTGGTGGTAATTCTTTAAATATTTGGTGTATTTCACTAATGAAGCCATCTGATCCTCCATTTTTTTCTTGAGTGGTTTTGATTACTGATTTAATGTTTTCCTTGTTATAAGTGTGTTGAGATTTTCGATTTTTCTTGAGTTAGTTTGGGCAATTTTTGTTTCTAGAACTGTGTTTCATCTAGATTAATTTGTTGGCTAGTAATTATTCATAGGATTCTCTTGTAATCTTTTTTGTCTTTGTTTTTGGTTTTTTATTTTTATTTTTTTTTAATTTTTATTTATTTATGATAGTCACAGAGAGAGAGAGAGAGACAGAGAGAGGCAGAGACACAGGCAGAGGGAGAAGCAGGCTCCATGCACCGGGAGCCCGACGTGGGATTCGATCCCTGGTCTCCAGGATCGCGCCCTGGGCCAAAGGCAGGCGCTAAACCGCTGGGCCACCCAGGGATCCCTGTTTTTGTTTTTGTAAGGCTGGTAGTAACATTTCTACTTCCATTGTATTAGTAGATGCCCTACATGAAATGCTACAGAGAGCCCTTTATTTGAAATGAAAGGACACTAGATGGTAACTCAAACTGATATGAAGAAATAAAAAAATCTTCCTCTTCCTCCGCCTGCCGCTCCCCATGCTTGTGTTCTCTCTCTCTCTCTGTCAAATAAACAAATGAAATCTTTAAAAAAGGGGACACCTGGATGGCTCAGTCAGTTAAACGTCTGTCTTTGGCTTAGGTCATGATCCTAGGGTCCTGGGATCTAGCCCCACATGGGGCTCACCACTCAGCGAGAAGCCTTCTTCCTCTCGCTCTGCCTGCCACTCCCCCTGCTTCTGCTCTGTCAAATAAATAAATAAATAAAATCTTAAAAACATTACTAGTAAAAGTAATTAGATAGCAAATATAAAAGATAGTTACTTCATTTTTAGTTTGTATTTCTACTTTATATTTCCTATATGATTTAAAGATATGCATAAAATCATTTTAAATCTATGTTATTGGATACACAATATAATATAATTTGTGGTAACAGCTACATTAAGGCAGAAGGAACAAAACTATATAGGAGCAGAGTTTTTGAATATTGTTGAAGCTAGGTTGGTATCAAGACAAACTAGATTCTTATAAATTTAGGATGTTCATTGTAATCCTATGGTAACCAATGAAAAAATGTCTTACATATGCAATAAAGAAAATTAGTTCATAAAATTAGAATGAACTAACAATAGCACTGCAAAAAAACCAAAAAAGCAAAAGCAGAAAAACATAACACAACAAAACACAAAAGATGATAATAATGGAGGAAATAAATTATGTGGGACATAAAAATTTAAAAATAGCAGAAATATGTCCTTTCTTTATAAGCAATTACATCAAATGTAAATGAATTAAACATTCCATGCAAAAGGCAGAGTTTGGCAGAGTGGATAAAAAGATATGATCCAAGTATATGCTCTTGACAGAGGATATGTGAAATCCAAATATGCAAGTAGGTTAAAGGTGAAAGGGCAGAAATAGATATCCACGCAAATAGTAAGCAAAAGAGAGGTGGGATGATTATACTAAAATGGACAAAATAGATTTTAATTGAAAAAAAAAAGACGAAGACAGGCATTAAATATTGATTAAAGTGTTAATTCATCAAGGAGATAAAATAATCGTAAACATATATACACCAAACAACAGAGTCCCTAAAATACAATAAACATTTACAGAATTAAATAGAAAAATAGTTCTGTAATATCAGTTGAATACGTCAATAACCCATTTTTAGCAGTGGATTGGATATCTAGACAGAAGATCAATAAGGAAATAAAGGACTTGAACAACACTATAAACCAACTACAATTCTGTATTATAATATTGCAAGTTACTAAGAGAGTAGATTTTAAAAGTTCTTACCAAACACAAAAAATGTTTAACTGTGTGAGATAATAAATGTATTACTTCATTGTCATAATAATTTCAGAATATTTACATATATCAAATCATTACATTGTATATCTTAAACTTACACCATGTTTTATATCAATTATATCTCCATACATCTGAGGGAAAAAAATAAAGATCCAACTGGATCTAACAGACATAAACAGAACACTCCACCCAACAAGAGTAGAACAATATATCAAATGCACAAAGAACCTTCTCTGGGTTAAACTATTTTAGGCCACAAAACAAGTCTAAGTAAATTTTAAAAAATTGAAATTATATAAAGTTATCTTCTGTGACCATAAAGGTAGAATATTGAATGAAGCTAGAAATCAATAACACAAGGAAAACTTAAAAATTCATTAATATATGGAAATCGAAAGTCATACCCTTAAATAACCAATGAGTCAAAGAGGAAATCACAAAAGAAATTTGAAAATACTTAGAGAATAAAAATTAAAATATAGCATACTGAAATTTATGGTATGCAGTGAAGGTAGTGCTTAAAGGGGGATTTATAGGGGTAAATTTATCTTAAAAAAGACAAAAGATCTCCAATAAATAACCTAATTTTTACCTTAATTAGAAGAAGAAGAGCAATCTAAACCTAAAGTTACCAAAAGGAAGGAAACAGTAGATTAGAGAGGAGATAAATAAAATAGAAAATAGAAAACAATAGGGAGAATCAATGAAAACAAAAATTCTTTGAAAAGATAAACAAAATTTGTATACCTTTGGCTAGACTGACTAGAAAAAAGAGGAAACATAAAATATTGTTAATATTCTATCTTATATTTGCATAGGTGACAAATATGAAAAGAAATAGGGGGAAAAACTCATTCTAGTTATCTATTGTTTTAACATTGTACTCCGTTATTCTATCTCAAGGTATAATATTTAACAATATATCTTAAAGGTTTTGAATTACTTCTGTAGTGTTAAAGGAAATATGTCCCTCAGGAAGGAAATATTTCTTCTTTTAGTTTTTCTATGTATATAAAAGAAAAAAAAAACGTATATAGCACAAAATCTTTCACAAGATACCAGCATGTCATTTGATATGTGCACATCTTCCTGTTTCTTTCTTCTATAAATGAAGATTAGAGAATGAATTTATATAAAAGGAATTTACATTTTGATTCTTATTCTGATTCAGTTGTTTTCCTTCTTTATTATATATGTCACATGTGCAAAACTTAAGGCAAGAGAGAAGCTTACCTATTAAAGATGCAGGAGACTTGGGCCTATTCTTTAGGAGTCATTCATTTTTCATTTTTTTTGTTTGGGGGATGGACACAACCAACAAAGCCCACCAATTACAAGAGCCTGAAGAATAAAGAGAATAACAATGTTCCCTGTTCCCTGTGATAATTTTCCTTAGTTTATTCCCTATTCAAAGTCTTGTATACATAGTCTAAAATAATTTAAAGTACATGTATTCATAAAAAAATAAAAACCGCTTCTCTTATTTTAGAGGCAAAGTTGGACAAACATAATAGTGTTTTTGGACAGTTTTCCTTGATTTGCATTCTACCTAATATGGAATAAAGCCTTTTGTGCTCCAATATCTAAAAAATTAATTATAAAACTTATTAAATCTTGATCTGACATTCTTCTTTTAACAGTGCACAGTGTTTCACTATAGAAGGGTCAATATTATACTTGTAACTTCCTCAAAATATTATAAATGTTTGTTGAGTAATGATTTTTTAAAATATTTATATGATAGCTATGGCTCTTATTAATTAGAATCATATTCCCTTTTTAAAAAACCTAATACATTACAAAGTCTTAATGGCTTAGAGAGTAAAAGTTATATATACTATCAATGTTATCAAAAACATATATTTTATTTTATTTTATTTTATTTTTTAAAAACATATATTTTAATGTGGGAATCTACCCTCCATGTTTTATTTTGTTTTATTTCATTTTATTTTATTTTATTATTTTATTTTATTATCTTATTTTATTATTTTATTTTATTTTATTTTATTTAATATTTTATTTATTTATTCATGAGAAACACAAAGAGGAGAGAGAGAGAGAGAGAGAGAGAGGCAGAGACACAGGCAGAGGGAGAAGCAGGCTCTATGCAGAGCCTGACGTGGGACTCCATCCCTGGTCTCTGGGATCACACCCTGGGCTGAAGGTGGCGCTAAACTGCTGAGCCACTGGGGCTGCCTCCACCCTCCCCATGCTTTACATCCCAGAATAGGAATTTTGACTCAACAACTCTAATAACCCTAAGTATCATAGAGCTCTATAATCTTTAAAACATTGTTGGATGAATTCCTTTTTGTACCTAATAATTTCTCAAAGTAATAATGATGTGGAGAAAGGCAAAATAAAAAGAATTAAACTTCATTATAACTTAACAGCCCATTCATTGACAAGTACTTGACACAGGCAGAGCGACCTTTGTCAAGGAGTTCAGCTGCTTCCCTGTTAACACTTTGCTAGAGGCAAAAGGACAACACTAGCTTGACATTAGCCTGATCTCCAGGATCTTGTAAACTCCCTTTGGAAACTTCCTTTACTCTACCCCCCAAGATATATGTTAGCAATTATCCTCCAAGCATATGGCCCGTGGATATATATCTGAAGGATCTGCTCATTAAAGTTTTACTAGACAGTAATAAATGACCTTTCCTTAACAATAGCTAGCTCCTTAAGGTCCTGAAAACTTTGCTTCCAAATTCCTTAGAGACTTAGGCTATTCCCTAAACCCCTCCGATTTGAAAGTATATAAACACTCCTCACAATCCCAGTGCAGTTCTTTCTGCCCATGAGTTCTGTCCCTGTGCTTTAATAATAAAACCACCCTTTTTGTACTGAAGATGCCTGAAGAATTCTTTCTTGACCATTTGCTCTGAACCCCCTACATTTTCACATCAGTGAGTTCAAATTACAGTATGTACAGTATGTACAGTATGTAGGCTTTATTTTATTTTTTTGCCTTAAAAAGTCTCCTCTCACAATGTATTTGAAAATGACTGATTTTAACTTGAGTTATGAGATCTCCCAAGATCCTGCTTCTTCAAATCTATAATGAGAATACCACATATCTTTCAGTTGGGAAAAGAATATAAGATAAAGAATGTTAAAGTGCTTTGTATGCTATAATGCACTCTCTGCCCATAACGTCATGCTCAAGGGAGATTCTGAAATTTGGTAAACATGACTAGTTTGTGACTTTATAGAAATAAATCACATTCTTTTAGCTTTCCTATTTCCAAACTGAAAAACTGGATTTTTAGACTGTACTTTTAGAAATGTCGGTCATACCAAGATTTATTAGCGCCCACTATCTGCTAGTGGGAGTATGAACTTCATTGCCTGTTTATAATGCACAGATGAACACAGCAGTATTCTTCGCTTCACTCTTTGTCACTAAATTTAGTGCTTCTTAAATTGTTCATCTGAAATTCTGCTCTTGGTTGAGTATTGTGAATATGGGCCTAGGGGAGAAACAATGGGAACAGGCATGCCCCAGTTTCAGGAGAAGATAAATAGTCCATCTCTTGCTGACCTTCAAAAAAGCAATGAATAGAACTGCCCACAGTATATTACATGTGATTGTCCATTATAAGGAGAAGATTCTGTTTCTAAATATTTTATCCAATACTCTTCCCTTGGGCTTTTCATGGTACCTTTTTTCTTACTGAAGTACAATGAACAAATTTCTGCTCAAATAAATTAGCTTTCCAGTTTTGACTCTTAGCTGAGTTGAGTCGATGAGTTAATGCACTAACATGAAAACATGAGGAATAAAAATATCACGAATGGATGAAAACTGAGTGTATAGGAAAATAATTTTTTTTGGATATGAGTACAGCACTAGAAACATCACAACTCCCACTACCATCCCTCACCAAGGGACTGTTTTCACTATTTGTCACCCAGCGTTTTATATAGCCTTTTGGCTACATAGATATACTGGTAAGATCTCCCCCTCTATAGTAACTAGAAGCACATGTTCAGCCTCTTATAAATATAGTGAAGCTACAAAATGGTATGTAGATCAGATGAACTATTCAGTATGCCTGTATCACCAGCAATGTGGGGTTTCTTTAAGCATGCATACTTGAAGGTGGTTTAAGTGAATGATTAATTTATCTCTTATCAAAAAGCTTGGATGATATGACAATTTGAATAGGGGTCTGAAAAGAGATGATCTAAATCATCTAGAAATCTATATTAGTGGTTAACTACTTTCTCATAATTTATCACTAAGAATATGCTATGAATATAAAAACACTGATAGGAGCTCTATTATGTAGTTTTCAAATTTATGAAATTATTTTTGGTCTGTTGAGGAAGAGATAATTTACTATAGTTGACTTTGCCATCTTGGTTCCTCTTTGGTTTGCTCCATTCTGCATTCTTCATAGATTCTCTTATAGTTTAGTTGGTATGAGCCTGGAAAATAGATGTAAATCTTAAATTTCTTATCCATACCTGTGACAAGTTTGTCCAAAAAGTGAGTTGTCTAACAATTTAGTTGTCTCAACATCTATATTAGGTTGTTAAAATTGTTTCTAATCCTCAACAGTTTAAAAAAAGGATGAAATATTCAACTTCATGAAATGCTCACATATTTTGTTCCCTCCATTTCTTTGCATTTGTTGCTTTTGACATTCAACTTTAAGCAGCAGAAACCATTTCTTCCTTGGCCAAATCATTTTTAAAAGAAAAGGCAGTATTATAAAATCAACGAGTAACTCTAATTTGAATGAGTAGTTTGACAGTACAAGTCAAGATTGCTAACATAAAATGCATCATTTGAAATAAAAGAAATTTAGGTCATGGCATTCTTTTCCTCTCCCATTTCCAGGAATAGGTCACAAACTCTTGAACCTCTACAGAGTTTGTGCATTTACTTTATCCAAACAAAACAAACAAAAAATAAATAAATAGGATTTAGCATTCTTTGTAACTCTGTTGGGAAAAAAGTGGATAGATGAATGGGTCCAGATTTTCAAAAGATAACCTCTATTGAATTGGAAGGCATTTCAGTTTCTTGGTTTTCAGCATATTTCTTCCGGAATTCTTTAAATATAAGCCTATACAGTATTTTAAAATAATTACATTAACACTCATTCATTTTTTTTGTGTGGGTTACTAGCAAATTTGGATGTGTTAGAGAAACTCAGCATATGAAATTTCTATTAATGAACTCTGACATCTTTTTCAGGCATTTTAATTCAAATCCCTCCTACCTGCCTAATCACCAGGTGGCAGTGTAGTAGCACTCATCCATATCTGTCTGCAAAACCTCAATAAAAGTGGCATTGCAAAGATATTTTCACATTACACAAGCAGAATTGCTGGGGTTTATTTTTTTTTTAAGTGAGCTCTATGCTGAATGTGGAGCTTGAACTCACGACCCCGAACATTGCATGCTCTACCAACTGAGCCAGCTAGGGTTTTAATTTTTTGTGTATGTTACTCTCTCTCAATATTAAAATAGCCCTGCATACATTTTTCCCAAATTGCCTTCTTTCTCTGAGTACTATGTAGATAGTTTCCTTCTCTAATTTTCTAAACTGGAAAAACTGAATTTATATCATCTAACTGTTCTTTGTTGTCTTACAGTTTTAAGTAAGAACCTTTTATATATCATAGTAGGAAATAAATTATGTATTTTTTTAACAGCAGTTTCAACGATTGGATTAAGGCAGGGTTGCCCACAGCTTCAACAGAACCATATGCCAGCATACTACAAACCCCTAAGACAAGAATTCTGACATTTTATTTTTCCTTATCTAAACTTCTCCAGCTGTCATTATGCCATCTGAGACAAGTTTTCAGTCTACAGTATTATTCCACTGTATCAGTTCTTTTGTATTTGCACAATGTCCATTCAGCATTTCACTGGGACAAAAGAACCAATTTCAACATTTGGTTTCAGATACGCAGAATTTATTAGTTGTTTAAAAGTATGCCTGGATTCTTCTTTTTTGCCGATGGAAATTCAGACATCCCAGTTATGTCATCTGATCCATGTCAATTAGTAAGTACAAAGCCTACAACTTACAACATTTATGTTTTCTGACTTTAGTGTCCTGTCATCCCCAAACACTATTGATGGACTGGAAAAAAGGAATCTAGGAATGTCTCCCAAACTCTGCATGTAATTTTCTCCTATATTTAGAGCCAGTGGCAGTGGAGATTGTCTTTACCTTTAGAGGAACTCTGCAGATACTATTTGGGAAGCAGAGGAAAGGACCTTTATTCTGTAGAATCTGAGGTTACCAGATTCTACCAATACATTTTTTTAAAAGTTGACTACACAAAACCTTTCGAAAACAAAAAGGGAACTACTATATGATCTGAAGAGTCGGTGGCAGTCATAGAAGACAAATTGAAAAATATTCAGACTTTGACTTGGGAAAGCCTTTCTTCTATAGCTAGTCTGCCCGTTACACTTCCAGCAGTTACCCTAAATAAAGTGGTCCAACCCACAGCTAAGCTAGAAAATGATACAGTCATAATTCATGTCAAGCTATTAGCAACTACTTTTTACTTATGTATAACTTTATTAAGCTATATTAGAACATTTTACAAAACATTTAAAAATTAAGTTAAAAGGGATAAAGCCCCAAATTAGGAATCTAAGATTTCATATTTTACTTCAGTCTTTATAATGGATTTGTTCCCAGGCTTGAGGTGCTCTTGGTTTGCACTAAAATTCCAATTAGGGATAAGGCTCAACTATACATCCTAGTTGGTAAAGTTTTATGTAACTCCATTTGCAAAAAGCAGATAGATGAATGGGTCCAAAATTTCAAAAGATAATCTCTATTGAATTGTAAGGCATTTCAGTTTCTTGGTTTTCAGGATGTTCTTTCTGGAATTATCAAAGATAAGCCTATATAGTATTATAAAATTAAATTAACATTCATTCAACCTATGCAGTGCAGACTAAAATGTCATGCTAACATGGAAATTTTAGCTTTTTGTCAACAGCTATAAGGCGAAATGTATTGTGAAAAATAATTTTAAGATGTTAGATGTTAAATGTCTCAGTTTTTACTAAAATTTCATATAGATTTATTTCTATTTTCATGACTCCAAGGTCATTCTTTTCTAAGACAAATTTTATAAAAATTATTTTAAAATAAATATTCAGTTAGATAATAAGTAAAGATTTTGCATGGATATTTTTCTTTCTCTTAGTGTAAATCAAATATTTCTGGAGATCTTATAATTTGAGAGCTAGAAAGTTCTTTGAATATTATAGGAAAACGTATTTGGTGTATAAATGGCAAAACTGAGACACCGTGAAGTTAAGTGATTTATGTAAAATGATGCAAATAGGGCAGCCCGGGTGGCTCAGAGATTTAGCTCCGCCTTCAGCCCAGGACCTGATCCTGGAGTCACAGGATCAAGTCCCATGTCAGGCTCCCTGCATGGAACCTGATTCTCCCTCTGCCTGTCTCTTTCTCACTCTCTCTCTCTCTCTGTCATGAATAAATTAATAAAATATTTTTTAAAATTTTTAAAAATGATGCAAATAATTAGTGGTGAAAGAGTAACACATTTGGATAAATAAGCCTGGATTCAAATCCCAGCCAGATTGGTAACCAGTTTTGGACAAATCACTTAACCACTCTGAGCTTAAATTTCTTGATTCATACAATGAAAATGAAAATTGTGCCTTTCTCCATGCTTGTGGCAAGAATTAAGTAAAATACATCATAAGTGTTTGTATATATAATAGTCATAGCAATTCTTTATGTGATTGTGATAGGTTTCATCTGGCCTGTATTAGGTATTAAAATGATTTTTTATTACTTTTCAAAACACAAATTCTGTTTTGTAAAGGCAGGAGGGGGAACGGAAATACAAATTGCAGCAGGAGAAATTAAGTTTGGCCCTCCCTTCCATCAGCCTTGAGTAGATATTGTTCACTGTTTTATTTCTGTGTAGCACTGAATCAAGAGGTGACACCACATTCTCCCATCTCTTCCCTGCTATTTGCAGACCATATCTTCCTCACACTTGCACAGCTATGGCATCCTTTGCCTTTTTCACATCTATTATCAAAGGAGCTCATCATCACTCCCCAACCTTCACTGAACATTTGGACACCTGTTTCCTAGTCCATCTTTCCACTTTAGTTGGTGCCAAGTGTGGATGTTATTTAAAGTTCCAACTCCCTAGCCTATGTTGTCTCCCATTGTAAATCATTCAGAGAACACTATATGGCATAGAAGTTTTCCCAAAGGAAAGAAAACAAAAATAAGATGTTCAATTAAAGGCATAAATATTCTAACTTTGAATAGATAAATAATATATAGATAAAATATTCAAATAATAATAGTATATACTTTAATACATGATTTATTAATGTGACTGAAATTTCTAAATTAATCATACTATTGCCAAACTAATCATATGGTATGGACATAATCAGACTAAAAGTGAGCAAGGTGTGGTTTATATATGCAAAATTATGATGATAGGAAAAGAAGATGGAATACAGTGAATTATCTGGTAAATTGTGTCCACCATTAGGTAAATGGTGTCTCCAATCTAACTTCATGGCTGAATTAAACTAAACTCCTTAATAATTATTTCATTATAAAGTAATTTTTATAGGTATAATTTTAATTAGACAAACAGCTTGGAAAACAAAACATTCAAAAATATATCAAAAATACCTTTTGTTTAAAAAAAGAGGTAGTGAATATTATTATACACATTTGTGGCCTCTACTGTTCTATCCCTGTTTGTTTTGCTGCCTGCTGAAGTAAGCACTCAGAAGCATCAGTGATAACTACTCTTGTATCCACATTAGATCCTGTGTTATAATGCCTCATATAAGTGACTAAAACCTTCAGATAAATACAAGGTTCAAAATCATGGGCCTCTAATATATAGCTAGTTAGAATCATCTTGCCTCAGTTAAGAGTTCTCAAGTTGAATGGAAATCATAGCAGCTGTTGTAGGATACAGCTATACTTAATCATCTGCCCCATCTGGCCTAAGAGTGGTGTGAGCAGCTCTGCCACATTTGGGTCCCAGCCATTGATCCATAATGGCTGTGAGTCCTTTCTATGGCTCCACCGGGGCTGGGAAGCAAATACGCAGCCCTGCCCAACTGCTGAATATGGCACCCATCCCAGTTGGCTAGAAAGCCTGACCAGAGCATGTGGGCAGCCAGAGACCCCATCATATAGCAGCACGTGAGCAAGTTATTAGGCCAACTATTCTATCCCACTGTTCCCAGATGGTGGCATACCCCTTGATCTCAGAGCATGAGCAATGACCTAACCCAAAAAGAGACACTGATAGCAAGCCCCGCCTGCCCAAGGATGCTACCAGCTGACCCATTCAGATCTCAAAGCTGAGCTGGAGTCTGGAGGACAAGGCTACTTATTCAGATGTGCAAATACTAATGCAAGGAATCAAGGATCACAAATAAACAAATAGACATGAAACCAACAAAGGAAACTAACAAAGCTCTTTTGGTAACCAAAAGAGATCAGGGGTAACTATACTTAGACAAAATAGACTTTAAGAGAAAAATGGTCAAAAGGGTCAGAGATGGTCATTCTGTAATGATAAAGGAGTCAATCCATCAAGAAGATACAATAATTGTAAGTATTTATGTACCCAGCCAGCATCAGAGTACCTAATATATAAAGCAAAAACTCATAGTGCTAAAAGGAGAAATAAACAGCAGTAATAGTTGGAGACTTTAACACTCTACTCTCAACTATGGATAGATCATTTAGACAGAGAATCGATAAGAAACAACACTATAGACCAAACAGATATATACAAAACATTTCATCCAACAGCAGAAAAATACATATTATTCTTAAGTGCATGTGGGACATATTCTATGATCAATCATATGTTAGAGCACAAAATAAGCCTGAGCAAATTCAAGAAGTTAGATATTGGGGCACCTGGGTGACTCAGTGGTTGAGTGTCTCCCTTTGGCTCAAGTCATGATCCTAGTGTCCTGGGATCGAGTCCCACATCAGGTTCCCTGCAGGGAGCCTGCTTCTCCCTCTGCCTATGTCTGTTCCTCTCTCTTTGTCTCTTATGAATGAATAAATAAAATCTTAAAAAAAGAAGTTAGAAATTATATCAAGTATTCTCTACAACCACAGTGGTGGGAAACTAGAAATCAATCACTGGAATAAACCTGGAAAATTTACAAATATGTGGAGATAAAGCAACACACTCTGTAACAAACAAAGGGACAAAGAAGAAATCAAAAGGGGAAAAAATATCTTGAAACAAACTAAAATGGAAATACAACATACCAAAACCTACATAATATAGCAAAAGCAGTTCCAAGAGGAAAGTTTCTAGCAATAAGTATATACATTAAGAAACAAAAACAATCTCAAGTATATAACCTATACTTAACAGAATTAGAAAAAGAATGTACTAAACCCAAGTTAGCAGAAGAAAGGAAATAATAAAAATTACAGCATAAATAAATAAAATAGAGAATAGGAAAACAATAGAAAAGATTTAAGAAACTAAGTTAGATCTTGGGAAATCTAACTGATAACATAAAATTGACAAACCTAAGCAAGACTAACCAAGAAAAAAGATTACCCAAATCGTAAATGATTACCACACAAATACAAAGAATTAGAAGAGATTACTATGAACAACTATATACCAACAATTTAATAACCTAGAAGAAATGGGCAAATTTCTAGAAACATTTAATCTACCAAGACTGTGTCATAAAAAAATAGAAAATTTCAATAGACTAATAATGATTTAAGGAGATTGAATCAATAATCAAGAACCTCTCAGTAAAGAAAAGTCTAGGACCAGATGGTTACAGTGGTGAATTTTATCAGCCATTTAAAGAAGAGTTAAGGACAATCCTTTTCAAACTCTTCCCAAAAAAATTGAAGAGGAGGAAACATTCCAAAACTCATTTTAGAACAACATTACCCTGTATCAAAGTCAGATAAAGACACTACAAGAAAAAGGAATTCCAGGCAAATGTTCTCAGTGAATATAGATGCAAAAACTCTCAATAAAATAATAGCAAACCAACATCCTAGGAAAAAGGGAAAAAACTCATTTACATTGGTCTTGGCAATTATTTTTTTGGGAATGACACCTAAACACAAGCAACAAATGCAAAAATAAACAAGTGAGACTACAGCAAACTAGAAACTTATACACAGTAAAAGAAATGATCAGCAAAATGAAAAGCAACTGTGGGATGGGAGAAAATATTTGCAAACCACCTATTTGATAAGAGGTAATAATATCTGGGTGAGCCACCTGGGTGGCTCAGTCAGTTAGGCATCTGCCCTTGGCTCAGGTCATGACCTTTCCTGGGATGGAGCCCTACGTTGGGCTCACTGCTTAGCAGGGAATCTGCTTCTCCCTCTCCCTCTGCCTCCTCCACTCTATTCATGCTCATGCTCGCTCTCAAAACAAGAAAAAAAAAGAGGTAAGGATATCCAAAATATTTAAGAGTTAAAGAACTCATGCAACTCAGTAACACCAGCAAAAGTAACCAAATAAAAGAATGGGAAAAGGACCTGAATAGACATGTTGCAAAGAAGATGGTCAAATGGCCATCAGGTACATGAAAAGGTGCTCAGTGTTAATAATCATCACGGAAATACAAATCAAAACCACAAGATATCACCTCACACCTGTTAGGATGGCTGTTATCAGAAAGACAAGAAGTAAGTGCTGGTAAGAAGTGGAGAACCCTTGTGCACTGTTGGTAAGAATGTAAATTAATGTGTCCATTATGGAAAACAGAATAGACGTTCTTCAAATATTTGAAATACAACTACCATATGATCCAGAGATTCCACTGGCATATATACAGACAAAATCACTGTTTCAAAGAAATATCTTCACCTTCATGTTCACTGTAGCATTATTTATAATACCCAAGACATGGAAACAACTTAAATGTCTGTATACAAATGAATAAAGAAAATATAACATTTATTTCTATACATATATGTGTATATATGCACATATACATACATAATATATATTATATAGAGAGGTGTATATATATGTAATATTTATATATAGTGGAATATATTATTCAGCCATAAAAAGAAGGAGATCCTGCCATTTGTGACAACATGGATGAACCTTGAGGTATTATGCTAAGTGAAATAAATTAGGCAAAGAGAAATACTGTGTGATTTTACTTATATATGGAATCTTAAAACACTTGTCTCAAAGATGGAGCAGATTGGGAGTTTTCAGAGATGGGGAGTTGAAGGTTGGGGAAATGGGTGAAAGTGATAAAAAAGTACAAACCTCAGTTATAAGGTAAATTAGGTTCTGGGGGATGTAATGTACAGTATGGTGACGTAGTAAACAATATACTATATTATATATTTGAAAATTGCTTAGAGCTAAGATTAGATCTTAAAAGTTCTTATCATAAGAAAAAAATGTTTTTAACTATGGGTGGTCATCATAAACTATTGAGGGAACTATTTCCCAATATATACCTAATCAAGTCATTGTGTCATACACCTTAAACTTGTACAATGTTATATATCAATTTTATCTTAGTAAAGCCAGGAGGGACAGAAAGAGAAAGGGCACTGGGTAGAGGGTGTCCAACCTAAGTTAGATGAATTAGGGAGGGAAGGCCTTTAAGGTAATTATATTTGAGATATGATCAGAATACCAAAAAGGAGGCACTCTAAAGTTTGGAAAAGAGTATTCCAGGAATAGGGAAAAATAAGTTCCAAAGCCCCAATTTTGAGGAAATTAAATAATAAAGTTTAATAACAAGTCTCTTATGAGGCAGAATTATGAATGAGAACAAAGGACAAATCCATTAGAGACAAATGGATCTGGGATGAATTCCCATTACCTGAAATATGATGTTGAACAAATTAGCTAAACTCTCTGCACCTCAGTTTCTTCATTAGCAAAATGCAGATAATAACTGCCTAGTAAAGCTTTTTCAATTACTAAATGAAGTTATATATGTGAAGATTCTTTGCATGTAACTCTTTATTCCATACTCTATTGAAATTACGTAACCAGATGTTGACATATTATCCCTTTAATTCATGAGATGCTGTTCCAAAATAACATTGAGAGAGAGGGAGAGAGGGAAATTGATGTGTTTCCTTATGAAGAGGAATTAGACTATTTCATGTATCTAGTAGGAGAAAATAAAATTTTGCCTTCCAAAAGAAAAGTCTGCATCTCTCTTATTATTTTTCTAATAGCTAATTAATGAATATGTAGAGAATGGTAATATGAAAGAAACATTACATATGAGATTATCTGTTACTACTGCAATCTGTTTCTTTATATGTTAGACAACTGAGGTTCTCGTTTGCTTCAGTCAAATTTTGAGGAAAATTTTTAGATTTGGGAGACTCATTTAATTAACTAGTGAATATCTAAATATAGGAATGGTCAGAACCCCAACATTGTATAGGGAATGAGAAAAGCACAAGAGGGTATATACACAAGAGTATATGAAAAGAGTATATGAAGGGTATATGAAAGAGAGGGAAATACCTAAACTGAGGATGCTAGGGAATACACATGGAGAAATGTATGTCCTTCATAAATATATTTTAACTGGGGTCAGGAAATACAGTGGTAATCAAATGCTAATTTGATTTATACCAAACAGAGGTAAATACAGTGGAGTGTGTGCATGTATGTTGGAGAAGGGGGTTTAGTTCTCCAAAACTGCTTCTGGTTAAAACAAGCATTCTCATGATTAAAATAAAATTTCCAACAGGGAAAAAATTCAATATGTTGCATAAAGGAAATGATATTTTTTTCAAGGGAAGATGAATTTTAAGTATAATATAAAAACAATAATTTAAGAGATCCTGGGATGCCTGGGTGGCTCTGTAGGTTAAAGCGCTTGCCTTCCCCATTTTCATAATCTCAGGATCCTGGGATGGAGCCCTCTGGTGGGCTCCCAGCTCACTGGGAAGTCTGCTTCTCCTTCTGTCCTTCCCCCACTCGCACACTCACATGCACACTCTCAAATAAATAAAATCTTAAAAAAAAAAAAAAAAGGATTCTAATTGATTTACAAAATGCTTAAGTGACTTGTTAGGTACATTGTTCAGTGAATTTTCTCCAGCGTAACTTTTTTAGATAAGTGCTAATATATGTACATGTCAGTTATTTATTTTAACAGATCAACATTTTTCTGTCATATTGATTTCTATTTCACTTCTTCCTAGGGTTGTTACAGTTAATTGGTAGGTAGTATGAGTTGTCAAACAGGGAATTTTATCATGCTAATAGACTGAAGTGATGGATAGTGGTTTAGTAATCACAGAACACTGATTTTGTGTGGTCTTGTTTTAGAGAAAAAGAGGCGCTATAACTTATTTTAAAGATACAATCAAGCCAGAGAAAACATAAATGAGATATAAAAGATACAGTGAGTGTATATGGATAGAAAGGTTGAGAAAGAGGCAATAAGAAATAAATGCGGAAAGAAAGCTTTCAGATATTACTCACCTGAATTTCACATTTATTGATTAATAGCATGTCAATACAAGAGATGCTTGAAGAATATCTCAGCCCCATTTGTTGCAATTCAAACTTCAATCTCCTCAATGTTCTCCATTTTACTTCAAAATAGAAAAATAAAAATTCTCCTCTCTCAAGGCTTTCTATCACAACCATAAATTTAGCTCTGGGACTCTCAACTTCCATAGCTTTCTTTCATTTTTTTTCTAATATTATCATATGATAATTGTAATGAAAATAATCAAGTCTCTGCTTGTCACATCAGCTTTCAATAATTGTGACAGCAAATTACTTTGGAAAGAGAAATTATTAAACTGATAAAGTGGTCATTTCAGTGGAAAAATTGTTCCAATACTTACACAGAAGTGTTATTAAAAATGGGAAAACAAATCAACTGACCATGACAATATAATGAAAATGAATTGACCTAAGCATATATACTTTGTGTGCTTGTATTCATATTGCCCTGAGTCTGCTGCATGAGATTTTTCAATAAATACCATCTTGTCAGCCAGGGCCAAAAATTTGAAGATGTGTGATCCTATTAAAATGTTTTAGTAATTTTACCCCCTTCTCATTTTTTCTCATTTCTCATAAAGAATGGAGTAGAAAAAAACAAATGTATATAGAAAATCTATAATGGATTTAAATGAGGGGGCATGTGTAGAAATAAGAATTGTTATTGGAGACATACTAACTTCAGTAAATGTTAATCACAATTAATACATCTCGCTTTATTTACTTAAACATTGTTCAATTCCCCCAAAATACAGTCCATATATGGGCTTTAATTTTGCTGCACGACTGTGTTCTCAGCATATAAAGTACTTTCAAGAAATAATCTATTGGATAAATGCATACATGTTCTAATTCTATAGAAAAAAATGGCAAAAACCAGCCTCTTGGCTTTGGGGGTACATATCTGAACATTGATTGGAATGTGCATTAAGAAGCATACAGTTTTAACTGTCTTGGGAATCTGTTTGTTTCTGAAATCAGAAAGCCAAACTTTGCCAGTTGGGAGATTTGGTGAGCTAAAGTGGGTTTAATTTTTACTTACAAAAAGGCAAAATCAATAGGGAAGTGAAGCAGTCATAGGATATACCATGACTCTATTTTGAATAGAAGGGCTCTTTTTGCCTAACATCTCCAGGTAATTGTTTAAACTTCCACATTTATTTTGTAGGAGTAGGAAAAGCTGCAGGACGTCATCACCCACCCATGTGCTCAAACCCAAAATTCTAGAGGTCTAGGTATCTTTTGTCTTCCTTATACTCTGTTAGTTTAACCTTTCTAACTTTAAAATGTGTTGAATCTACTCAGTTTTTTCATCTCCATGGCTAGTCCAGAGCACCATTACTTTTCTCCTGTGTAACCACAATAACCTCCTTCCTTGTTTTTGCCCTCCCTCTCAGTCTTTCCTCCACGTAGCATCCTGGATGGTCATTTTTTAGTCAATCCAATTATGCTGTCCCCCTGCTTTGAAGATGCAGGTGTCTTCCAAATCCACTTAGAATAAAACTCAAAGTTCGTAACATGGCCTATGAAACTTTATATAATCTGCACCTCTCTTAGCTTATAACTGCAAACTCTAACACACTGTGTTCTAGTGACTGGCCTTTTCTCTATTCTGTAAGAGCACAAAGTGTTTTTTCCCACCCCAGGGCCTTTGTACACGGTACACCCCATGCCCATATACTCTACTCCCAGATGCTCACATACGTGGCCACTTAGAATTCATATTCACGAACTGTGGCTCCCAGTTCAGCTGCATGTTTTAGTAAATACAGTTTTATTAAAACACAGCTACGCTGTTTGTGTATGACTGCCTTTGCACTACAACATCAGAGTTTAATGAGTTGGTGAACCAAGTTGGTGAGCCATAGAGATACAGACCAAATGGCCCGCAAAACCTAAAATATTTGATTTTGGGTCCTGAAGTAAAGACCTGACTGAAGAGACTCATTTTGGAGATGTTGTAAGAAAAAGAAGTAACCTTTGTTAATGCAAATCATTGAGGGGTTTTATGTTACCACAACCCAATTTAGCCATACTAAATTAATACAAGGAAAATGTAGAATACATTGTAGATAAAAATGGAATGGTTTTTAGGTCAATGAAATAAGTCATCTTTAGCCTATGTAGTGGTATTTCCTTGTTACAGCTTCTTGGGGTGTTCAGTGTATCTTTACTAACCGTTCTCTCACATCTCTTGTGATTGAGAACAGATGGCTGCAATGATTTTCAGATGATGTTCTATGATCTGAGAAACATTGAGCAATCTTTAATCGTCTTGAAATTCTTAAGAAATAATTTGTTATTTATTGGGGAAAAAATGAGCTGCAAGGTATTTTTTCTTCCAGAATGCCTTAGCATGGAAAGTACCCAGAATTAGGGCAAAGTATCAGGTGAGACCATCTGCAATTCAAGTATTCTGATTTCAACTGCCTTTTCTATCAATACATAAAGATCTGTGTTCTGCAAAACTATAAATTCTGAATATTAAGCAGTTAATGAATAAAGAATCAGAGAAAAAAATGGTTAGAATGTTACAACATTCAGATAGGTGTATGTAAAGTTGAAATTGTAATTTGAGGTAAAATATTTAGTAAAAGTCATTAAAGCTTTTTTTAAAGAGTCATTAAAGCTTTTTTTAAAGAGTAAAATATACCTAGTACTCTTTAAAAACATGAGATTATTCCTTTTATTTAATATGATTTTTATTATTTTATGAACAATAAGTGGAGTTAACTTAAAATATAAAGAAAAAGGAAAAATATATATGAATTTTACCACTCAGCAGTTGTTAATCACACTGTATTATTTGGGGCTAGTTGTTAAAGTTTGTCTATATCCATATCCATCTGTCAAAAGTTTTATAAAATTTAGATCATACATTATAGTCAGTTTCATATCCTGGATTTTTTTTGTCATTATGAATGATTTGTATTTCTTAGATATTCTTAGAAAATCTAATTTATTAATACAATAATTTCATTGAAGCCATTGCCCTATTTTAGACAGTTTTTTGTTTAATACATTTTATTAAAAGTGCTATTAAGAATTTCATCCCTTTTTGAAATTATGCAAATTTTACTTACATTGTAAACATTATTGAATGTTTAGATAACTGATGCATATCAACAAATTGCTTTCTATATAGTCTGTACCAAATTTTTACTCTCATGTTAAATATACATGAAGGTGATATCCTAATTTATGCTCACTAGAAATGTCACCTTTTTTGTTGTTTTTATCTTCCTAGTTTCATAGCAAAAAATCTATTCTAATGTATTCTTTCAAATACTTTTATTGTTATTTGGCATTCATCAAATACTTAAGTTTTCTTTGTAATAAAGTCTAATGCTGGGTTTTCTGTTCTGTCTCATTGGTTCATACTATACCAAAATAACTTATATAATGGATCCTCTCTTCTTACTTATTTGGGTTATTTCTCCAGTGATAATAGCCAAGTGATAATGGTAGCTGAAGTTTCTTGAGTTCTTAGTATGTGTTAGCTATGCTGCTAAGCAGACCAATCTCTGTCTCTGCTGCAGTGCCGATCAGTGGCTGTGGCTGTTTGCTGAGGCTGTTATAGGATATTACCTTTCAGTCTTCTCCAAATGTCTTCTCATTATGGGAATCAGAGGATGTGACTGTCTGGAATATGATCTCCTTATGATGGAAAGCAGAAGGGTACAGTTGGCAGAAACTGGCCATGCCCCTGTAGTCTTTGCTTTAAAGTGGAAGCTGGTCAGTTTGTCATATGGCTAACTGCAAGTCATAGAGCTAAAAACAACATCAGTGGAGCAGAAACAACATTGAGGATGTGAATATGGGCAATGATTTTAAAGTTCCTCTTATCATGCATGCTTGCTTCTTCTGTTACTTTGTGGTCTTTGTGAGTTCATTGCTTGATCTTACTCAATGATGTCCTTTGGATTCAAATTAAGACTTTATCTTTCAGAGGATATTCAGAAATCAGGGAGGATTTATAATAACTTATTTATTATATAGATAATTAATAAAAGCATGGAGGAATTTAATGCAGGCATTGCTAATAATGGCTTTCTTAAGTTTCTGTAGCAGGAGAATCTTCATCTAGTGTGATGATGTTTCATATAATAATGTTTCATATAATAATGACTTTAAAATGTAAAAGAAATCATATAACAAATGTAGCATTTTACATTTAACTACTGGAGTCTGATTTACAGTAATTAAAAATGATTTTACTGTTCATCATGTATTTCTTTTCCATAGTTGTGGCTTTTAGATGCCTGATTTTATATATATATATATATATATATATATATATATATATATATATCCAGTTACATTTCTTATTTCTTCCTGTCTCTTATGAAACCTTAGGCTATCTGTTTATTTTGGCAACCAGTATGTATCATTTCATGTAAATCACATTTTTATGCAGCTGCTAGAAGCTATTATGAGGATTGCTAAACAGATATGCAAAATCAGTCAGTCATAGTAAAATGAGAAATCTACAAGTTATCAGTGACCGTAAAAGAGACTGAATAGTTTAGTCACTGCTAGCAGTTGTCCTTTTGCATTGAGTCTTTTACCTTGGTCATGTATTAGCTAGATGAAACTTATGTTAGGTCTTAAGGATAAGCTCTTGTTTACCAAGTGAAGAAGTTCCAGGTATTCCAATTGACGGGAAAGCACATAACATTAAAAAAAAGAAAATGAAGGTCTTGATATTAACTGTATGCTTTAGCAATAGTGAAAAGTTTGTCGTCACTGAGGAACTGAGAAATTATAATCTGAAGGTCACGCATTTAAACCATATTCACATGATTTCTGGGTTCTAAATTCTTAGAAAGTTCAGTCTACTTTTGTAAAAGAAGTGCTACAGTTGATTCAATCAAAACAATAATTTGATTAATGTATTTCCCATTAATTTTTGTCCTGCCATATTCCCTAAGGATACAATTTTATATGTAAAAGAATATAATGGAATTGCGTTTTCAGGTAGTGAGGTTTTCTAGGTGTTCTAAAGTGTTTTCTTTCTCAGATGTTTGGAATTCCACAGAGGTGCCTCAGGCTTGAGTATATATGGAAATAAGATAAGTAGATTGATTTCAGTGTCCAAGCCTTTCTTCTAACAGGGCAGTTCTGTTTATAATCAGCTCAGGATTCACCAAAGATTTTATTTGACAAAAATGATGACGGTACTAAAAGAATATCATGTGCTAGGTACTTTTTGGCACACAAGATAGAAATGGGGGCACAGTTGTGGTCTGCTTTCACCCTCTGTGAACTGAGGCTGAGAGCTATGATGAACGAAGCCAACTTTATCTGAATACTAAAATCGTGGCAGTACTTCAGCGGCATGGTCACGAGGAAGGGAGAGGCAGTGTGCTGCCTCAGTACACACTACAGTCTTTGAGCAACTCTCACATGCTCCACCAAGACAGATTCTTAAATGACTTTGTAAGTCCCTTAGGAATCTGCATTAGGTTTAGAGACTACATTAGGCAGCAGCTGCTAGCTACAGCTGAATGATTATCTATTCAAATGGAACAGATTCTAGGGAGGATGTGAAGGGAGGCCTTCCCTCACAGTGACTCTGCAAGGAAGACTCTTGAGCCATGGGAAGCCAGAAGGAGAGCTTCAAGCAATAAGATTTTATGATGCTGCTTAGCCTTTCTAAAATCCTTCTTAGTAGACAGATGAAAAAAAGATGTAGCAATGAAAAGATGCTGGAAAAAGAAAACCTCTAAAACATCTAGAAATAACGTAAAGATGATAAAACTTCAATTTTTTTTTGCCAGCGTGGTTTGCATTCCTACAAATTTTTGTGCTGATGAATGAATTTTGTTATTCTGTAAACTAGATAAGGAGCAAGTGAATATGTGAGCACATCATTTATCACAATGGACCTGATCTATAGAAAATACTCAAGAGGGCGTTATGTGATTTTTCTAAGGACCCTTTTTAGAAATGATTTAATTAAAATGAATGATTGCACAGCTGTTGCATGCAGCAGCATTTTGAAAAGTGCCCATTGCTGCCTCATCAGCAATTAAATATAGGTAAAGGGAAATGCCACTTTCTTCTTGCTGATCATAGATTCACAGATATATTTTCACTTGAATAATTGTAGAGAGGTCTGTGTTCCTGTACCTGGTTCAAATACTGCCATCATGACTATAGCAAACACAATTTTTGAAATATCCTAACAAAAATAGTACATATATTAAAATATCACAAATCCTTCTGTGTAATTATTCTAGTTGAAGAGAGAATTTTTCAAAGCACTTCATAAAAAAAGTACTTTATAGATCAAATACTTTTGGAGATTGCTAAATTAAATAGTTAAATTGGTTTCTACTGCACAAGGCTTTTCATACTTTAGTTGTGAATTTCTGAGAGGAGAAAAGAGTAGAAAATCCCTCCTGTGATTCTATTAAATGGGTGAGTGTGTATGAAGCTATGTGTAGAATATGTAAAACATCTTGAGAAACACAAATGTTCCATAAAATGTAATTAGAGAAATAAGTGTTCTGTGGGTACTTGCTGCTTATTAGCAATACTACGCATATGGACATTCTCTAAAATGGAATTGCTTAATCAGAGAGTCTACATTCCCCCTTGTCTTCTGTTATGATGACTGCAAACAAGCATATTGATCATTTCTTAAATCATATTGATCATACAATCTTCAGGTGATAAGATCAAGAAGTTACTCTGATAATCAGTTTAGTTATTTACCATTTTCCCAGAAACATGTATATAATTCCAGGGGTTTCCAGATCCCTTGAAACTTCTTAGAGTACAGAGAGGGAAAGAGATCCCAATCACAAAAATACTTTGGTGAAAAATAATCTGGGAGTTCTAGAATGAAAGCCTAGATGATTTTGAAAGCCATTCAACTCTAAAATCAAGAGTTGAACTTGGAAAAAAAAAAAAGAGTTGAACTTGGGACGTTTTCTCTGTGGCCAGAAGAAATGAACAGAACAAGTGACAGGGGAAATGAGGAAGGGAATCATGATTATATATTAATGAATAAAGAGGACCCAGGGCTCTGAAAACTCAACATATAACTATTCCATTTATAAAATCCAAACATACGGAGTACCTGAATTGAAGCTCTCAATCTCACCCATGGCAGACTGGATCGCATGAGTAGCTCTGTCTTAAAGTGACCACATAGCAGATGCTTAGTGGTCAGAATACCGACTCTGGAGTCTGACTGCATAGACCAGTTCCACCACTCATCACTGTATGAACCTGAGCAAATCATGCAGTCTAGCAGTATCTTCCACCTCATCAGTAAAATGTGGATAATAATAATAATAATAATAATAATAATAATAAAAACTAGTCCATCAAGTTGTGATGTTCCAATAAGTTAAATTACTTAAAACTCTTATAACAGTATTAGGTGTATATATATATATTCCATATATATATATATGGAAATAGAGAGAGACAGATGAATAGACAGACATTTATATTACTCAGTTTGTTATCATTTATTTTGTTTTGTATCAAAATAGATGGTTTTACTAAGTGGAAGAAGACCCCTTAACATGTTCCTAGTGCCAATAAAGTCTCTCTCATGTCAATCTGTCTAACTATACCCTCAACATTAACAGGAAGGAAGATGTGTCCTCTTCACGTTAAGAAATACATTTTCTATGAAATGCTATTAAAAGCAACTTGTGAAGAGACTATACCTTTAGCAAGAAACTTCAATAGACAGTAGTTTAAATACCCTTGTATGGCTTGCCTTGAAAATATTGCCATTTATAAAATTATTTCTGTGAGGAAAGCTTTTCCTATTATAAATTTTGTAACAACTTTTGTATAATAACCTATGTATTAAAATGAGGACATCTCTTTCAGAATGGGAGAGTGAATAATTGGAAAAATTAATGTTTGCCAGAATGAGTATGATTGTGTCACTTGTATTTGTTAATTGTATATGTTTTAGGCACTTGCATATTTGATATATTTTACATTAAAAATAGTAAATTAATAATCTGTGCATCCCAAAAAAAATAAAATAAAATGAGGACATCTTGCAAAATTTGTGCCCACAATCAGATTCACATTAAAATAGAGAATATTTTGGATTTTGAGAATGCACTTGTTCTACTGAAAAGGACAAAAGGGGAAATAGAACATATGTATGGCAAGGACTTTGATTCTAGGACTATGGCCTTTTGAGAGCGAGCAGTGCTAGGAAGTCTCCCAACAGCTGGGAAACCTCTGACTTGAGATATTTTAAACTATAATACATTCTTTTGCCCATTGTTTTTCAAATCATAATTATGTTAACTTGTAGTTTCAGTGGAAATCAGGTAGGAAGAAAAAAATTGGCTGATGGGCTATGTTGTCTGAAACTGGATGTGACTATGAAAGATATGCCAAAAATAAAAGTTTTTACTCGGGTTTCACAGTTTGAGCATTTTTCCGATAGAATTTCATGAGACATAAACAAGCAGAAAAATACATAAAATAGTTTTATTTTCAAAGAATTTTTCCTTTGGTTCATATTGCTAGCAATATTTGTTTTTTTATAAGGGTAACAAATACTACTTTTGTAGGAATTGTACCCAAGTGCTAGCTTCACCCCAGACTGTGTGGAGTCATGTCCTTGTGCTGTCACTTACCATTTGTGTGACCTTGGTCAAATTCCCTGACCACTCTGGTTTGTATTATCAACATAAAAGAGATAATAATGGTTTCTTAATTCACAGAGTTTCTGTGAGTGTTCATTGAGAACACACATTTTAAGACTTAGAATAAAGGCCTGGAAGATAATAATAAGTGCTGGATAAATTTTGACTGTTGTAATAGTGCGATTACCAAATTGTGTATCAGCTGGAGTCCAAAGTGTTTGTTATTCTATCTTTATAGTGTTTCTTTCCTCTTTACTGATGAGTTTAGCCTTATTTTCAGTGAGGAAAGATGCCTTGTCACCATATGAAGACATATAGTAGATGTGATTCCCATAAAATGATCACTGAACTGTTAACACAGCATTTTGAACTCCGTTAGTATTGCTTTCATTTACCAAAGTCGCCGCTCCCCGGTTTGCAATCATCATTGTGCAGCTTGGTGTGGAAAAGTGTTTAGCTTCAGTAAAGCACAGATATCACTTACACACAAAACTAAGATGCCAACTACATCTGGATACATTCCTACACATTTCTGTTAGTGAGCTGATACACGGGTATGCCGGATCATTCGTATAATCTATATTTGAAATGTGATCCACGGAGAGGCTTCCCAATTTAGAAGCCTGATGTGGCTTATCTTAGGGAACTCTGAAATCTTTAGTTTGACCAGAGAACCATTAGATTCAAACGTTGTCATATCATCAAACAATTTAACAGGTAAGTACAATTCCGTATAGTAATAAGCAGAGAGGAGTGAAACCTGTCCTCAGCGTTCCTCCCTTAATGAGTGCCAGGCCTGAGATTGAGGTGGTAATTTATGGAGCACAGTCAGTTCTTGTAAAAGCTGGACCAAGCAGAGATTTCCTGAATGTGTCACACGCCAGAAATTGTCAAGAGGGTGTTGACAATTGTCAAGGGGTTTGTTGACAAACCCCCCCACCTGGGTTGCTCAGTTGGTTAAGCTCTAACACCTGGTTTTGGTTCAGGTCATGATCTAGGTAGGTATCATGAGATAGAGCCCTGTATCAGTCTCCATGGTCAATGTGGAGTCTACTTGAGATTCTTTCCCCATCTATCCTTCCCCTTCCGCCCCCCCCCACACACACACATATTTTCTCTCTCTCTCTCTCTCTCTCTCTCTCTCTTTCTCTCTCACTCAAATAAATAAATTTTAAAAATCTAAAAACAAAACAAATACCAAATTCTTGGGGATCTGGGTTGGGCTGGGGAATAGGTTAAAGAGGTGATGGGGATTAAGGAAGGCACGTGTTGTGATGAGCACCAGGTGTTGTATGCTGGTGTTGAATCACTATATTATAAACCTGAAACTAATACTACACTGTAAGTTAACTAGCTAGAATTTAAATTAAAAACTTTTTAAAAATACAAATACCAAATCCTTAAATAATCAGTCAGTTAACCAGCAGAGGTAACCATAGGGATCCTACCTCATCAGGAAAATGAGTGAATTAATAATAAGTGCCAATAAGTGCCATTGGAAAACTATACCATGTCCAAAGCTAAAGACTGTGTGGCATTGCTGAATTGACTATAGTAAAGTACTGGACTTGGACTAACAAGGAGTTTATTTAGGGGATGATAGTTAGGCATGATAGTTATTCATTCCTCTCCAACTCCATGTCAGAAAGATGATAATCTCCAGGAGATTTAGAATTTTTAAGCATATGGGACTTTAAAAGACAGTCAACATGCAATGCTCTTATATTATAAATGAGGAAACTGAAATCCCCAAAGGGCAAGGAATTTGCCTAAGAAAAAGCAATTATTTAACAGAATAGAGGAGAATAGATTCCAGATATCCTATTTCCCAGACCAGGGATGAAAACTTCATTGCTTCCTACTTCCTTGCCTCTTTCAGTTTCCTCATTTATTTTTTTCTGTCTTAACGTGTAATTCAAAGCAGCTGCATTTCCTAGGAAATAAATTGGACATCAGAGATTTTTCCTACTATCCATCTTGCATCCTAGCATTTGTTACCATTCTTGTTGCTACCATCAGACATTGAACAAGCAAAAACAACTCTCTGGGTTAGCCAGATAAGAAGGAATAAACTGAGCAGAGTACTTACTGCCCTGGCTAGAACACAGTTAACTTTTAGTAATTGTCCCCTTCTCTTTGCCTTTTGCTGGCATTGCTAGAAATGGCTCTGACTCTTTAAGCTGAAACTTTCCTGCTTTAATCATAGATAACACCTAGAAACCTTCATATATTTAAAGTTATTTATCATCATTCAGGGAAAAGATCTAAAGAGATGTTGAAGGTTTGTCTTTTTTCCTTCCAAAATATATATTCTAATGTCTTCTCAAATATTGTCTGGCTGAGCATCAGGGCCAGTTCCTAACTCTTAGCCTGAGTCTCTAAGAACTGAAATGCACCCCAATCTATGACTGCTCTTCTTCGTTTTTTAAGGGATATCAGTGAAATCTTGAAAGAATTTCAAGCAAAAAGAATACTAATAAATATCTGAATACTCATCTAAATTTATCAAAATGTATCTTACCATATTTGCTTCATAGTTTTTGATGAGATAAAACTATTCCATAGAGTCTGCAGACCCTTAGAAGTTGTCCTTCACCAGTCTTGTTCTTTACCTCTATACACAGAAAATCTGACACTGGTGTTTTATATGTTCAATGTGTGCATGTGATACGTGTGCATGTGTGTGTGTAATTATTTCCATGTTTAAACTTTGAAATATTGTAACATTTTGTACTGGACATTGTGATTTAATGTTAAATATTATGTTTTGCAATTCCTCACTATCAATAAATGAAACCTTAGTTCACTAGTGACTATACAGTATTTAATTATATAAACATCAATTCATTCACATTCATTTATTTTTTTATTCTGTTCATTGGTGATTAAGATTGTTTATAGTTTACTCCAATTAAAAATAATGTTTTAATAAAAGCTTTTCTGTTCATGTCTTACAGTATACCTGCAGATACAGTCCCAGAAAGTGAGCCCTCTTGTGAGATAATTGCTTATAATTTCTACTTCTGTTTTACCAGATCTTGACAGATTGCTCTTCAAAATGATTGCAACAATTCAGATGCCCACAAGCATGTGACGAGAACTTTTTCCGCTAGACACTTTTAACAACATTTGTTATTGTCAACATTTTGTTTTTACCAATCTGATGGATGTAAAATAATGCCTTGTTTTAATTTGCATTTTATGGCTTGCTATTAACATCAACATCTGTTCACATGTTTATTAGCCATTTGGGTTTTCACTTCTGTGAAATGTTTGCTAATGTCCTTTATCTTCTTCAGTTGAAATGTTTGCCTTTTTCTTATTGCATTTTAGTGGTTCTTTATATATTCTGGATACCTACTCTGTGTTTATTAAATGTCTGACAAGTATCTATTCCAAGTCTATGATCTATATTTTCATTTTTTAAATGATATTTTGATGTCCTGAGCACTTTGTGTTTTTTGTTGGTTTTTATAGTCAAATGGGTCAATATTTTCCATCATTGGTTTGTATTTGTTACTAATATTTAATAAAAATTATAATCCAATGTGTAAAAATTAGCTGATATCTTTTTTCCAATAATAAATACACTACAGTCTTTCTTATTTAGATCTTTAATTGACCCAGAATTTTTTTTTGTATAATGTGAAGTAAGGTTCTAATTTTATTTTTTATGTGAATAAATTATTGTTTCTGCCTTGCTTATTAAATATTTAATTACTAATATATACTATTCCCCTTATCATTTAGTGATTTTCCATATATGTGTTGCTTTATCTCTGGACTCTATTCTTATCCCTTTTTCTCGCGTCTAATCCTGAAAAATACAACACTCTTAGTTATCTTACAACTTCCTCAAGTAGAATGAATCTTTATGAAGTCAGAGATCTCCATCAGTTTTGTTCATTGATTTATTGTAAGCTCTTAACATTTGGTACATGAATTGTTTTCAGTGAACATTAGTGGAATAAATATCTTGAGGTGTGAGTATAATTTCCCTCACCAACTTTTTCTATGAAATATGCCGAACTATATTAGGTTCTTTGTTTTTTTATGTAAGATTTTGTTCAATAATCTAACTTCTATAGAAAATTTGGAAATCCCTTCCATTTCTGTGTTAGTGAGTATCCCCATCTACGAATGAGGACTCTGTCCATATTTGGATGTTTTTATCATGACTTGCATTAAAGGTTTATACTTTTTCTACAAAAAGATCTTCCACATTTTTGTTCCACATACATTTCACTAATTTATTAAAATGACTGCCTTAAGAGTGCATTTTTTAACTTTTTGTTGACTGTGTGTTGAGTCAAATTAATTTTATGTAGCAGACTTACTACATATAAGCTACTAATGCTGATTAGTGTTGAGTACTTGCTTCTATTGAGTTTTCTATGTATATGATCATATTTTAAGTCATAAATGATATGTGTATGCATTTCTTTTCAAATATTTTTATTCCCATTTTACTATGTGGGTGAACACATGCAGTACAATGTTAAATAGACTCTAAAGGGAATGGTTATAAATTTCAACATTATGATGTAATGTTTTGCTATATACCTTTTATCTAACTTCTTGACTTACTTAACAATTTTTAGATTTTATTCTTTTGCAATATAAATATTAAAGGCTATACTTTTTTCTAGGAACTACTTATATCTATACATTCTTACACATGTTTTCATTATTAGTACTAATTTTTTCCTAGTTATTACATACTCTGAATGTTTTAAACTATAAGTTACTTAGAATATTATTTTATTTCAAATAGATGGAGGGTCTTTTCATTTAACTTTGTGTAAAAGTGATAAAAAGTTACACTCACAAATGCATGGATGGGGCATGAACTACATAGGGATATGGTGTTCAAATTTATACAGCCTATGCTGACTTTGAAAAATTTTTGCACCTCCCCTATGGCAATGGGTACATGTTTTTCCCTAGTGCAACCTCTTACTAAGTATGTCTCTCTTTATGAGTCCAGCCACTGCTATTTGAACACTTCAATATTCAATTCTTAAAACTCGTGACTCATGTCTGTGTGAATCGTACCTGAAAGACCCATACATCCCTGATAGAGAACCCATAACCATATAACTTCACCCAGTGCAGCCATAGGGTAAGCCTAGGAGCACATTGCTCTGTTTTTAGTTCTTGTCTTCATCACTGCCTCCTTGAGATACTCTTCAAGGCATCAGCTGTGCATTTGAGACAGTGTTTATTGCATGTTAATTTTCATTTTGATGCATCTGTTATAATAGGATTTCAAGTTCTTCCTATTACATCGTAGCTAGGATCAAATGTCTGCTATTCTGGTTTTATTATTATTTGCCTTTCTATTAACTATAGAGCTTTCAAATCCAGCCCTTTATATCTAGCATAGCTTACAGCATTTTCTAACTCTAGCTATGCTAAATACACCCTGGCTGAATTCAAACGGCTGTATTGTGTCCCTTGCCCTCAGTTTCTGCCCCAGCTTTTTTCTTGCCTACCTGACCTAGCTACCTCCTTAGCTTCCAGCCTTTTGGGTTACATAAAGATATTTGCAGATCTTGTCACTATCTAGCAGTGATGGCAGATGTGTTTCATTCTGGAAGTCAGTTCTGATCCCAGTGTACTGGCTGCCAGCACTGTACTAGCTGCTTCTGGACTGGCAAGGGCCAGGGGCAGGAGTATGTGTGGTTGCCTCGGTGTCCATCGAAAGATGAATGGATAAAGAAGATGTGGTTTATGTATACAATGGAATATTACTCAGCGATTAGAAACGACAAATACCCACCATTCGCTTCAACGTGGATGGAACTGGAGGGTATTATGCTGAGTGAAATAAGTCAATCGGAGAAGGACAAGCAGTGTATGTTCTCATTCATTTGGGGAATATAAATAATAGTGAAAGGGAATATAAAGGAAGGGAGAAGAAATGTTGGGAAATATCAGGAAGGGAGACAGAACATAAAGACTCCTAACTCGGGGAAACGAACTAGGGGTGGTGGAAGGGGGGAGGAGGGCGGGTGTTGGAGGGGAATGGGTGACGGGCACTGAGGTGGACACTTGACGGGATGAGCACTGGGTGTTTTTCTGTATGTTGGTAAATTGAACACCAATAAAAATTAATTAAAAAAAAAAAAAAGAAGGAATGTAGCAGGTGTTTTGAGATCACTGTGCAGTAATATTACAGTTTATAATTACACAAAATATACATCAGAACACATCAAAATAACTCAGGTTTGCTGAGGACAGGACGTGTTCATCAACATACTGTATCTCTTGCCTCCCATGTGCCTCTATCTATTCTACTCTCCATTTCCAAATTATATTACTACATTAGCTAGAGTATGGGCTTTGGAGTTAAAATTGCAATCTTGCAAATTGTAGTCTTGGTTCCGCCACTCACTAATAAAGCAACTTGAGATTTTAAAGGACCTTCTCTCACATGTATCATTCAGTCCTTTTATTGTCTCTTATATTGTAGGTGTTGCACTATATGCCTTAACAGTCACTATCATAATCACTTGAAATGGCCTGAGAGCTAAATATTATGATTCTTGCCACAGAGCTGATAAAACTGAGCCTCTCACATGCCTATTCTTACTTTACCCTGCTATAAACTATAATACTTTGTAATCACTTTATATAGTAACCATTATATAATTTATAGTTATTTCAGAAAGGGGAATATAATCTTCTCATAAGATGTCACTTTTAAAAATCATATTATGCTCCAAGCCATAGTAATAAAATATAATAATCTCAAATATATATGTTATTTTTAGTAATACTATTAGTTTATCATAATACAACTTTTCTCTCAGTGCTTTTCAATGACTTGCTAGTGTATTTCCTATTTATTAAGATAATTAATGATCATATGATTCCATGAGCATATAATTTCTTTAATGTAGAATGGGAGGCAGTTTTCCCTTTTCTATGACATGATAATAAGCTATTTCAAAAGTAGAATTTTAGTATAATAGTTAAGAGTCCAGTCAGGAAACAGAATAAAAGAACAGAGAACTTAGAAGAGGGTATGGCTAACACAGAACATCCAGTGTGCTGAGGCGAAGAAACTTGTCAGAGGATTTGGAATGGAGATGCTACATAGAACTGGCCCACTAACTGGGAAGACAGCTGCCTGAGAAGATGGCTGGAATTATATGACAGAAATGATCTTCCACACTGAGAATATGGCTGGAACTGGTTTTTTGCACACCACTGGGCCCCCTTGCTAAATAATAAAGAAAGAAGATCAGGATCTAGACATGGAGTGTCTTTCTAGGGCTAACACCTTGAAATCTCTCTCTGGCAGCCACAATGGACAGTCTAGCATTGTAGCAGCTGGCAAAGGAGAAAATGCCTAAAGGATGTAATTCCAGTATCATAGATTGTTGAAAAACTCCAAATTGTTGAACACACTTGAAAATATGTGTAATATGTTCATGACCTATCAAGAGTGTTTTCATATGAGTCTTTCGCCTTACATTTTCCTTTTACATTTCAATGATCATAATAAGGTTTTGCAAGACATTCTAGTGAAAGAGATTATATTCTAAATTTAGAAAATCTCTTCAAAGAACATTGCAGTGAAATTTCTTGAGGCATGAGTAACTTTAACAATGAGATAGATTTAAAACTTCAAGTCTCTAATCTGAAGATACTCAGCTTGTTATATTATTATATTAAAAAAAAAAACAAGTGGGCACATTTGCTTCTGTGGACGTCGTTTTATCTCGACTAAGTTTTCTATGCCTTAGAAGCATGCTTTCTAAAACTGACAGGAAGATGCATATTGATTGTCTCTGATCTTAAAGATTTCCAGACAATAGATTGAGAACTAGAATGTTGCTTTTGATTGCTGAATGGATTTTCATTAAGTTTTTTTTTTAATGATATATGTCTTATAAAGCTTTGAAGTCTGCAACTTTTTCTTAAGAATGTTCTAGGACTCCCTTTTCAAGAGAACAAATTTAGAAATTGGCTCCTTTGATCATTAGGTATGAGTAGGAATATTTGTTTAATGCTCTGCCACCTACAAATAAGAAAATAGTGAAATCACTAAACTTCAGTCAATCTCATCTGACCTTGCCAACCTCAAGAACTGTCTCCATAACAATCAAAAGTGGTAATACATACCTACAATGGCTTGTTTCCGGAGGAATCCATCTGCCATATTTCCACTGGCCCTTAAAAATATGCTATCTAAGCATTATTCATTTAGCTTATGGATTCGACTCTTCAAATGTCGACTTTTTAGGAATATAAAAACCAAGAAATAATCAATTTCTGTTTTTTTTTTCATAAATATAACTCAAATATTTCCCTCACAGGGAAATGAGGAGAAAGGATGAATATGCTGGCACCAACGGAGGGCTGGTGAGTAACACACAATGGGTAAATGGTTTAAAAATTAGGGGAAGCAAGATCCAAAAGACCAAAAACAACTTGACAAGTTTGTCTATACCTGAGATGCTTTTCCAAATCCCAATATACTTCTAGTAGCAATTGTGAAAATAATGACACAACCACTTATATTGCCCTTAAAAACTATGTTTAAAAAGGTAGAGAAATGAGCACAGTAGAAAAATAAAAGTATTACTTTTTTCCTAAGATTGCTTAAACCAGCTAAAGTGTGAAAATGATCTCTGAGGCAGTGGATGTGTTCTTTGCTTGCTTTTTTCAACGTCTGCTGTAAAGCTCCCATCTCTCTGAGGGCCTGCACTTTTACTTTAAAGAGCTAGAGATGCTTGAGTATTTTCATAGTTCTTTAGAAGAAATACGGGATTTTGTTGTCTGCTTAGTTCTTCTATTGAATCAAATGTTCCCCTTGTTTATGTGTCTTCATTTTTTTTTCAATTTAATCATTTTGGGGGGACATGAGGGAGAAGGCTAGACGTGATGGGCTAGAGATTAAAGACAAGATAGATATTATAAAAGGGAAGAATAAATGCAACATGACACTGCCTGTTGGCCAGCTGGTTCTGCCATGAGCTTTACTGTTCAGCCACTTTTAACCTCATTCCACCTTTTAGATCTGCCAACACTTAGGCCAATTCACTCATTGGCACCCTGGACACCCTGGGCCATTGGCCCATAGCCAAATCTGCATTCCCTCTCCAGCATTCCCTCTCCTATTCTTTGGTTATTCCCTTAAAACCTGAAGGTCACAGTTGACAAGTTCATTATCAGGCTGTACTAGCAGATACCTATGCCTCTCTCCCTGGCCCCTAGCCTATATATTTTATATAGCTTTTGGGATCAATATACAGTATTTATTTTGATTTTTTAAAAAAGACTTAGGATGAAAGTAGAAGATATGTTAGAAATGGGTGAAGTTGGACACAGCTGTCCTAGATCAAGCGGAGGCTATAACTACCCATTGCTTCTGTGTTCAGATTGTCTTAGTCAGCATCTTAAAATGTGTAAATGCCTAGAGAAAGTGTCCTGGATGATTTAAACAGTTTAAGTTATTCTCCAGAGTTGTAATTACAAAACTCAGTTTGAGAACATATTTTTGAAAGTTTTTTTTTTTTTAAACTCAGATTGCTGTTTTTCTTGGGATGGATATTTAATGCATTTGTTGTTAGCTGTAGGAAAGTCGCTAACCTCAGGGGGAAAAAATCCTTAAAATAGCCAAGATTTTTGGAAACTAGATAGAGAAGAAAGCAAACTTGATTGCTCAATATAAGACTAAATAAAAAAAGGATGTTATCAGCAATTAACTACAAAGCTTGATTCTAAAGGGGAAAATAGGAATCAAACTGGAAACATTTTTAAAGAGATGAAAACACTACTGGCAGCTCTACGGGGTATGGAATTTCTAAGAAGCCATAATCAATTCACATTTTCTTATATCTAGGCAATATTCAGTTTTCAGTTATTTTATGGGGGATACAGAGGATACAACTGCTGAGAACATATTTAAACATAAGAATAAGCCAGAATGACCCCAGAGCTTTCATCTCTCTCTTTCTCCTCATTGTGTTTTGCAAATAAGTTATCACCACAAGCCAAAAATGAAACTGAAACATCACAATACAAGGCTTCACTAAAAATCACACAAAATCCAATTGCTTGCAGTAGTCATGACAAGACTTATGGTTAACTGTTAAGTCACTCAAAAAAAGTATGACCTAAAAAGAAACAAATGTGCTGTGTGACAGTCTTGAGGGAGAAAATACCAAACAAATAAACAAGAAGAGTCTTTGCATTTGAGTTATATGTGTTGAAAAGAAAATAATGCTTGTGTTAGAAAGAACCAATTTTTCTTATAAAAATTGGGGAAGTCTGTGGTTTAACAGAATCTACATGAGGTCTTCTACCAATGCATTTCCATAGAACCTCAGAATAAGGAAGGATGGGGATGGTCTCACATATGCCCAGTGACTTAGTGGGGCCAGGCATGTATCAGAGAAAACTACACAGAGGGTGAAATTTGTGTCAGGTATCAGGAACAAGGAAAATACCACAAACTTTCCCTGGAAATTGGCTGAATGTCCTTGGATACAGGATGGTTTTAGGGTAGGAATTGTTGCATAGGTCTGCAATCAGACTCTTCCAGGCTAATTTATAATGACAGGAGTGTAATCGTCTTAGGATTTCTCTCATGTTCTAGTGCCTACTCAGGTTTTTCCATCTGTCAATATGAAGACATAGTTCTAAAAGCCTAATTGTGTAATCATGGTTAAGAGATCCAGAAAAAATATGAAAATTTAGTGGCATATGCCACAAATAATAGTTGTTTGTTTCTTCATTTTATTTGTTTTCCAAATGTCAAAATGGTAATAGAAAATCATTATATTTACTGACTTTTTAACAAACAGAAACAGCAGAAGATAGGGGATAGGTTTTTCCAACTCATCCTCACTAAGGATGGGAGCATCCTTACTCTTGCCCTACAATCCAGAAATAAGCCACATCTTAGTGCTTACAATTTAGGGGCGTGAGATCATGTCCTCTTCCTCTTCCATAATGATGAATGTTAAAGCATTCTACCCCCTTTCAGTGAAATTGAGAGAACTCTTCAGGATATAAGCCATTCTCGTGAACTGGCATACAGACATTACAGCAGATGATTCCAGCTGTCAAATATGGTGGTTTTGGAGTTATAGAGTAGAGAAAAATTAGGCCCTGTCTTTCCACTGCAATTCATTAATGCTATTGAGCATGCAATGCCTGGCAGATTTACAGGTGGCAGAAATAAGAGATTAATTGTTTTACTTTATTTATGCCTGGAATGTAACTGAAGACTAAGTAATTTGATTCCCATCAGTAATCTGTTTCCTTTGTCATTTCCCAACACCTGTCATTCTGTTAATTCATCCTTCTGCTTATAAATGTTAGGCACTTGAAGGAAAAGCTTCTATTTTTTTTTCCATTCACTTATGTTGAGCTAGTAACTTGGGAAACTTTCTTCTTTGCATTTGATTTCCTCTTAGCAAGAAACAAAGGACACATTCTGAAAGACTGCAGCCTACTACAGGGATTATCTTTTTCTCTCCCTAAATTATATAAGACAGAAATAGGTATGGGTAGAAGTAAAGGAATAAAACTAATAACAATGACTAGGAATAAAACCTCACTTCCTCCACCATTTACTGAGGCCCGTAGGCTTAGTTTCATTGAAAATCTAGTAGCAAGGATAGTTTAGATGTGAAAAGATATTTCTGTCTTCAATATTTCTTCTTCCTTTCCTTATTTCAAAGGAGGTGATTTATCTGATTTTCTCTCTCTTTTTTTTCCTATGTTTGATCTGTAGCCTTTAAATGTTAAAATACCAGAAAAGGCCAATCATTGTATCTGCCAAACATTTCTACCTCTAATCCTGCACCAGGCTCATAACCAATGTTCTCTCCCATAGCCATGGAAAGGTCAACCTCTGTGTACAATGTGACCCTGCTCAGTTGATCACTGCTACATAGCGTTGCATATCTGTCTTTCTCCAATGGCAAAACTAGCTCTACTAGTCTTCTACTCACACCTCAATAGTCTTTCTAGGTGGATGAAATGTCTGATCAAAAAGAAAGTCTTCTGTCTTCTATCCAAATCTTCTTCATGTATAGTTCATGGTCCACGTAATTTCATGCTTTTGAGTGTTGATTTTTTCCCCTGTAAGTAATAGTAATAAGAGTAATAAATATAAATTCAGTATCATATAACATCAAATAGTTTTATTATTAAATGTAAATATTCTTCATTAAATACCAGTAAGTATTTGACATTTCAGAGTTTATTCCCTAAATTCTGGCCAAGGTCAAATAGAGAGCATTAGAAATAGGCAATAAAACTTGGAGAGAGATTTAGTCTACATCTCTGCCTGTTCCTTCCTTTTCATCCTCTCAATAACTAGCAAGTTTAGGACTTGATTTTTTTTTCAGCTTTCACAAGTGGCACATGGTTACATTCTTGGTGTAAAAAATAAAAACTTAGAGATACACTGAATAATCTAGTTTCTTTCATTGAAGGGTCCACCTTTCTTCCATCCATCTGATCTCATTTCTTCCCCAGAGGAGGTGACTCTTGTCCAGGATTAGGTACCCAGTGTTTCCATAGAATGTATGTAGGTGATGGGAATATTCTGAGCTAAATGCTATTTCAGACATGGTTAGGATGATTAAGGACCTGAATTTGGAATTCTACTTAACTTGAATTAATTTCACTTTACATTAATAGGTACATGTGATTAGGAGCTCCCATTTTAGATAGTACAGGTTTTCATCTGTCTCCAGGGCTATGGCAATAGATTCATCAGTTTCCCTGTACCTAGACTCATTTTCTTCTTCCTAGCATGGGCCTTAGACTCATGTGATCATACTTCCCAGTTACAAATCCTTCAGTGAGTCCCTTTTGATTGTACTTTAAACCTGTTTGCCTGATATACATGTTTCATTATGATCTGGCCGTTGTGTACCTTCATCTCTTGCCATTCCTTACATTCATAAACTATGTCACATCTCTCATGCCTTGGTGTCTTTTCACACGCTATTCCCTCCTGCCAGGCCTCTCTGTGTCTCATAGGTTTCAACGAGTCTCAGGTAGTACCTCTCAATTTTTTTGCCCCTAAATACTTTCCCAGTAGTTATAGGTGCTTTTCATCTCTGTAGCCCCCAGATGCAGCACAGAAAACCAGTAGGTATTACATAAATGCTGAGTTTATTCCTCCACTCTCCTATCTGACAGCATGGAGAACAGCTACTTTGCTTTCATGTAAAAGCCTGTATAGCGTCATTGAGGGGAGGAAAGAAATCTGGAAGGAAGTAATTCTGCTACAATGTAAATTTCACACGGGCAAAAATTAATCTTTTTTTTTATTCACACTCTAAAGTCTTAGAATAACGCTTGGCACAGATGAAGAGCACATTGAATATGTATAGAATTAATAAATTATCAAATTATAATTTCATATTTTTATGGTTTTCCTCTTTGACCATTCTCAAAGTCTGTCCAGAAGCTTCCAGGTTAAAATAATTTTCATGAATTTATAAAATATGGAATTAAAAACAGCCATGAATCCCTAAATCTGCCCACTCTTTTGTTGTTGCTGCTTTTCTCAGGCAAAGAAAGTCACTGCTTTAGGAGAAACAACATAAATAAACAAAACACCCAAATATCAACTCATTGAGATGGGATTCTAAGTAACACGTGTCTAAAGCACCTGTCCCCCACACCTAAAATCTCATTCCTGCTGAAACCCAGCACACTTTGTCATTTTTCACTACTCTTCCAATCTCATGTAATCAGCAAATGTAATTAAAGCTCATTTTTTTTACCTGTTAGTAAGTACTCAATTAAATGCTTTGTTTACCATTAAATTCAGTGCCTTCCAATGCATACGTTCACTACTATGTTAGCTGATTGGAGCCATATTCAATGGACTCCATTAATATTAATTTATAGTTAACTTTTGCTTAATATAAAAATCCATTTCCTGTCTACAGGATCATGTTCATATCCAAACCAATTTGCATTAATTTTGGAAGTCAAATATCAAGAGTATCATGTCACAAATGGTTAACAAAACCTTAATATAAAATATCTATTGTATTCTGTTCCAGTCACATTCTTCAACTGGATACTGCTATTAAGTAAAAGAATATCTAGTAAGTATAACTTTGCCACATTATGGATTATTGCTCTTGATTTCATTATCCACCCTCCAAATACTTGGATATAACATCTCAATATTTTTTGCACTATTTTGAATGAATGACCATTTATATGAATAGGCATTTTATCTTTTTAAGATACATGTGGTAGGTTTTTTTTTTTTATGACTCAGTATTTTAGTCAGCCCTATTCTTTAAGACACAAGTCAAATAGGTGTGCCAATATGGATAGTATTTATCCAAAGTTTTGTATCCATTTTTTCTTTATCAGTATCTAGTTTTTTTTTTTTTATTTTTATTTTTTAATTTTATTTATTTATGATAGTCATACAGAGAGAAAGAGAGAGGCAGAGACACAGGCAGAGGGAGAAGCAGGCTCCATGCGCCGGGAGCCTGATGTGGGATTCGATCCCGGGTCTCCAGGATCGCGCCCTGGGCCAAAGGCAGGCGCCAAACCGCTGCGCCACCCAGGGATCCCCAGTATCTAGTTTTTTAAACTTGAAGTGCTTTCCAGTTTGGCCATTTGTATTTTCCTCTCCTATTGGACATAGTGAAAAAATAAATGCACTGATTGAGATACTTAATACTAGTTGAAAGGTTTTCACTGTTAAATTATTTGTTTAGAATATGATTTTTATTGAGGGGGCTCAGTCAGGTAAACATCTGACTCTTGGCTTCAGCTCAGGTCACAACCTGAGATCTCACAACCCTGAGATCAACCCCCACATCAGCACGGAGTATGAGATTTTCTCCCTCCGTCCCTCCGCTCACACCACAGGTCCACTCTTTCTCTCTCTCTCTCTCTCTCTTGCAAATAAGTAAATAAATCTTTTAAACAAAGATATCATTTTTATTAAAACTGTTTATAAGGAAACATTTTAATTTCAATGTTGGTTTTAACCTCTTGAAAAATTTTCTTTATAGTATATTAAAAAAGCTTGTTCTTTTTTGTTCACTCCCCATATGCACTATAGATTTATATTCAGAGATACACTCAGATTAGACTTTCATAAGCCCATCTTAAAGCTTTCTTATTTTGTTGATGCTCATCATCTCCAAAAGAAACTACAGACATTTTAATTATAACATTAGAATATGGTCTCATTCATTAGTGAAGATTAATATTTTTCTCAATACTCAGTGTCCATTATTTTTTAATTATCTCAAATGTGGATTGTATCTGGAGTTTCTCATTAGAACAAATTCATATTTTCTTTATCATTGTTTTGCAGTTCACTGAGAGCCCATCAGTGATGAATATAGGAGTGTACTTAGTTTCTAAGAGCTGTTCTGAAGGTTGAGATTGAGTAGGAGCCTTATTATTTTATAGCCAAATGTTATTTGTGGAACTCTCCTTTAACCTGATCCTATTACTTTGAGTTGAAATCCTTTGAAGTATTAGGGAAATTTTTCTTACTCTTGTATTTCCTTAAATGTACTTAATATCCAGCAGAAGAAAAGTCTTTATTAAAATATAAAACTAGGGGAATCTGGACTATTCCACTTGATTCCAAGAGAGTATATAACAAGCCAGATTTATTACATAATTCCTCTCTTCATGGATATAATGAAGAAATTGCCTCCAAAACTCAACCCTCTTACATGTGACAGTCACATTAGTAAAATAAAAATTGGTTTATAAAGTAATAGAGGTAGAAAATGAGACAATGAATAAAATTGTAAGAAAGTGAAATTCCTTTGAAATTGTACAACCCAAAGGTAAACAATATTAACATTTTTCATAGTTCCTGGTATCCCTCAAAACATTTATGTCCATTTAGTTATTTATTCAACAAGTATTTATTGTGTACTTACTAAGATCAAGCCATGATTGTAGCCCCAGAGACGTGGAGAAAATATTAAACCTCTATTTGTGCAGCTAATTTTGGTGCAGGAGATTTGCAAACAAAGAAATACCCAGCAAAATTTCAGCTAAGCCTAAGTTCTGTGAGGGAAAATAAAGAAGGATAAAGGGATAAGGATTGACTGCAGGTGGGATCTAATCAGGGAAAGCCTCTCTAGGGAGGACACTTAGGAGCAGAGCCCTCAACTCTCCACAGCAGGAATGTACTTAGCAAGTTAGAAGCACTGTATAAAGCTTGTGAAGGTAGATTGAAAGGATGGCAATGACATTGGATCGGTAGGTGGGCAGATACCTCATAGGCCAAGGTACAGAATAGAGTTTTTATTATGAGTGTGACTGAAGCCCTTGAGGTTTCGAGCAGGGAAGTGATGTGATCTGCTTTACATTTTTTTAAAAGATCACTCTGGAGAGTGTGGAAAGAATAGATTACAGGCACAGGTGGATACAGGAAGATTCGCATAATTTCAAAATGCTGCATAAAGATGATCAGAATAAATCTGATTTTCTTCACTTAAGGATATGTCATGGACCATTTAAATGTTGTATGGATCAGGTTAAGCTTGGGCAGGGTTCCTTAACAGTTGACACTATTAACATTTTTGGCCAAACAGTTCTCTTACGGAAGGCTGTACTGTGCATTGCAGGATGTTTAGCAGCATCCTTGGCCTTTACCCACTAGATCCTAGTGGCTTTCCCTTCCCAGTTGTGACAACCAAAAATGCCTGCAGACATGGCCAAACGTCCCTATGAGGGGCAAAATCACCCCTGATTGAGCTGCAGGGATAGACAATACGTACTAACAAAACCCTCCAAATTTCAGTAGTTTAAGAAGATGAAAATTATTTCTCACTCACTCAAAATTGGCAGTGAGTCCAGTGGTCCTCCTGGGGAGCTTCCTTATAAGCTGTGGGATCCAGGTGGCTTGTATCATGTAGAAATACCACCTAGCTTTCAGGTAACCATTACAGGGAAGAGAAAACTGTATCTCAATGCTTCTGCACCAGAGTGACTCACGTCACTTTTGCTCACAGTCTATTGGCTAAAACTCCTAACACAACTTCTTTTAACTGTAAAGAGGTTAGGGAAGGAAGGGGAGCACATGGATATTTGGTGACCAGTTAATGTTTCTGCTTCACTTCTAGGCACCAAATTTCAGTGGTCTAGAGAAATCCTAGAATTCTGCTGGCAAGCGCATACTACTTAATCCTTTACCCTAGGAATGTGGGGATTCTGGTGATTAGGCTCTAAAGCTGTTCTTGAGTCTGAGGGTTCAGGCTCCATTCACCATGAAGAGTTGTTGTTGTCGCTTCTCCTTTCTATCCTTCTTGGGTGCATTTAAAATGGGTCTTAGGTTTTGTTTTTTGGTGCTGCCTAGTTTTGTCAGTCTAATTTCTGACCTTGGAGAACCGTGGAGTCAAGGGTTGTTTTAAGCATCGAACAATTATAGACTTTTAAAGGCAAAGATTTATGTTTTTTTTTTTGGCAGTGTGACTCCCTCATAATCTTAAAAGGCTTCCTATCTTTCCGATTATTCTCATTTCCATGTGCCAGTAAGCTCATCTATAATTCTTCTCTAGGTATAGCCCTTCCATCTGTTTCATTTCAGTCCTTTCTTGCCTTCAAAGGTCTTTCTCAATTTAACGGTATATAATACGAAAGTATAAAGTAGGAAGGTCATACCTATTAAGTTTCAATATTTATATTTATTTACATTATTCTAAAAATAGGCATAAGGCTTCTGAGGCAGGGACACCTTATTACTCATAGTAATAACTGCATTCGTTCATTTTGTCTCAATTTTTTGCCCTTTCTTGGGTCATGTGATGAAAGCCAGATAGATGTGACCTTATGTGTGCCTGGCTCTCTACTCTAAGTGAGGAACCCCCAAAAATACGAATCTGAGCATCTATATAGGAGAACGGCTGTTTCTCTTCTCCTCCTGAGAGATGGAGAGTAATATTTATTCCCTTGTGTAAACAAATTTTCCTTGGAAAGAGAAGGCAAAACCTCTTTGGTTCTTACCCTGTGGAATGTATGGAAATATCTGGAGGTGTGAGAATGGGATTGGGCAGGCCTCTCTCAGTTTACAACCCACATAATATCTCTGTGGCCCCAGGTCCATTCCCCTTTGACAACTAACACATTCCTCTGGGGAGGTAAATCTCAAATCCTCCCTGAGGTATATCATTTATTCAGTTATCTTTGCACTTTCAAGGCTTTTCCTTAATGTAAGTTGCAATAAAATATGTTTCAAAAACCTTAACATGAAAATATTCACTTCCTGACAATGCCCTTAACCTAATTTAAGCCCTGAAATTTTGCAATCTGCTCATATGTTTTACTGAGTATTTTTCACACAAAGTCCTTTTTAGCAACTTAACCAAAATAATAGCTTTATATTGGAAGGACAATTCAGTTACAAATGTCAAAAGCTATTTATATATTCCAAGAAATAATAGGATAAGGTTTGTGGAATGAGTTTAAACTTCTAAAGGGTTATTGTATTTCCACTGTGAATTATGCCATACTGGTGGTATTAAGGTAGAAAACATTGATAAATGTACTGTAGTTATGGTATTATTTACTATATTAATTTTATGGTCATGGTTATGTTGGATTAACAAGAAAGTCCACTATTTCTACATTTTTAGACAAATCCTTTCTATCTCAGGGAAAGTTTGTGGATATGCTTAATTTATATTGTCTGATTATTAAAAGTATTCAATTGCTTTTTGAATAGCTTTGAATCGGTCTATTCCACAGTGACTGAACTTATTAATAAAAAATATTCTGTAATCTTTTGGTTTTTTCTCTGTAATCTTTTGTATAAAATGTTTAGTATCACATCTGAAAAATGATTTATAACATAAGATTATATCTAAGAGAAAAGCCTTATTTCCCCATATCATAATTGATAAGATTTTCCCTGAGTATGAATTCTTTGATATATAATAAGTTTTGACTTATTGTTGAACACAATCACGCTTTCAAGTGTTCATAACATTTCATTCTTATTTTAGTTCTCTTTAGTTCACGAGTGCTTGCATTTTGGTTCTTGAATTCATAGGCATTGTCACAGATATGAGTGAATTTCCCTGAGCTTGGAACCTACCATCCCCTCTCTTCTCATATCCAGGATCATCTGTACTGTGAGAGGCATCTTCTGGGCATGTGTGGCACTTCACTATGGACAACTAAGCTCCCTCGGATACCCACCTCTTGCGCATCATACAGGCCAAGGTATTACACACTTTGTGATCAACTGAGGACAAACCTGAGGAACAGGCCCATGAAGGCCTTCAAATTGGTCCCAAGGCTATTTGGACAGGAAGTTGTAAGATCTGTGGTACAAGGAGCATGTTTAAGCAAGGATGCAGTAGGCTTTGGGTGGGTCCTTTTGGTTCTGAACTCAGAGAGATATGGCTCAGAGAGGATCAAGTTGGGCCTTTCAAATTGTGACATTCGAGAAACCAATACCAGTCTCATAGGTCTAAAGATAGTTGGTATGAGTGTTCTGATAAATAGTGACATGGAACTTTCTGCCGAAGGCATTCCCACATTTAGTGCTTATATCACTTTTCTTCCCTCTGTGTGGTCTCTTATATAAAGTGACATTTGTGTTCAAATGAATTATTACAGTCATAGAGTTTCTCCGTATGTCATAAAAATGGAAGACTGACTGCTGGCAGGTTTTTCCATATGTATTACATACATAAGCTTTCTCCAATGTGTGTTTGCTTGTTGGTAGTGAGATGAGATTTCAGTACTTTGGGAATTGGTTAAAAAGGTGTTGAGGTGACTGAAAAACCAAAAGGGAATACTGACATACCACAGAGATAATAATTGTGGGAGGAAGCCATCACTTCTAGGTTGGGGCCAATGGGAAAAAGCTGAGGGTAGGTATCATGAGTTATAGAAACATGAAGGAGGGGCCTGACACCTCTGACAAGGTGCCACTCTGGTCGCTGCTGGTGTATCTGATGGATTGTGATCAAGCTGGTCCTGGGAATTCCACAAGAAATCCGGGACTGGGAATGATTGTTTCTAAGATGAAGAACCATGGTTGGCATGATGCTGACAGGAATAGGGAGCATTTAAAATGGAGCACTTCTTTTTTCCAACCTCTTACTTTAAAGTGTCCTTCTACTTTAACTTTCCCCTATTGTTGGAAATCGTAACTTCAGCATCAAATAGCAAAGTCAATGCAAATCACCTGTCAAGCTATCTGGCCGGTCATCCAGCCACACTCAATGGGGAATGGTCAGTTTTGGACTCTGATGTTGACAGATTAAGTACCCAATAGTAGCAATAAAAGGATCAGATGAGTGGAAGTATATTTTTTGACCTGTCCATTGTAGTCTCATGGACACTTTTATATGAATCCATGGACAAGATTGACAGGAATAGAACATCATGTCCTTTCCATCTGATATTTGAAACTGTCTTTTGCAGTGAATGCCCACTGATGAACATTAACATGGATACAAAGATCTTCATACTCTTTGCACACTGCAAAAGTTCATTTGAACATCTCCAGATCGTCTCCTCACCAATATTCCAGGTGTTTCCATGTCCCTGATGATCCAGTCAAACCATTAGCCACTGCCAATCCATCAGGAGATATCTCTTGGTCCAGATAAACTGGAAAATGTGTGGTCCATAATTCTTCTCTTGTCCTATTTTTTAAGAATATTCCTGAATAGAACAGTGATGCTGCAGAGAGCCACTCCCTGTTGGTTCCAGAAATATAGTGCAGAACCATCTATAAAAGTCTGAGGTTTTTTCCTCCTCAGTCAACTTGTCAATGGAATTTTCCATGAAGAAACAGATGTAGCATGAGAGACTATGCAAGAGTGGTTGTCAAAAACAAAATTTTTTTTTTCTATGTAAGAGAACCATGAAGTAATGCTTCCATTCCTAATACCTGTGTATCTGCACTGAATTTCTACTATTGGAAATTGCCAGAACTGTTTATAATATTCCCATTTTTCTTAGACACTGTAAGCATCATTAGATCTGATGTGTCAATAGGCTTACGAAGCAGACTGGCTTGCATTAAAACCTGGGCCAGCTTCAGGCTCCTCTCTTGCTCTGGGTCCCTCTGAAAACTTTTAACCTTACGGGTTTCCATAAATTAGTAAGAATGGTGCCCTCCAGGGATGCCTGTGTGGCTCAGTGGTTGAGCATCTGCCTTTGGCTCAGGGCAGGACATGGTCCCGGGATCTGGGAGGGGGTGCCACATGGGGTCCCCACAGGGAGCCTGCTTCTCCCTCTGCCTGTGTCTGTCTTCTCTCTGTGTCTCTCATGAATAAATGAATAAAATCTTAAAAAAAAAAAAAAAAGCGCACTCCAAAGTGGAAGTCATTGTCTCAAGAATTCCAAGAGACCTGTTACAACCACTGTACCCATTCTTTAACAGTAAAAGTGAAAATGAAATAATTTACCAGCCATTTTGGAGGGAATGTCACAACTAGATCACAGGAACGTGACTGAAGTGATTAGCCCCCGAATTTTGATAGGATTTCTCTCTCTCTCATATTTGGCTCCTATATGGCTTATTCGATCATCTAAGAAAAACCTCTTTTTCCTGTTCCATCTGGTCCAATTGTCACGATGCCATCAATGTAGTGGAAGAAATGTCCCATCCTGTAGGATTTCCCTGGGATCCAAACCTAAGTGGATGACAGTGTGGTAGAGAAGTGGGGAGTTAATTTGGATCCAAAGAACTGTCAACCGTGTCGGGTAAAAGCTGACTTCTCCGTGTGTGTGTGTGTGTGTGTGTCCCACCTCATTGTTTTTTTTGTTTTTTTTTTTTATTCATGAGACACACACACGGGGGGGGGGGGTGGGGGGGCAGAGACACAGGCAGAGGGAGAAGCAGGCCCCATGCAGGGAGCCCGACGTGGGACTCCATCCTGGGTCTCCAGGGTCACGCCCTGGGCCAAAGGCGGTGCCAAACCTCTGAGCCACCCGGGCTGCCCCCACCCCACTGTTAGAGGGGCAAGCAGTGGCCCTATCCGCAGCTGCGCACCAGGTACCTGCACCTGGAAGGGCCGCAGGCTCAGGTCTGGCGGGGGAGCAGGTGCGGGAGGCCCGAGGCCCCGCCCCCACCCTGTGCGCCCCCGAGGGCCCCGGCGGGACGCCCAGCGCCGGGAGCTGCTGGCGGCGGGACCTGGAGCCCAGGCGGGGGGAGCAGCTCGGCGCCCCCTGCCTGGAGCTGGGCAGCCCGGGGCTCGCTCCTGGGCTCGCTCCTGGGCTCGCTCCCCCCCCCCGCCCCCCACGGGAGGGAGCACGTGCGGCCGCTGTGACCGCGAGGGCGTCGCCCGCCCCGCCCCCCCGGCCTCGCCCCTGCCCGGAGGGAGGAGCCCCCCGCAGCGCCCTTCCCGTTGGGGAGACAGGATGGAGGACGACCAGGGAGGCCTCCGGAGCGGCGGGGGTGAGGCTTGTCATCGTGGCCGATACCCACTGACATCAATGGGTTAAATTCCCGCGCGGGGGGCGGGGGCGGGTGGCTCAGCGGTTAGCGCCGCGGCCTGCAGCCCGGGGCGTGACCCTGGGGACGGGGGATCGAGTCCCGCGTCGGGACCTTTAAATAAATTAAAGGTCCTCCTTCCTCCGGGGGAGGAGAGCGAAGGGGACGGAGCTGGAAGTGACAGGAGCCTCCCGGCCCTGGCCCAGGGGCGGGTCGCGGACACCAACGTCCCGCCCCGCCCCCCGCGGGGCCCTGGGCTGCCCTCGCCGGCGGGGCTCGGGCTCGGGCTCGGGCTCGGGCTCGGGCTCGGGCTCGGGCGCAGCCGCCTCCGCCCCGCCGCAGGCTGGGTACGTCCGGCTTCCAGCAGATCGGCCACCTGCCGGGGTGCTCGAGGGAAAGCAGAGGCACGCGGCGAGGTGAGCCCCGCACTGCTGCGGGGAGGGCAGGGGGCGGGGCGGGGCCTGGCCGCAGCCCGGGAGCCTCGGGGCCCCGCGGTCCAGCGCGGCCGGGAGGGGCCGGGGCACCTGAGGCAGGTGGGTACTTGCCTCGGACAGCAGCAGGCGCCCCCCTGGGAGTCCCCCCGTCACCTGCCCTGCGGCCCTCGGTGGCTCCGTCCGGATTCTGGAAGAAGAGCGCAGGGAACGCGCGCAGCAGGCATCGGGGGCCTCGACCGTTCGCTCCCAGGATGCGCAGCTCCGCCGGGTCCACTTGAACTAGACATCTGGGAAGTGGGAACGTGACGGCAGGACGGGTCTCTGGGCCGCTGAGCTCATTGCGATGCAAACTTGAATGAAAACACCATCTATCACATTATCACTATACGCTCATTTTGACTTGTAGACTCTTGTGGCATTTGGGGCCTCCAAGAATGAAAACCAATTTTGAGTCTGTATTTGGTACATTTTTAAAGGCAGGGAGCCTGCTTCTCCCTCTGCCTGTGTCTCTGCCTCTCTCTCTCTCTCTGTGTCTCTCATGAATATATAAATAAAATATTTTATTTATTAATTTACTGTCTCATCTTTCCTGTGTACCAGTTACCAAAATAAATGGTGGTAAATACCTATGGGAAGACTAGGAGAAAAATTTACAGTGTTGTGTGGCAGTTTCCAGGGTCATTCCTCAAGAGGAACTAGCCTCTCCATCAGTCAAGCACTTTGGGTCTATGAACTCTTAAATCTACACATAATTAAGTAGCAGTGACTTCAATTGTGATTCTCAAGTCTGTTTGGTCATCAGACCGATTTTGTTGTTTTTGTTCTTGTTTTTCCTGTTATTTAAATAAAGTAGTGTTTTAGGGCTAACAAAATATCTGGGTGGTTTATAAACAAAAGAAGTTTATTTCTCACGGTTCTGGAGGCTGGAAATTCTAGAAAAGGGTGCCAGATGATTGGGTTCTGGTAAAGACCTTTTTCCAGTGGACTTCTTATTGTGTCCTCAAATGTTGGAAAGAATGAAAGAGATTTCTTGAGCCTCTTTTACAAGAGCATCAATGTCATTCATGAGGTTTTCAGCCTCACGACCTAGTCACCAAAGGCCCTACCTCTTAATAATCATCACATTGGCATTAGGATTTCAACATACAGGGGCACCTGGGTGGCTCAGTCGTTGAACATCTGGCCTTCAGCTCAGGTCCTGATCCTGGGGTCCTGAGGGAGTCGAGTCCGGCATCAGGTTCCCTGCTGGAAGCCTGCTTCTCCCTCTGACTATGTCTCTGCCTCTCTCTTTGCCTCTCATGAATAGATAAATACAATCTTTAAAAAAAAAATCAACATATGAATTTTGTAGAGACACAGACGTTCGGACCATAGCAAGTAATATTTAGTAGGCTGCTCATATATTTTATTTGAAAAGACATTGTAATTGATTAGACACTGGTCAAAAACTAAAAACCAAAAAAAAAAATCAGTGTTTTTAATATTCAGATTATGACTTCATCATTATGTCATATTACAGTAATTACCACTACCTTCTCACTGGAAGTTAAGCAGTGCCACTTGTCCATTAATATTCTGGGAAACCCATTTTTTTTTTTTTTTTTTTGCTTTGAAATCAGAATGTTCAAAACCCAAGCTTGTCATTTTCTTTCTGCAAACTCTATAGTGCAGAAATATCTCTCCCTCATCAGTGATTTTAAATAATTATGTAACAGAAACATGCAGCATCCTTCAGCATCTCAAAGCACTTGAATCGGCATACCCTCAAAATCAGTCACAGATGATCATTTAATTCTGATACCACAGACCACCATGGATTACTAGCATCCTATTGCCAGAAGCAAGGATCCCAGCTCTGTTTTCAAGACCAAGGACAAAAATAATTATTTTAGGATTTTATGTTGAGGGCTTGCTTCCCAGTACCCTCCTTGTTACTAACTCTATCTTGATCTCACTTTTCTTCCAATGCTTGCCAAACACCATCAATTAGCAATTAACACACTCTATTAAGTTCATTCAGTCATCATAGTTATCGGCCCAGAGCTTCAAGTTCATTAGGTATAGAGTCTCTTGCAAGTTATTGAGTCTTCAATTTTATCAAATGTTTTGCTACTCATAACATGAATATATCTCATTGGTCTCTGGAAATAGTTTTCTTACTACCTTTCACTTGATGAAAAAGCCAATGTCACACATTTTGTTTTGTTTTGTTTTGTTTACAACAGTATCCCACTTTTGCTAGAAATGCTTTTGTTAGGGTAGGCTAGTCTCTATAATGGTAATTAATAAATTGCCAAATCTCCCTAACAACTCACTTCTGTTTGATTTTTGATCTCATAAAATCTGTGGTGACTCCAGTACCTACCTTCTGATTAGTGACTCGGTGATTCAGCCAACATTTGTCTTGCAGATATGCTATTTAGAAATATAGTTTCTAGGTCAGGGGCAGAAAGGAGATGAATGTTCACACGCTATTTCTTAAATACTTCAACATGGACATGTCACTCATCACTTCTGCTCACCACCCATTGTTCATAATTAGTCATATGCCCTGGCTTAACTAAAAGACTGTTGAGAAATGGGGCAGGGGCATATGGCTCTAAGGGGAACAGTAAATTCAGAGACTCAAATCAACATCGATATTCATGATCATTATAATAGGGAGCTTAGATAACTCAGGATAGTTCTTAATTGATAGAAATTTAGATTGATTCCAAATATCTTATATTAAAAAATGCTGCTCTGAGCTTTCTTGCTTAAAATGCTTTCTATACTTATTCGTGTATCTCCTTAAGATATATTTTTAGTAATAGAATTTCCAGAAAAAAGGTGCCTTATTTTCTTACTGACGCTATGTGGGATGGATATTCTTCATGCTGTCTCTAATGCCAGTTTTTTTTTTTTTATCAGTCTTTTCATATTTACTAATCTGAAAGGGAAGGAACAATATTATTTTTTACTTATACTTATTTAATTACAAATGAATTTAAACATGTTCAGTTGTGTTGATGTGCCTTTTGGATTTCCTTATTCTTAGATCTCTAGTGATGTCCTTTGCCCAGATGTTTGTTTTTAAATGAGAATCTTTGTGAGATTCTTTCGCTTGGCTCATATGATGACCCCCTGATGCTATAGAGAAAGAATCATGCTTGCAGCCAGACTCTTTTTTTTTTTTTTTATGTGCATCTTTTATGAGCATTTGGAGGCACTGGTTCTGCAACTGATCATCATTAGAGTTGTCTTAGTTTTGCCCTGCTTACCTTTCCCAGGTGGTTGAGAAAAAATTAACTGTATCTCAAATTAGCCATGGTCTTAAAGACTAGTATAGTTGTGGAGTAAAATAACCCTGTGCTCTGTAAGGTATGTAGGGATGCCATGTAGGTTTTTTGTTCATTTGTTTCTTTTGTTATTGTTATTGTTAATATTTTTTTCAGCTAAATTTAAAATGTTTTGGGGACATACAATCCATCTCTGATACTAGAAAAAAACCCTATCATTTCAATTATTGATCTGTGTCTTTTGATAACAATGTTTCATTAATATTGAAGAGTCCATAGAAATCTAAAAATGTATTTATCACAAAAGGAAACCTATTCTGTTTTCATGATTTAATCTTTACCTATGAAACATAAAAATGAACATCTTTAATTAAGATGGTTTTCTTTTGAAAATAAGTCTATGTTCTGCTGTAGATAGTTTTCTACATTTTTGAAATTCAGTGCTTTGCTCACCAGATTAGTTTACTGAAAGTACCTCCATGGTAAACTACACAATATAGTGAAAGTGGCATTGAAGAGATGACTTATAATTTAGCAAGTATATTGTATCAGAGTTTTGATAAAGAACTGGTCTGCAATTTCATTGAAAATTAGGAGACTTCTTGCTCACTGATCAAATAGATATGATAGAATAATGGCTGATGTTTGATGCCAATCACATACAGCAGTGTCTTCAGTCATCATTCTGTTTCCAAAAGAATTTGCTGTATCTTACTAACTCACGAGTTGGTTCTCTCTGTGCATTCTAGTTCACTTTAATATTGTTTTTTTAAGATTTTATTTATTTATTCATGAGAAACACACACACACACACAGACAGAGACAGAGACACAGGCTGAGAAGCAGGCTCCATGCAGGGAGCCTGACGTGGGACTCGATCCTGGGTCTCCAGAATCACACCCTGGGCTGAAGGTGGCGCTAAACCACTGAGCCCCCCCTGGCTGCCCTCTAGTTCACTTTAATATATGTATCTTGCTGAGGAGAAAATATTTTCTCTTTAAGATTATATTGTGGTCTCACATGTATTTACTTCCATTATCTAAAAACAATATGGGCTTAATTTCTTTCGCAAAGCCAAAGAAGAAATGTTGTAGGGTTTGATGTAGCTTCCTCATATGTATTACATTCTGATTTGTATAAAGGTCAATCTAATTCTACAATAAATCCACTGAGATACTGCATTTTAGCAATTCAAGTGAGGAGACACAGATTTTCTATGGCTCATTTAGATACCTCAGTTTCAAATATTAGCAACTAGATAGTATCATCCATCTACTTTTCCCCTACACTTACAAATAATGCCTGTAATACTTTTACAAAATATTTTTTCTTATGGCATAGATTTACCTCCCTTATGTATTATACTTATTTTTGCTAGACCTAATTTTGATGGATTCCTTCTTATGTTTAAACACATATGGTGCTATTTTGTCACATATTTTTTACCAAGTATAACAGATGACTAAATTGGACAACTTATATTTAGGGAAAATGACATTTTCATGTTGTACACTGTAAAATACATATTGGTGGCCTGTAGGAGCTTTGGATAAAACATCTTGAGAAAAATTGCATGATTCCTTTAGTCTAGAGGAGGAAGTAAAATATGTGTGTGTGTGAGAGAGAGAGAGAGAGAGACCAGATGATCTTTAAGATATTTTCAAGTACTAAAACCGCATAATTGCATCATAGTATAGTTTTCTAATATTCAATCCTTCCTAGTGTTGGAGCAAGTCGGCTTCCTGTGGGACCCAGTTAGTAGCGGTCAGGCATGGGAAGCCTCCACTTAGAAACTGTGAACTTTCTTAGAAACAGAGGCCAGAAGAGTCTCACTAAGACCCCCTTAATACTTCATTCTCTTCCTGTAGGAGGTGCTATTATCTTAGGAGAGGTATACAGGGTAGAAACTTGGTAATCGGTCATTTAAGATGAGCCAAAGAGATGTGTTTGCTCAAGCTTAGATTTGTAGGCACGAGGCATTTGGTATGTTTCCAGCTCTCAAGAATGGCATGCAGTTTGGAAGAGTATAAAGGGAACCTGTGAATTAGTACTATGGGATATGTGTGTGTGTGTCTGTGTGTGTTGTGTGTGATTATACATACACACACAAAAAAATGGAGAGAAAGAGAGAGATGTGCCTCCTAATGAAAGAATATAAAACTTTTTTCGTGTGTCCCTGGAAATTTTACAAGAATATATATCACCAGGGAACCTGGGTGGCTCAGTGGTTGAGCATCTGCCTTCAGGTCAGATCGTGATCCCAGGGTCCAGGATCGAGTCCCACATCGGGCTCCCTGTGAGGAGCCTACTTCTCCCTCTGCCTATGTCTCTGCCTCTCCCTGTGTCTCTCATGAATAAATAAATAAAATCTTATTATTATTATTATTATTTTTTGTAGAACCTCTCTTACATTGGGAGAAAAGGATGAAGGACTGACACGAAAGATGCAGTTATTTTTTTTTTTAAAGATTTATTAAAGAGAGTGTGTGTGTGTGAGAGAGAGAGAGAGAAAAGAGAGAGAGAGCTGGGGAGGAAGAGAGGGAGGAGGAGAGAATCCTCAAGCAGACTCATCGCTGAACACAGAGCCTGACATGGGCTTCAATCCCCGAACCCTGAGATCCTGACTAAACTGAAATCAGGTATTTACATGGTAAATGCGATGGCAGGTGATGTGGAGCATTTTTTCATGTGCTTGTTGGCCATGTGTAAGTCATCTTTGGAGAAATGTCTATTCATGTCTTCTGCCCATTGTGATGCCCCCGAGCTTTGGTTTTCTTCTTCAACATTCTTCTGGCTATTCAGTGTCTTTTCTGGTTCCACACAAACCTTAAGATTATTTGTTCCAACTCCAGGAAGAAAGTCCATGGTATTTTCATAGAGATTGCATTGAATGTGTAAAGTGCTCTGGGTAGCATAGACATTTTCACGATATTTTTTCTTCCAATCCATAAGCATGGAATTTTTTTCCATCTCCTTGTGTCTTCCTTGATTTCTTTCCTAAGTGTTCTGTAGTTTTTAGAGTATAGATCCTTTACCTCTTTGGTTAGGTTTATTCCTAGGTATCTAATGGTTTTGGGTGTGATTGTAAATGGGATTGATTCTCTTTCTTAAGTCTCATTGTTAGTGTAGATAAATGCCACTGATTTCTGGGCATTGATTTGTATCCTGCCACAATGCCAAATTGCTATATGAGTTCTAGCAATCTTGGGGTGGAGGCTTTTGAGTTTTCTAAATATAATATCATGTCATCTGTGAAGAGGAGAGTTTGGCTTCTTCTTTGCCAATTTGAAGGCCTTTTATTTCTTTTTGTTGCCTGATTGTGAGGCTAGGACTTCTAGTACTATGTTGAACAAAAGTGGTGAGGGTGGGCATCCCTGTTATGTTCCTGATATTAGGGAAAAAGCTCTTAGTTTTTCAACATTGGGAATATTTTTTGTGGGCTTTTCATAGATGGCTTTTATGATATTGAGGAATCCTTATTTAATTTTGGATGAATCAAACCTCATATCAAGGGAAAAAATTAAACAGGATGGTTACTATGCTACCTCAAGACCAATTCTGAGACAAGAAAAAAAAGCAATAACTATCAGAACTTTTTTGTTTTTTTTGAAAGATCCCCTGAGCATCATGTGGGGGGTCCAGGCCTTTGCAATAAGGTTAACTACCTCCCAAATCATTCTGGGAATCCGCAGTTGGCATGTTGTGTTTTGAGAATCAGTTTTCTCATTCACCATTCTGTCTTTTGTCTCTCTTCTGCTCCTATTTATTGTGGACTTCAAAGGAAACGTTCTTCTATAGACACCCACCTTAGTACTGAGAGTATTGCAGGTTCTAGGCCCTAAGGTCTCCGTTCATGTCATTGCTCAGATGTAATGATACCACAACAAAGCACTGATTTTTGATAAGCAGTTCCTATGTTCCAGGTGCGATCCTAAGCATTTCATGTACAACATCTAATCCTCATATTGCAGGATATCCTGTATCCTGCTATTTGCAGCTTTGTATGTGTTGTGGAATATAATTGCAGTTTAGAAGATAAATTCATAAGAAGAAAGAAAGCTTTGTCTGACTGATATAGAATTGTTTCTAGGGTGTAACGTTTTGGTTTTCAATATTAAGGTAGAAAATTTAGGGCAGTGATCGCTCAAGTTCACATTCCTCCTACTCTTATTGAAGTAGGAAAAGAAAGGATTCTACTAAATGGAACATTTTAAAACAAAAAGCCAAACTATGAAAAAGACATTAGAAGGATATTTAATCCTGAATGATTGAAAAGTGTGAGAAGGCAGAAAGTTATTACCCAGAAAAATATAAAATATCATGGTGCTTATAAATGAGAAAATAAATTTCATAAATGAAGTTATTAAAATAAAGGGCAATAATAATAATAAATTAATAGCCACCATATACTGAGCAACTACTGTGTGCTGAACATTAATATTTTTATGTATGCTATTTTACGTAATCTTCACAATATCCCTTGCAGGCAGGTGCTTTTAAAGACACTAAAATAAAGCAGAGGTTTCATGTGTGCTGCCTCCCACTCTGAGCAGTGGGTGAAGGTAACAAGTTTTGGGTTGAGAGGACAGTCTCAGCCTAAATGAAGGATATAGAGAGGATGTGACACCATGACATTTAGTATCTGACTTTGCTACTTCAAAAGGCTTTTAAAGGCTTTTAAAGCCAACTACCGAGATCATGGAGAAAATGTGTAAATTACAGTTCTGGGAAAATTTCTTTGATTTCATGAAAAGGAAAGGGTGAGGAATGAAGAACCAATACTTTGAAGATACAGACTCTGTCCAGTAGCAAAAATGTATAAGCCTTATGAATATGCAATGAACTCTACAGAACAGTCCAAAAGGTAAAAACAAATTATGTAATAAAGGAGGATGAAATAGATTATGGCAAAGCAATGAAACAGGTCTGTGTTGAGTTAATTAGAAACTACTCTGCGATGTTTGAAGGATTTGTATTGATCTTTGTTAGAGAATCATTAATATGTATTATGTGTAAATAAATTTAATAATAACTTGCAAGAATCGAATGATGGACGTGAGAACTTTGAAACGATATTAAATCACCAAACAGATGTAATTTTGATCCCCCTTTTTAGTGAAATCAGTTATTTGATCAGATATTGCAACAATTTTGTTTGCTTTTTTTTAATCAGCTCTAATTTTTCTTTAAAGGTACCCAGAGGTGTCCAGTAGGATATGTGTGTGTGGGTGTGTGTGTGTATGTATATGTGAGAGACAGAGAGAGATTGCAGTTGAAAGCAAAGGCTCTAGACCCAAACTGCACTAACTAGTTGTGGTCATTGGTAATTACTTGGTGATTACTTAACGCTTAGTGAGTCCCAGCTTCTCCAGTTATAAAATGGAGGAATAAACAGAACTTACGCTTAATAATTGTCTTGAAGATTAAAAGAGATAGTCTTTGTAACTACAGTGTCTGATTGTATCTAGAATTTTTCCACACACCAGATATATTCTTCTATTGCATTATCATATTTTATTTTCATAAATTTATATTCATAGATGACACATATATTTACATTTTTTACAAAAGAGACTGATTCTGAAAAACTGAAATAGTGAAGAAAACTGTGCTGGAATACAACAAAGTTTGCAGTTCAAAAAAAAATCCATTGGGTACTCTCCATATGCAGGTTTTTACCATGTGTTGCGTTCTGGCTGGGGATAAGAATACATATTGCTGTAGTAAATAAAAGTAATATTTGATCAGTGCCATTAAATCTGGGTCAGAGGAAGTACATAGAGTGCTGAGAGAGAAAATACATTTTTTAGCAATTAAGGGAAGGCTTGATATGGAAATTAATGTTTGAGTTGGCTTTGAGGAAATGTAGGGTTTTTTTTTTGGCAGAGATGTTAGTGGGTGGACAATACAATTTCAGAAAAACATTGGCATAGCAGGGATGTAGAAAATGTGCAATATTTTCAAGGAATGGCATTAAATTGGTAGAGTAATTAGTATGTTGCTAACTCCAGAATGTATCTTATTTCTTTGTTCCCCTTCTAAACCAAACTTGTTGATTGGTTGATTGATTGATTGATTGAGAGGAGGAGGGAGGGGAAGGATAGACAGAGAGGGGGAAAGAGAATCTTAAGCAGGCACCACACTCAGCATGGAGCTCAATGTGGGGCTCAATCTCACAACCCTGAGATCACGGCCAAAGCCGCAATCAAAAGTTGGCCACTTAACCGACTGAGCCACTCAGGTGCCCAAACCTCTCTATTTTTTAATTTATTTTCCAGAAATTTGAAATATACAGTAATTTAGAAAGCTATTTTATCCATCATCACTCAGATCACTTTTTTTTTCACTCAGATCACTTTTGTCATACTTCCATGAGATCCTTTTTTTTTTTTTAAGTAAAATATTGAATGTATAATTGAAGAAATTCCATTCCTCTTTGATATCCCTTCTCTTCCTCTCCAGGAGTAATTTCTATTCAGAATTTGGGGTCTGTCCTTCCTATTTCTTATTTTTAAGCATTTACCACATCTATGTACATTCATAAATAATATTTAATATCATCTATCATTTTGAAAGATGTTTGGTACCATGTATTTATTTTGCCTGTGGCGCCACACACCGCACCCTACCAGCACACTATCCATGCCTCGTCAACCTGGATGGATCCCTTGGTCCCCCATCTGTCATTGCAAACACACTACATAGGTTTTCCACTCCTTCAAGAAACTTTACTTAGCCTGCTGACAAGGAAACCTTCATAGTAATTCTGTGAGAGCTTCTTTAGAGTTTCAGTTTCCCTAACTACATATCCTATTAAGTTCTGTAGCTGAAGCAGGCCTTTATGCTTTAACTTCCTTCAGGTATTTATTTAAATTATCCTACCACATATTTAACTGATGATTTGGTCTTGATTCTACCCACCTGTGTTAGACACCAGACCAAACTTGTATTCTGGTTAACTAGTAAGAGACATTGCATGCCATCGCTGCTGCTCATTATTTGTCATTTAATATTCACAGCTGAAAGCAATTTATGTTAATAGTAAATAATCCCTTATGGGGGATATTTTTAGGATATCCTAGGGGAAAGAAGAATAGGAAATTACCATTTGAGAATGCCAAAACCTCTTCATGTAAACATACTGGAAATATTTCCCCTGGCTTATACTACCACAGGGGCTGAATTTCCCATGACTGGCATTTTTCCTTATAGATCCTTCCAAACATCTGTATATTTTTACCTGGCTAAAGCATGATGCTTTCTGGAAAACAAAGCTTACCAGCTACCATTATAGCACAGGGACATTTATAAGATTAAATAAACTTTGTATAGTTTTTTTTACTGAAAAATGAGAGCCACCTATTGCCCAAATTTTAGCAGAAAAATACATACTAAAAATAACTTGAGACCTGATAAACATATTTGCAAAACTGTTAACTTTAATTCTTTTCAATGTTTTTGGGGAAAAAAAATCAGTACTTGATCATCTTAGGGATAATATCTATACATATTATACAATCAAGTATGTTAATTTGAATTCTATCAAAATGAAAAATTCACAATCATAAAAGAATTACCCACGTAACATAACACTTTTACATGATACATGTTTGCATATTAAATAGTATACAGGTACACGTGTATATATGACTGAAGGCAATTAAACATGAGTTTCATATTTGCAAACTCACATTTTTACTTTGAAGTCCATAATTCCAGAAATGTTTTATGTGAAACAAAATTTCATATTGAGTTATGAAACACATTTCAAAAGTGGTTTTGATGCTGTCCCTGTGCCACCAGTGAGTTTTTGTTTCTCACTCCTGGCAATACAGTGATGCGAAACAGCAGGTAAAATCTGAGTGCTAGGAGAAGGAACACATCACATATATTCTTTTTTTTTTTTTTTTCATCACATATATTCTTAATTCCTACTTGCTTTGGTAGGTTTTTTGGCTGGTGACACAAGAAAGGTCAGGTATGAATACAATGGATATCCTGGGATCCAGGCCCTCATTAGCATTCTTCAGCTTTGGGGGTCATGTAAAGACACTTTTTGGAACAGACCCGTGGCCTATTTAGCCAATTACTATATCATATATTCATTACTAATACAATATCTTAACTGATATCTTTGGGCAACAAAATATCTCTCTTTCACTCACATATCTCTTCTTCCTGCCTAAAGGAACAAACACTACATCGGAGGTTATCAAAATTTCAGTTACATTTCTTTTTAGCTATAGGGAGTGCTCTCAGTTTCTCGGAGTACCATTCATGTGGCCTAAATTGGAAGAGTAAAGTTTATGTTTAGATATGTAAGCTTTTTCTCTGAAATTAGGAGGAATAAAAGTATGGGAGATTTCACAAGTATAATATTTGCAAACATTTAAAATTATGGTTGGGGATGTCTGGGTTACTCAGTGGTTGAGTGTCTGCCTTTGGCCCTGATCATGATCCCGGGGTACTGGGATCGAGTCTTGCATCAGGCTTCTCAAAGGGAGCCCGCCTCTCCCTTTGCCTATGTCTCTGCCTCTCTCTCTCTCTCTCTCTCTCTCTCTCTCTCTCTGTCTTTCATGAATAAATAAAATCTTTTTAAAAAAATAAATAAATCACACATGGTTAGTACAATAGTGAATAGAATATTCTCTTATATTTCACTGGAATCATGAGTTTGTATAGGAGATATTTTAACATTTCATAATTTCAAAAAATATTATTTCTCAAGTTTAAGAGATATATTTGATATAATAGGTTAAGCATCAACTGTAGTAAATACAACACAGTGTAAATATGTTAGTGAGTTACATGGCTTTTTTTTTAAGGTTTATTTATTTATTTCTTAGACCATAAGCAGGAGAGGCAGAAGGACGGAGAGAGAGAATCCCAAGAAGACTCTGTGCTAAGTGCAGAGCGCTACTTGGGACTTGATCGCAGGACCCTGAGATCATGACCTGAGCTGAAACCAAGGGTGGAATGGAACACTTAACCACCCGTGCTACTTAGGTGCCCCAGGTTACATGGTCTTCTTAAAATTTACATTAACTTTAGGTTTACATTGACATAAAACTAGAAGAAAGACATTGCAGTGTTTCATTATTTGTGCTCTGGGCCTTTAGGGTAGTTCACTGCTTATTAACTAGCAGCTAGATAGTGGTCAACTTATGACCGTTCACTAATGAAGCAAGGTTATTTTGCTGCAATTGATTTTTATTGAAGAAAAGCTTAGGGGTCATATCTGCTGTGGGTTAAAACTGACAGAGATTAATTTAAATTCGTTCAGCAGGCCAGCCGAGACAACTGTGGTAAGGTGGTAGTCATAATTTATCTGTACTCTGGAAATGTTCTGACCTTATTTGCTTCCCAAGCTATGAATGAATGATTTTTAAATGGCTCAGCATTCAGGATGAGTGTTGGCAAGTAAAAATCCCATAACACAAGAGGAATAATATGATAGCAGAAGTTTAAAGCCAAAGTCCACAGCAGGGACTCTCAACAAGAAATTGCCTCTTTCAAAGCATTCATATTTAAATCTCATTTCTTCCCTCTCTTCCTTCCTCTCTTTTCCTTTCATTCCCCTCCTTCTTTCCTCCCTCCCTTCTTCCCTCTCCTCTTCTCTCTTTCTAGAACCAACCTAGCATATATCTTAGAAGTGATTTGTATTTGTAAGCAATATGCAACAATGATTTCTATTTTAAAGGAACCCACATTTCTAGAATAAGCAGAACAAGAGAATTAGCTCTGGACAACATATGAAAAAGAACTTGCATTTTATTTTTCACTTAGTAAGTTAGTTTTATTTCTCTTTTCTTGTTCATTAAATCTCATGGCCATCTAGAAACAAAAATGTAAAATAGATGAAATTTGCTTTTTTTTCTCCGTGCCTTTCAGCACCTCTCTTTCAATCTCTGTGCTCCCCACACTGAGCAGAGACCTTTTCCTTCTTTTCCGTGGTGTTTTGGTATTTCAAATAAAGCTTCTATGTATGGAATTCGACTCTATTCCCTTTCCATCTGAAGAAAATTAGATAACTAGAGTTTACACATTGGTGGGACAAAATGTTTAAGAATACCTCAACTTGCATTATTAAATGGAATTTTCTGCAGCAATGCTACAAGGTATTTAGAATGACATTGTTAATACGTAAAGAACCTTGGTTCAGAAAGGTCAAGTGATGTAAGCAATGCCAATCAGTAAGTGGCCACAGGAAAACTAAAACCAGGCCTTTTGTCTTCTCAGTCATACTTCAGCATTCTTTCCATGGCCTTCCTTCTGTAAGGTATTGGTTAGTTTTGGTTAGTTATATCTTTTTTTTTTTTAAGATTTTATTTATTCATGAGACACACACACACACACACACACACACACACAACACACACACAGAGGCAGAGGGAGAAGTAGGCTCCGTGCAGGGAGCCCGATGTGGGATTTGATCTTGGCACTCCAGGATGACACCCTGGGCCGAAGGCAGATGCTTAAATACTGAGCCACCCAGGCATCCCAGGTTAGTTGAATCTTATGTGATATTTATGTATGATAGGATACATGATGTCGGGACCAATACAATGTATCAGTCATTGTACCAATACAATGTATCGGGGACAATTTCTAAACACAATTAGAAGACCATCAAGTCTACTTCAGAATTCCAGTCACTAGCAAGAGTATATTAGCTGTGAAATAAATTTTAAGGTCTTTTTGGTATTCATCTCCTCACCAGATAAACTCTGACTTCACCTGTACATAAAGCAGATCCTTGCAAATCTGATCACTGACTTATACCACTTCTTGATAGAAAATCGTATCTTTTTTTTAAAGATTTATTTTTAAAGATTTTATTTATTTATTCATGAGAGACAGAGAGAGAGAGAGAGAGAGAAAGAGAGAGAGAGAGAGAGAGAGGCAGAGACACAGGCAGAGGGAGAAGCAGGCTCCATGCAGGGAGCCCGACATGGGACTCAATCCCAGGTCTCCAGGATCACGCCCTGGGCTGAAGGCAGGCGCTCAACCGCTGAGCCACCCAGAGATCCCCTCGTATCTTTTTTTTTTTTTTTTTTGATCATTTAAATGCAGGCAATAGACCTAGACAAGGAAATTCTGGATACATAGCACAGTTATTTAAAACACGGGCTTTGCTATGGAACAGAGTGGGATGAAGTACTGACTCTTGTTCCTTACTACCTTTATGACCAAGGTTTGGTTAATTAACCTTGTACAATGTTATTTGCCTCAGTGGAAAATGGGAATGATTAGGTCTAATATGCAGCTTTTATTTATAAGGCTGTATTCATTACCAATTCTTCAATTATTTTAAGAGTCATAGTGACTCTTAAAAAGTTATACCACTTTTCAGATGACTCCTTTGTTCCAGGATAGTACCTTTTCATCCTACAACTTAACTAAATTATCTACATTAAACATCAGACTGATACTTTATTTCAGGCAGAGATCTATTTACTAATTTTTTCAAAACATTGTCTTTTGGTTAGAGAATATCATATGAAACAATTTCCAATCACTGTATTAGCATGTTTGCTTTGTGTATTTAGAAATAAGAGGTTTAAAGAGGTAGATGCTTCTTTGACACCTCAACCTGTTCTGAGCACACACTGGTTTCATTTACTTTGAAGTGCTCTCAGGCTTTGTCTTTATTTTGTGCTTCAAGTTTATTTTTTTCCTGTGCTATAACTATTTTCGAGTGCAATTTGAGTGCAGAATAACCATGTACCTCCCAAAAGGCTTACCCGTCTGTAAGCCAGTCACTTGGCTCTTTCCTTTTGTATTTCCTTTCCTATATGATGTCTTTGTACCCTTTTCCACCTGCCTCCAACTGCTACTCAGTCATATTTTCCTTCTTTGGTCAATATAATAAGCTTTCATGATATTACATTTTTTTAGATGTTCTGATTTTTCTATCTTTGAACATTGTTTGAATGTCTTGAGTTGGGATGAAATGCACCATATTTTTTCCATTAACATTAATGGAAATATTTATATTTTATTAACATCTTTGCAACTAACAGCAAGGTTATTATGAACACATTAAAATCATTTCATGAGGGATATCAATTGGTAAATAATAAATGTTTAGAGTCTTCTAAGTGCTCCCTTACTATGTATGATAAAAATAGTCTCAGTATGTAAGTCTTCTTCAGAATGTCCTCTCCAGATTTTCCCCAACATAGGACTGGACTCTGAAAAAAATCCTCAGAATTTTACCCCATCATGCATGCTGGCTTGCATTCTGAATGGTCCATATTCTTGCTTTACTTTATATTTAATATTGTGAATATTCCTTCTAGTGATGACAATAATGGAGCATATCACAAAAAAGTTGTTTTAAGAATGAAATTATATAATGCATGGAAAGAACTAGGATAATGTTTAGTACCTAGTAAATATTCCATAAATATTAGCTGTAGTTCTTCTATTTTTAGGATATAGTAATTTAAAAATTTGTGTATTTGTATAATGAAACATCAAATATATCAGTTTTATAAATATATTGTGGTAAGTATAGGCTTCTATATTTAGTATCTTCTGTGAGGAATAATATATTTGATTTTGAATTGAATATCCATTGGATTGCATAAAATCCAAAATAAATAACACACAATTAAAATTAGAAATCCTCCTGATTTACTTTTTAAAGAACCTGACTCAAATAAGTATTAATGCAGAAAAGTACTCTGTGTGTAAATATATGTGTATGTAATCAAACATTTTTCATTACAACCAATACAAGATTGTAATTTTGTTCTTAATATTTTCATGGAATTAGTATATGACTCAACCTTAGGTACATAATGGTTATCTTGGCTGATTTAATTTATATGATGCTTATGTGATGTGTGTCAAATTCACACAAAATACGTAAATATTTTCCTTCTAGTACTCTGTTAATTGGCCGTTTTGAACTATGAGAAAAGCAAAACCAATGAATTCTGATTCTTTCTGGTAACCTACATTCTTAAGTTTACTCACTTGTTGTATCCACTTATTTACTGAGTATTCATTGAACAAAGAGTACCTGTCAGCTTTTGTAGACTACACAGGAGGCGAGCCATATTTTTGAGCATCTCTTGTGTGCTGCCTCTGAATGCAAGCTGTCTGGATCTGATATGACCCCAAGTTGGTTGCCCGAGTTGAATGACCCCTGAGGAAGTTACTCAAGCTCTCTGTGTGTCAGTTTTCTTGTCTGTATAAAAGAGAACAAAGATTATATATACCTTACAATATTATAGTGAAGACTTAGTTAATACATTTAAAATTTTTAAGATAGAACCTGGTAAAGAGCACTTGTTCTATTAAAGTCAGTTGGTTTTGAAAATAACCATTGCGGGACCCCTGGGTGGCGCAGCGGTTTGGCTCCTGCCTTTGGCCCAGGGCGCGATCCTGCAGACCCGGGATCGAATCCCACGTCGGGCTCCCGGTGCATGGAGCCTGCTTCTCCCTCTGCCTGTGTCTCTGCCTCTCTCTCTCTCTCTCTGCGTGTGACTATCATAGATAAATTTTTAAAAAAATTTTAAAAAAATAAAATAACTATTGCCCTGTTTTAGCCCATTGGAAAGAATTAAATGATGTCAGTTTGGACATTGAAGTATATACTATCCTAATATTCTAATCTTGATATTTTGATTTTCATAAAAGTAGATAGACCATTAATAAAAACAAAAGGGTCCAGCATATGTTGTTTAGTGTTAACTAGTATTATTTTATTGTTGAATGTTAAATAAAAAATCAACTGCTTATTTAGGATTATTCGGGCATTAAAAATGATTAAGACAAGGAATAATTGAAGATAGGACATATACCATAAATTTTAGATTAATCTTAAGTTCATTAACTGAGTTTCCATTAGAAATGGGGAAAAAGCTCAGATCTGTGAAAATGTGAAAGATTCCTGTGCAAAGCAGTCTCTTCTGATGGCAGTGACAGGTGCAATTACATGTGGCCTCTCAAAGAACAGGAAACCAATTTAAGGTTGTGCTTAAAAAATAGAGTTTTTGAGTAGTGAGGAAGAATAAACTCTGATGTAACAGAAAGGGATACAAGATAGAGGAAGAGCTGAAAGTTCTACTGAAGGGTGTGAGATGGAAGGAGCAAGAAAATGATGTGACAAGAGATATGGAGGATGCCAGAAAAAATGAAAAGCCTCATAGGAAGTGTAAATGAGGAAGGATTCATAAGAACTACCCAAGAAAAAAATGAAAAAGAGAGAAAGGATAGAATAGAGATTGCAGAACCTATGGGAATAGGAAGTTTTATAGCAAAAGACATTGATAAAGTACAGGGGTGAGCCTCAGGCATAAATGAGTATTTTCTGAGAGAAATGATAGAAAAATCAGGGAAGAAAGCAGAGGGAAAGGTATAAGGGAACAAAAATATGATAAAGCAATGATATCATTGAAGTCCAATTGTTAAATGTTTATCAATGTCTACCAAAAGCTTAGATTCCTTTACTATTTTAGTAAATTCATTACTCGTTCTTTAAAATATGACATGTATTAGCATTGTCCATCAGTTATCTAGTTTGAGAAACATTCTTCCTAGGCTAATCTATTGTTTATTCGTTTAAACACTATACTCATAAACAAGCAATCATTCTGTTATTCTAAGCAAATACGTTAATCGCTTTTAAGGTCATCTTTTCCAAGTATTACTAGGAGTAATTACAAGATTAAAGAAGGAAGCAAAATTAAGCCAAGAATATGCAAATAAAATTTACATTAATTATCTTGCAATGACAAGGATGAATGATCTTACTTTTAAATCAGGAATCACTCCTGAAGTTGCAATCCACCATTGACACTTATTGTCATGGTACTTCTAAAATGGCATTTGAAAAGATCACTGTTACAATATATGCATTTGCTTTCAATGTAGACACCATATTAACTCAGCTTCCCAAAATAATCACAGATGGAATCATGTGCTTACAATCATCCGCATACATTTTGTTGTCCAGGTATTAGTTGAAGCTTTAAGAATACAAAGAAAAGACTAAGTTACTAATCCCAATAAGCATCTTGTTTAATAAAACAGATATCTAACACAACTGAAGCAAAATATATGTATGCGTTATCACAGTTTGGTGAGTGAGACAAGAAGAGGTGAAAATAAGGAATTAAGAAATTCTCACTGGAGTGGGTGTTTTTTAGACAGGATCTCAAAATTTAAATATGGGTTGGCTAAATCATTCCTCACAAAGTAAGAGTGAGGCACAAAAATACGTAGTACACATGTAACCAAAGGATCAAACAAATGGAATTCTTATGTTTTGAGGTGAATTATCAGGATTCCAAAATTCTTTTTTTAATATTTTATTCATTCATTCATTCATGAGACACACACAGAGAGAGGCAGACAGGGGAAGAAGCAAGCTCCCCACTGAGCAGGGAGCTGGGTGCAGGACTCAATCCCAGGACCCCAGGATCACACCTTGAGCCAAAGGCAGAGGCTCAACCACTTAGCCACCAGGTGACCCAGGATTCTGAGGTTTGGTTTTGCATCCATGTAGGTTTATATTATTACCCAATGTGAAAAATTAAAGGACTAATGACACTAAGTCACTAGTGACAGTGTAACATCATTAATCGTGAACTTGAAATGCCTTTTTACGCCTCCTAAAGTTTCACTGGTATCTTTATATATTAATGGCGGAAAAGATGCTACATCTGGCCAATATCTATGTATTCTGTGTGTAGGGAAAACAATCAATTATAGATTTTTAAAACAAAAAAAAATATTATTTATTTATTTATTTGAGAGAGAGAGGGAGAGATACGAGAGGTGGAGAGGCAGAGGAGAGGGAGAAGCAGGCTCCCACTGAGCAGGGAGCCCAACTTGGGGCTCAATTTCAGAACCCTGGGATCCTGACCTGAGCCAAAGGCAGGTGTTTAACATACTGAATTACCCACATGCCCCCAGATTTAGCATTTTTTAAAGGAAAATTTTTAAATTTTTTATGTTTACACACATTGCTACATAATTGTAATTGAATCAAATTATGATTACATCTAAATTAGACAAGCCAGTGGTCAAATAGACAATAAACACACAAACCTCTCCTATATAAAAACCTTTCAGCCCAAAGAGAAAAATGAACCTCTCCGAAAATAATTTTGTTCAACATACTGCTATTGAATATCTGGTAAATGTACTTGTCACTAATAGTTGCTAAAAGATAGGCATGAACTTGGATAAGATGCTGTCTGTTTGCATTTGTCAAAGAAAAGAGTGCACAGAAAGCAGTATTAGAAAAAGATGCATATATATGAGGGAGTAAGGATAATAATCTAGTTGGAAAGGGAGCATCCCTAGGCATTGTTTCTAGAACTGTATTTGGATGGCAAAACTCTCATTATGCTTATTTTGGGAGAGGGAACTTTGGAAAGCCTGATGGAGGCTTGCAGGGTTAAAGTCATCCCTTCGTGAAACCACTGACTATGACCAAAACATTTAATTAGGGGGAAAAAAATGTTAAAGAAGAAGTATACTGGAATTTCAACAGGTCTAGGACAAATCCAATTAAAAGGATCCCGTGGTGAAATTTTGGCTAGGCAAAGAACAAACACCTAAAATAATTCTGCTAAAAAATGTGCAGCAAAATTATCACAGGAAGAGACAATAATATCAATTTATTGTGAATTCCTAGGAGCAGAGGGACTACTATAAATAAATGAATGATACCCTGAAAGGCTACTTATTTTTCTTTTTCTGAGAATCATACAGAAAATGCCTCACAGTTAAAGCCCTTGAGTATAGAGACCACAAATACAATTTATTGTGTACACATAGAAAGTATTATTCAAAATATGTGAGAAAGATAAACTATTCTAATAAGCCAGAGAGGGACCTGATATAGAGGTAATAGATTGAATAAAAATATCAGAGTGAGCAGAATGAACTTTGCAGAGATCAAGTCATGCTGAATATTAATCCTAAAAGCTACCCCCACCAAACTCTAGTGCACTTGTCAAGTGCACTATAGAGAAACTGAGCAGCTGTCTTAAAGGAGACAGAAGTTTTCTGCCTCCATTCCCATGTGCAATAATAGCTAACACTTTCATAAGTCTTAGCATTTTGGTGCAGAGATGCTTTAGTAGCTCTACAGTACTTTCTTATGTTAGATTGCAGTCCCTATCTAGCACAGGATCTCTCCCCTTAGATCATCAGAATTGTAAAAGTGCATACAACTTGAAGTCTAAGACTAGCAGAAACTAAGGAATTACAGTAAATATCTTTGGCCTGCATTTGCATCGATCTTCTCTGCAGAAGCTAATACACTGATTAGCAATCCAACAAACAGAGTTTAACAACTGTTCTATCTAGGGGAAAGTAATAGAATGGTTAACTAATGATAGTCTTGTTGCTAGGAAACAGTTATTAGGACAAGTTAGGCTTTAACAAAGGAGTAGAGCCCTCTAAGTCTACAGTGAATTCTTATTAAAAGATTGGATAGTTTTTTGTTGTTGTTGTTGTTGTTGTTGTTGTTCTTGCTTTTCTTCTCCAAAGTCTATCATTTGGGTCTGCCACCTGGACCATTTATTTATGCAATGTCAGTTTTTTTTTTTTTTTTTTTAACGAGTTTGAATTGGTTTTAGATATGTTCTAATGCTCATCATTTTTTTCTCTCTTGTAGGAATATTTGTGACAATATATAACATACTTTCTGAAAAAGACTTCAGTTTAAGGTTTAGAAGCACTTCCTGCCTTTAATTATTCTTTAGAATCCTATTTGCCATTCAGCAAACATTTATCAAGTGGTTACTGTATTCCTTGTACTGACCTAAGCATTGTAGGGGAATACTATAGTTTCTGCTTTTGGCTGAATTTGGGAGATAAGACTTGTCACCACAGACAGGCAGAGCAAGAACTATGGAAGCTCATAGGAGGGAGAGATTACTTTCAGTTGAGAAGTCAGGAAAAACTTTAAGGAGGATGTAGCATTTGTGTGGGGTCTTGAAGGATGAGTAATTTGGGGTATTTGGAAAGATGGAAGGGTTCGGGGACATACATTTAATCAAGGGTAGAATGTACAATATAAAAATAGCTCAAAAACAGGAAACACAGTGTATGTTCTCAAATTAACACATTTTTTATTCCCTGCCCAGCTTAAGACTCCTTCTCTGGACTAGAGTCGTTTTGTTGGTTGGTCAGCTGCCAATAGTAGTCTCTTTTTTGAAACTTAGAAGAAACAAAGGCATTGAGGTAGAATGGTAGAGAGAGGATTCATAGAAATATCACAGAGAGGGCAGTGGAAGATATATTTGGTAGATTTGCTCCTGAAAAGCATAGAGATTGCTTCAATCTTTAATAGTTTCCTAAGTTTTATCTCCCTGCTTCATGTGATTTAACTCTGTTTTGGTCCTGTTTAAAGATTCTGTGCCCTTTCAATAGATTCTCCTTTGTTTGGACTAGCTTGAGTTGGTTTCTGTTTCTGGAAGTCAGAGTCTTGACTAAGACATTGTGATCAAATGGTGAGTCTGAATTGATTGGTACCCAGAGTACCTTAAGTGAATCAGAATGAACTGCTTATGAGGTTAAGTGGGGCTCAGATTATGGAAGTCCCTGTTGCCAATCAGTTTTTTTTTCCCCCGCAGAGAATGGTAAGAGAAAGTTTCTGAACAGGATGGTGGAGATATGATCAGAGCTATCTACTTGAAAAGTTAACTAAGTTTCAGTGTGCAGAATGGATTGAAGGAAGAGTCAAGTAGACAAATTAAGAGACTAATTAGGTGGTGTGACTATGAAGCAAAGTGATGATAGTAGGAATGAAAGATAATTTGTAGAAGTAGAATTATCTCAGGCAACTGCTTGGATGGCCACGATGAGGGAGGAATAAAGAATATCTTCAGCTGTCTCTGTTTAAATGACTGCCAGAAAAGGAGGGACTTAGGCCTGGAGGTAGTATTTTTGAATCGTGGGCTGAGAAGAGATCAATATGGATGTAGTGTAGAGTTATGGGGATAGATGCTTCATAGTAAAACCTGCAACCTTGAAGAATGGCTACATTTTAAATAAGGACAAGAATGAGAAAATGGATTAGTAAAAGGAGATTTCCCAAGGGAAGAAGAGTTAATGACATGAGGTTTATATAAGATGATTTTGATCTTGCAGCAAGGTTAAGATGAGAAAAGGCCAAAGGACTGGGATGAGTGAATCATTGGTGAAATTGTGTCCATACAGTTTCAAATGAAGTGAGTGATGCTGAAGAGAAGACTTTTTTTCCAAAATATTTTGATAGTAGGGAAAGGGGAATGTACTGCTTAGAGGGGTAGTAAGCTTAAGAAGAGATTTAGGAGATGGACATTTTGGCTCTATGACTTCGCTGTTATTTATAATGAGGCTATAAACATTGGGATGCATGTATCCCTTTGAATCAGTATTTTTGTATCCTTTGGGTAAATACCTAGTAGTGCAATTGCTGTATTGTAGGGTAGTCCTATTTTTAGCTTTTTGAGGAACCTCTATACTGTTTTCCAGAGTGGCTGTACCAGTTTGCATTCCTACCAACAGTGTAAGAGGGGTTCCCCTTACTCCACATCATAATCTGATGAATGGATAAAGACAATATATATGTATGTACATACATAAAGAAAATACTCGCACACATACACATATACAAGGAGTATTACTCAGCCATGAAAAAGAATGAAATCTTGCCATTTGCAATGATGTGGATGGAGCTATAGAGTATTATGCTAAGTGAAATAAGTCAGAGAAAGACAAATATATGATTTCACTCATGTGGAATTTAAGAAACAGAACAAATGAAAATGGGAGGAAAAAGGAAAGGCAAACCAAGAAACTCTTAACTATAGGGAACAAATTGATAGTTATTGGAGGGAAGGTAGGCAAGAGGATTAAATAAGTGATAGGGATTAAGGAGGGGACTTGTGATGACCATCAGGTGTAGTATATAATGTTGAGTCATTAAATTGTACACCTGAAACTAATATTGCACTGCATGTTAACCAGCTGGAATTTAAAAACTTGGTGAAAAAAAAGAGATTTAAGAGAGTGAAAACTGTATTGCTCAGCGAGATAGCATGGAAAGACTGAATATTAAAAAGCATGGTGAAAATAATGTTAAAGCATAATGATTGTGAAGATGATAGGAAGGTTGAAAGTAGTGCACAAATATCGGAATTAATCTTGTAGACTGAAGGTAAGAGAGAAAATGAAAATACAGATATTTTAAGGAAGAAAAATGGAAATAATAAACAATATTGGATGGACTCAGATAATAGTAGGCAGGATTTTCTGCTGAAAGGAATTGGGAACTTAAAGTAGAAAAGGCAATCAATTGGATATGAATAAATCATTGATGAGTTAGCAAGAGTTTGCAGTAAGACTCATTTATCTAGTTTCATGACATTTTCTATCAATTTGAAGGAAAACACTAAATTTAAAGAGTAGACAGAGAATCCTGAGTTCTTTAAGTATAGAACGACGTCTTCTCTCATATGGTGTGCTAGATATTTTGAAAAATACTATTATTATAGGCCATGTAGGTGCAGAAAAATTCAGTCAAATAGCTATAAAATTAATAGCTGAGTTTAAGCAAATTGGGAAACATAACCAAAAGAGTAAACAGGTATGGAATCTGTGGTTGCTGTGGGATATTTGCTTTTACGAGGAACTAGACTTGAGTTTGTTTGTTTATTTATTGACTTGACTTTTAAAGACTATGTGGTGAGAAGTGCCTGGGTGATGCAGTCAATTAAGCAACCAACTCTTGGTTTTGGCTCAGGTCTTGATCTCGAGATCCTAAGATTGAGACCTGTGTCAGGTTCTGCATTCTGTGCTCATTGCAGAGTCTACTTAAGACTCTCTCCTCCTCTCCCTCTGCCTCTTCCTCCTGTACTTTCTATCTCTCCCTCTCCGCTCCCCTCTCTAAAATAAATCCTTAATTTTTTTTTTTTTTGAAAATAAAGGCACTATGGTAAAATTAATATATCTAGGGTTCTTACAAAATGACAAGTTTGGAATTTAGGTCCACATATAAAGCAAGAACACTCAAAGATCTATAGTGTCAACAAAGGGGTGACAGAAAAATGTGTGAGCAAAAGAAGATAACAGGATGTCTATTTTGGGTACATTCAGAATGAGAAACTGAAAAAACTGGTACTGAGAATTTCTAACCATAGGCCTTCCCCACATTAATTGTATACAAAATATACTCTAATTTCAAGGTCCAAAAAATTCAAAACAGAAAAATTGAGGAAGACTTGTTATAAAACTGGAAGACATCTGACAGAAGCGAATTCAAATAATCTCCCTTAAAAAATCCTAGTATGGGGATCCCTGGGTGGCACAGCGGTTTAGCGCCTGCCTTTGGCCCAGGGCGTGATCCTGGAGACCCGGGATTGAATCCCACGTCAGGCTCCCAGTGCATGGAGCCTGCTTCTCCCTCTGCCTGTGTCTCTGCCCCCCTCTCTCTCTGTGTGACTATCATAAATAAATAAAGCTCTCTTAAAAAAAAAATCCTAGTATGAGTGTATAAAAAAGTTTAGCAAATACATAAGGAATAAAGCCCCCATGAGTGAAAATGAACAAAATTAACAAACAACATATTTAGATTTCTATATCTTGATATTGGAATCATTTAATATAGAATATAAAACAATTGTTTTTAAATGGCCTGAAGAATTAAAATACAGATTTAAAAACCATAAACCGTGGCTCTAGCGGTTTAGCACCACCTTCAGCCCAGGGCCTGATCCTGGAGTCCCGATTTGGAGTCCCAAATCGGGCTCCCTGCATGGAGCCTGCTTCTCTCTTTGCCTGTGTCTCTGCCTCTCTCTCGCTCTCTCTGTGTCTCTCATGGATAAATAAATAAAAATTTTAAAAAAACCTTTAAAAACCATAAACCAAAAAAGAAATAAGAAACTGTAAAAAATTATCAGACCAGATGTAAAAGAATAACAGGAAAAAGAAAAAGCAATAAAATATTTGGAAATAAAAGAGATTATCATCAGATTTTATAATGCAACTGATAGGTTAAAATAGAAAATGACATTAAAAAGAGAATCTGTGAAGATCTGTGATGATTTGGCAGGGTAAACCTCTAATATTGTCCCAAATATAATATGAATAAACCCTAGACTAATGCAAGAAACAAACTAAAAAATAAGAAATACAACTACGGAGGACTCCAGAGAGTGAACAAAAGGCAGATTTTTGCGGAAAGTTGAAACTTGAAGAAAGATACGGCATAGCTGAGTCCCATTTTTGTGGATTTGGGCGTGAGAGTGGGCCTTGTTCACAGCACAGAGAAAGACAGCTGAAGCTGTAATAAAAAGCCCATGCCCTATGCTAGAGAGTGAGAAGAGACTCTTGGAAAGGAGAGAATGTAGTGTTCTGTGTATAATCCCTACCTAAGTCTCTACCTCATCTATAAAGAACACAGTAAGCATCCTGGCTAAAAGGTTAAAAAAAAATCATCCTGAGAACTTCGTTGCTACCTATTTCAGGTGAGACAGAAATTGTAATTTAAGCCTAATCGAATGAATTATTTCCTAAAAATAGATTAAAGCCTTTTAGTATAATATAATGATACCAAATTTTCTACCACACAATTTTCACAGTATCCAAAAAAAAATTCCAAAATTACTTAATATAAAAAGAACCCAGAGGAGCTTATTTCTACTTGCTAGATGAGGAAACTGCCTAATTCATGAATCATTGAATAAAGACAGTAAACAAGAAGGAGAAAGAGAACCACCACCACCATCACCAGGAAAATGTGACTATTCCCAAAGGAGAAGAAAATCAACTGAGTCCAGCCTTAGATATCTTAGATGGTGGGATTATTAAAGAATATAAATTGTGCTTAATATGGTAAAGGAAAATGTGCTTGTAATGAATGGATAGGAAATCTCAGCTGAAAATCGGTAATTATAAAAAAGAAATTATAAAAAACACAAAGATTTTAGGTTTGAAAAATATATTTGAAATTTTAAAAAATCACTGATCATAATGGAATAATGATTATGAATAAAAGGGTCAGTGAAGCTGAAGATAAATAGAAATTATCCAATTTAAGAAGGATGTAGAAAAATATTTTTAAAAGGCATTTCTGACTTCCATCCAGGATGTAGAAAGGTGGAAAGACCATCACTCCAGATAATCTGCAAAGCCACAACTTTCTGAACTCATTAGAAAACCAAGGTATCAGGCAGGCAACTACCATATATGAGAAAATACTGGTGCTTACAAGGGAGGATATTATGTGAGCATTGACTTAACCTACAGGGGATCATGAAAAAAGAAGATGAGACCACCATTTGGACAATGAGAAGAATGAAGATAAACCTGAATTCTAAAGCAAGCTGGAAGAAGGAAATAATAAAAATAAGAAAACAATGAAATTGAAAACAGAAAACAAATAGGGAAATCAAATAAAACCAAAAGCTATTTCTTAAAAAATATTTTAAAAATTAATGAACTTCTAGCAAGACTAACCTTGAAAAAAAGAGAGAAATCACAAAAGTTTCAAATTTGAAATGAGTGCTACAGATCCTATAGATATTAAAAGGATAATAAGAGAATATTGCAGTTAGCTTTATGCCCATAAATTCAACTTAGATGAAATGGAAAAATTCCTTCAAAGGTACAAACTAGCCAATCTTACTCAAGAGTAAATTGTGAATAATGTGAATGGTCTTATATCTATTAAAGAAATCTAATTAATTGAAAGTCTTTCAATAAATTAACCTTCAGGCCCAAATGGCTTCACGGGAAAATTCTAATGAACGTTCAACAAAGAAATATTACTGTTTCTACATTAACATGTCAAATAGTAGGAAGGGAGAGAACACTTTCCAGTTAATCGTTTTGAAGACAAAACCCAAACAAAACAAAGACTTTACAAAGAAAGACTACAAACCAATGTCCTTCATTAATTTAGGTGTAAATATCCTTTGCAAAATATTAGCAAATCATATTGAACAATATATAAAGAGAATAATACAGTACAACAAAGAGGGATTTATCCTGGTAATTCAAGCCTGATACACATGTCACATTATAATATCAGCATATTAGAGGAAAAAAATCACATGACATATGAAAAACCAAAATTTGAGTAATGTTGGTATAAGTTTTACCTATTTGGAAGAATTTATTACTGAAGCCATCCATTGAATGGATAAATCTTGAAATGTCTCTGTGGGAAGGGTTTTATCTATGGATTCCTTTTCCTTAAAATTATGAAACATCTGATTTTATATTTATCTTTGTTTTTTTAATGTACCTTTCTTGGAATTTGTCTACTTTATCAATATTTTATTTATTTAAATTTTTATGACTTTTTTTTTTTTTTTTTGAGAGACGCAGAGTAAGAGAGAAAGAGAGAAGGGGCTGAGACACACGGAGTAGGAGAGGGAGAATCTTAAGTAGGCTCCATGCTCAGCCCAGAGCCCAGTACAGGGCTTAATCTCACTCTGAGACCATGACTTGAGCTGAAATCAAGATTTAGGTGCTTAACTGACTGAGGCACTGAGGCTCCCCTATTTTATCAGCATTTTAAATATATTGGCAAAAAATGTTTATATAATCTGTATTAATTTACTAGGGCTGCCATAACAAAATACCACCATTTGGTGTCTTAACATACAGTATTGTCTCACATTTCTGGATGCTAAAGGTTCAAAATCAAGATATTACCAATCTTAGTTTCTTTTGGGAAAGCATCTGTTCCAAGCCTCTCTAGAAGATGCTACTAGCCTCACTTGTTTCTTATACATGGCATTCTCTCTGTTTCTTTCCATCATTTTCCCTCTGTCAGTATCTGTCAGTATATGTCCAAACTTCACTTTCCTATTAGGACTTTCAATAGTATTGAATTAGGGTAAACTCTAACCTCAGTTGGTTAGATTTGCAAAGACTTTTTTTTTTTTTTTCCAAATGAAGCCACATTCTATGGTATTGGGGATTAGGATTTCAACATATGAATTTGGGTGTACAATTTAGGCAAAAACAGTATTATTTTTTGCTATCTGTAGAATATCTTTAGTAATTACCTCAACATCTGTAAGATGTACAGAAATATCTCCCTTATATATTCATAAAGTGGTTTATTTTTTACGTTTTACGTTTGTATTATTTGCATTACCATGGGTTTTTCACTTTCATTAATCTTTTTAAAGAACCATACTTTGGCTTTGTACCCTCTTTTGGATATTTGCATTCTAAATTATTGATATCCGATTGTGTCTTATGTATAATTTTCTTTTCTTCCTTTATATTCTTGATTTGATTATTGAGATTTTTACCTTTTGTTCTTTATCAGTATGTCCATTTGAAGGCTATATATTTGCCTCTGAGCACAGCTTGAGCTTCATCCCTCAAAATTTTTCTCGGAATCTTATTTTGAAAAATTATGGATATAGAGGCAAATTTAAAAAATAATTCAAGAAATAGATGTACACCTTTACAAATTGTTAATTTTTTGTCTTATTTATCCTCTTTCTTTCATCAGTAGGTAGGTGTGTATTTTCTGAAACATTTAAAAATAATTTTAGATATTATGACAGTGATCGCTGAAAATAAAGATATGTCCTCCTTTTTATTCTTTTTAAATATTTTATTTATTTATTTATTTATTTATTTATTTATTTATTTATTTATTCATTCATTCATGAAAGACACAGAGAGAGGCAGAGACACAGGCAGAGGGAGAAGCAGGCTCCATGCAGGGAGCCCAATGTGGAACACAATCCCAGGAACCCAGGATCACACCCTGAGCTGAAGACACTCAACCACTGAGCCAACCAAGTGTCCCAAGATATGTTCTCCTAGTAACAAGAACATTTTCCTGTTTAACTGAAATATCACATCAAAGAAATAATTTTATCTATATTCTTTATTTAGTAGTATTGTCAAATATAATATTCATTTTAAAGATCCATATTCATCAAAAATATTTTTATAGTTTTTTTTAATCAAATATCCATTCCGGTTTCACTTACAAACATTGAAAACACTATAATTTGATTAAAATTATTTCCTAATTCTTCCTTAGTATGGCTTCTTTGACCCAATAGATTATTTAGAACTACATTGCTTATATCCACATTTGTAAGGATTTTAAAACTAACTTTGCAATTGGTTGGAGAAGCTATTCAGGATGATTTCAACACATTAGTTCTTGAGACCTGATTTTTGGTGAGGCATACTCTAAGATCTGATAAATATTTAATGTTCACTTGAGAATTTTGTTTGGATATTGTTCTGTTCTGCAAAGTATTTTCTTCTGCAGTGAATTTGTTTTGAGGATGTTACCAGCAGTGTTCTATATTATTAATTAGGTGGAGGTTGATTAGATGAAGTTTATTAATAGATACTACTCAAAATTTATGTTTATTACTATTCATATTATTGTCCTATCAATTATGGTGAAACGTGGGTTAAAATGCCTTGTATAATGGTGAAATTTTTTATACACTTTTTAGTTCTATTATTTTTGCTTTATGTTTTAAAGCTTTGCTATTAGGTTCATACAATTTACAAATATTGTATATACTTGTTGAATTAAACATATACCTGTTGAATTAAACTTTATATCACTATAAAATTTATTTTTAAAATATCTATTACCTTTTTACCTTAAAACTTTTGCCCTAATATTAATATAGCTATACCAGCTTTCATTTTGTTAGTTTGTGTAGTGTATGTTTTTCTATTCTTTCATTCTGAAATTATAAATCCATGCATTTTGTATGTCTCCTGAAACTCTTTTTTGCTAATTTTAATTGTTATTAATATGTTTGCATTTAGTTAAAATATATAGAATTTTACATTTAATAGAATAATTGAAACTTTAGAATCTAAATTTGCCATGGTACTATTTTTAAAATTGTCCCCATCTGTAATATGTTCCTTTTTCTCACCTTTCTTTAGTTACTTTGAGTTGATTATTTTTATCATTCTATTTTTTCCTCTAGCAGACAAGTAATTGTATCTTCTTTTAGCATAGCAGAAATTACAACATACATTTTTGAATTATCAGATGTTAGTACTTTTATCTCTTCCTAGATAAGTCAAGAATCCTAAACATGATAATATATTTAGTCCTCTTGAACTTGCTACTTATTTACATAAGATTAAAAAGTTTTTAAATCTTATTAACATTTTTGGAAATGCAGATTAAAACTATATGATACCTCTATACAAAAATATGACCAAAATTAGAAAGTCTTGTAGAGCTTATGGAGCAATTAAAACTTTCTTTTTCTTTTTTTTTAAAGATTTTATTTATTTATTCATGAGAGACACAGAGAAACAGAGACATAGGCAGAGAGAGAAGCAGGCTCCATGCAGGGAGCCCGATGGGGGACTCGATCCCAGATCCCAGGGTCATGCTCTGAGCCAAAGGCAGAAGCTCAACTGCTGAGCCACCCAGGTGTCCCACAGTTAAAACTTTCATGTATTTCCGAGTTGGTGTGCAAATTTGTACACTTTGTAGAAGAGTGTGCTATTATGTAGAACACTTGAAGATATGCATACTCTGTGATTTAATTATTCACAATTATAGATATATATCTTTAATAACTCACAATTATGGATATATATGTTTAGAACACTGAACACAAATGCTTACAAAAGTTATCTTTGGAATATTCCAATACTGGCAACAACTGAAATGACTATCAATGTTACACTGAATAAATAATTTATGATATATTCATATATAGAAGTTGTATATAGAAATAAACAGTAATAATCTAGACTAAATAAAGCAAGATTGATGAATCTTTTAGACATAATATTTAACTAAAGAAACAAAACATAAAACACAGAAGTAGATTTCCATTTACATAAAGTTCAGAAATAGGCAAAGCATTTAAAGTCCCTTAAAGGAAGTTTTGTCTTTAATGTGGGATGAAATATGAACATTTTTTTTTTTTTGAGCCATGGGAAGAAAGTCAACATACCTTCAGGTGATGCCTATTGCCAGAGAGTCTGGAAAATATAGTTTGTATATTCTTAACGCTAGAGTCACAGACCAGAGTATGTAAAAGTTGGCTTTTGGTAAATAATCAGGCACCCAGGAAAGTATTTTTTATTGTTATTGTTTAATTTTTTTCAGATGATTATATTTCCAGGTCACAGAGATACATAGGCTATCTATTAAAGCTCCATCTCTGACCATTTATAATAAATGAACCTTTCATACTCCCTAAACAGATTTTAATTTTAAAATATTTAGAAGTACCTACAGTGGCCAAAAAACTGTGCTCTGTACTGGGCAAAAGGAATTATAAAGATAAGATATTGATTAAAAATGATATTTTAAATTTTCATTCATCCCATATCTTAATCCAAGTATCATGACTTATTCCCTATAAAACACAGCAGCAGGGTAACAAACACCTTAAACTTTTAAATTTTTCTTATTCTCCTAAATTAAAAAAAAAATGCTTTATACGATACTTTAGGAATCCATCAGTGAGATGAATGTAAATATGAACACTATCATCTAAAATATGAACACTTGTGATCAGACATACTTTGATACCAGGCAGTGTATCTTTAAAAATAAATGTTTTCTTAATAGTAACATAATTTCCAGACAACATTGCAAATGATGAGGGATTGTGACCTTTTTTCTTACTTGGCTCAAGCAATGACACTTGTTCTTAATTAATTTCTCTGTTCTTATCATTGAGGTTGCTTCCTTTTAGGAATATACAGTACGAAATATAAATCTGAATTTATTTTGCATGAGATCTCATAAAATTCTACACATAAATTCATTCAATAAATGAAGAGACTTTGATTTTTTAAATAAATCAGAACTTGAGGTCAATTAAAAATACTAACTTATTTAATAATTAAGTGTAAGTTAATTAAATTCACTGTTCTTAGCACTGGAAATATCAAGGGATAGGACATGTGATCAATATATAAAAAATTAAAATGATATGTAAAGTACATTATAAAGGTATTAACAGAGGTACCTGGGTGGCTCAGCATCTGCCTTTGGCTCAGGTTGTGATCCTGGGATCCTGCAATCAAGTTCCGCATCAGGCTCCCCTTGGGGAGCCTGCTTCTCCCTGTGTCTCTGCTTCTCTCTCTGTGTCTCTCATGAATAAATAAATAAAATATTTTTTTAAAAAAGAAAGGTATTAATAAATTGCTGTGTTGGTCCAGTAAAGAGTGAAATTTTACCCATCTGTGAGAAAAGAAAGACTTGTAGATCCATTGGTGTGATCAGGATGGCTGTGAACCTGGAGAATGCCAAGTACTTAACTTATGAGCCTAGGAAAAAATGCTCAGAGAGTTCTAATTTTATTGAGGTCACAAAGCAGACAAACAAAAGAAAACAGCAACAACAAAAACCTAGGCTGATTTGCTATTGTAGATTTTTTTTCTGATTTGCCAGTATGGAATAAAATATTACTTTATTCATTAATATTTATCTTTGAAGCATGTGTGTAAGATATAGTTCAGCCTAAAATTTTAGTTAGCATGCTATGAATAAAATATTTGCCCTATTTTCAATTTTATCCTGTACTGTATCTCTAATAGGATAAATAGTTTGAAATTTTTCTTAACTCCAGGCTCCCTTTTATAGTATGATTTAAAATCCCTTACAAGTCACTTCATAATTTCCAACTCTTTCATGTTATAAGCATACTTTATCCTGTCTTTCTTTCTGTTTGCTCCTTATACTTATAAAGAACATGGGTCATCCCATATTTTAATAATCTCTTAAACAATTTTATGTAAGAGTGACTTTAACTTAATAACCAAAAATGATACTACTAATGGAAAAATTAAGAGACACTTTAGAGTGATTAATATCTAGTTATAGGTGAAAACAATGATATTTAAGCTTTACTGGAGTATCTGATTTTTAATACTAAAAGTTTCAATTATAAAAATAATAATTATTATGGTAGAAAAATATATTGTTTTTTTTAAACATGGAACACTTCAGGATATGAAAATTTTTTATATTCTCTTTTCTCATTTGAAGTTTATAAAGTTAAAAGTGCTGATTTTTTTTTTTTTGGTAGCTTTCAACTTTGCAACCTGTTTTCCTCTCCATAATTAAAAATAATATTTTAAAAAATTAGCTAAGTTCAGGTTTGTTAAATGGTCATTCTGATGACAATGAGGAAAATAGAAGTTCTGGTAATTATGCAGTACCATGTTCATTGCAGTATTATTTACAGTAGCCAAGGATATGGAAACAATCTAAGTAGTTATGGATGGATGAATGGATAAAGAAGATGTGGTATGTGTGTGTGTGTGTGTATATATATATACATATATATATGGAATGGAATACTATTCAGCCATAAAAAGAATGATCTCACTTATATGAGGAAATCTAAAAAAACTAAAAATAAAAATAAGCTCATAATACAGAGAACAGATTGGTCATTGCCAAGAGGCAGAAGGTGGAGAGCTGGGAAAAACTGGTAAAGGGGATTAAAAGATATTAACTTGCAGTTAAAAAATAAGTAGGTCATGATATAATATATCACCTCCCCCACTAGGGTTTTTCTGATAAGAATGAAGAAAATAGAAGTTCTAGTGAGTAGATTATATGAGAGGGCAGTTTTTCTGCTCTCCTTTATGAAATGATTAGATCTTTGCTAGAATGACCTTAGAGGTCGGTCCTTCCTGCAAAAAGGTGATGCTGAAATTCATAAGATATTTAATCCAAATGTGGAATTATTCTTGATGTCTCTTGTAACTGTTAACAAACCTTAAAATATACTGGTTATAAAAGGGGAGAATATGAGAAGTGGGTAAAGAACCTAGGAATACAGGGAAAACTATGCAACATCTGCGAGTGAAGGAAGAGAAAGAAACGTGCTGTGTGGGAGTAGCTCCAAGATAAATTAAGATGCTGTTGGAGAAGGAAGGAAATAATGAGCTAGCTTCATTTATGAACTTTATTATATTTAGTAGCTGTATAGCTTTTTCAAATGTTCAATCTTGAATATTCTTCTGTAGTTTCTATAATATAAACCTATGGAAAACTTCAAATGTTTGGCATAGATATATGGCAGGGCAGAGTTTGCTAGATGAGAAACAGGGAGTGGTGTGGGGTCATGGTTGCCATTCAAAGTGGAGATGAACATTTAAGGTATATGAAAAGTGGAGGTGAATACTTATGGTATATGGAAAAATCAGAGAAAGGGACTTAGATTTTTAGGAGAAGATAATGTGCAAAGTACATGGAGTTCAGCTGAGAGATTTAAAGGAAAGATACTACAGTTGACCCTTGAACAGTGTAGATTTGAACTACAGGAGTCCATTCAAATGTGGGTTTTTAAAATAAATATGGCACAGTGTACTGTAAATGTATTTTCTCATCCTTATGACTTTCTTAACATTTTTTTCTCTAGCTCACTTTATTTTAAGGATGCAGTATATAATACATAATCTATATGAAATATGGGTTAATGAATTGTTTATGTTATCAGTAAGGCCTCTAGTCAAAAGTAGGCTATTAGTATTTAAGTTTTGGAAGAGTCAAAAATTATATGTCGGTCCCTCTAACCCCTATACATTTCAAGGATCAACTGTAGTTCATCTCTTACAGTGAAACATGCTTCAACAAATTCTAATTAAAAACTTCAGTTCACTTTTCATATTATCAGGAATAATTTTATTCAACAATGACAATACCTACTATTCATTTTTTATGACTTCAGAATCCTATGCTAAATGGATAAAATTTGCTTACTGGTAGTGATGCCTATTTACATTCATCCGACATACTGTTAACTTTGACCTATATAACTTGTCCAAATACTTGGAGGTTTGTATTTGCTCTTAAGTCCCCTCCTTTTGGGTCACTGTTTATTGAGACTGTGATCTTCCCCTCCCCCTCAGTGGGCTTTCTCATGACAGTTGATCTACATATTCCACATCACTTCATCACTTCATTTTCATGCACTTGTGTGGAATCTACATGGCACTGACCACAACTGAACTCTAAAATAATGACGGTTAAGCTAACTTTAAACTTTCTTTAAAAAAAAAAAAAAGATTTTATTTATTTATTCATGAGAGACACAGAAGGAGAGGCAGAGACACAGGCAGAGAGAGAAGCAGGCTCCCCACAGGGAGCCTGATACGGGACTTGATCTTGGATTCCAGGATCATGACAGGAGCCAAAGGCAGACACTCAACTGGCTGAGCCAACCAGGCGTCCCAAACTTTTAAGTTTCTGTGGTGGTGTACCCCCTCAGCTGCCTATAAACCTTCCCAAAAGTTCAGTTAATTTATCATTTTGTAAGATAATGTGTAGTTCTAAGGAGATTTGTATCAAGAAGAATATTGATAGGTATTTTTCTATTTTCACCTTCCCTTTTCTGGAGCATTAGAATACTATGCATATTTATATGCAAACTCTGAATTGTTAGAAATCACTTCTGTGAACCATATACACTAACATTGAAACTTTTTCTTAGGATAAGAACTGTGAGTTTACATAAGGAAACTAATCCTGATAATAGAAATTGTAAAATTTTTAAGTATTATTTAAATAGTTGAACCTGATAGTGGTAGATAGAAATTACTCTGTTAATTTGGATTAGTATTTTTTAATGCCTTCATAAAGTACACTTTACCTTCTCTTTTCAATTTTTTTATCAGTGAGTCATCTGTTGCGTTTTTGAATTCTTACTATAGAAATTTCATGGGAATATATATAAACTCTATGAAGAGAGATAAATTATTTTATATTAACAAAAGATAAGTTTGGGGGCACCTGGGTGACTAAGTCAGTTAAGCCATCTACTCCTGGTTTCGGCTCAGGTCTTGATCTCAAGGTCCTGAGATCGAGCCCTGCATCAGGCTCCACACTCTACACAGTTCCTGCTTAAGATTGTCTTTCCCGGGATCCCTGGGTGGCGCAGCGGTTTGGCGCCTGCCTTTGGCCCAGGGCGCGATCCTGGAGACCCGGGATCGAATCCCACATCAGGCTCCCGGTGCATGGAGCCTGCTTCTCCCTCCGCCTGTGTCTCTGCCTCTCTCTCTCTCTCTGTGACTATCATAAATAAATTAAAAAAAAAAAAATAAGATTGTCTTTCCCTTCCTCCCTAAATAAATAAATAAATAAATAAATAATTGATTGATTAATTTGGTGATTTGTTTTCATTAACCAGCAAAGAATGGCTTCTTGATATGCTGTAATATGGTATAATGACACCTCAAATTGTTTGAATGTATGTGTATGTGTGTATTGACGGGCAGTTGAGAGCAACCACTGTAGCATCCAGTTCTCCATAACCATTTCCACTGAGAAATTTTCAGGGGTTTCAGTATTACATGAGTTTACTTCAAAAAGCTCCCTAATATTTCTGTTTTCCAGACTTACGGACGTAGACATCAGTGGCATTTTACTATGATTTCAAAATGATAAAATATAATAACAATTTTTGTGAAGCTCTTTTCTTTATAAATGCCATCCTGTTCCTTCCTTTCTTTTCCTTGAGTCTCTATCTCTCTTGTATTAATTTTTATTTCAAGCTTGAAAGTATTTAATACAACTATTATTAATAGAAATTTGTATTAGCTGGATCAATAGGACAAGACTGATGTGAACTGTTAACCACAACAGTGAAGGAAGTCAGATGAATAATATTTGCTTGTGGTGAACATTAGTTCAGTTAAAGTCTTTCACACATTTATACATGTATTAATGTATATAAACAAACAGTAATTAGTAAGCTGCCTATTATTTTAGAATGTTTCTAAATCAAGTATTCTGTTATTTTATTTTATTTTTTTAAATTTATTCATTCAGAGAGAGAGAGAGAGAGAGAGAGAGGCAGAGGGAGAAGCAGGCTCCATGCAGGGAGCCCGACGTGGGACTCGATCCCGTGTCTCCAGGATCAGGCCCTGGGCTGCAGGCAGCGCTAAACCGTTGAGCCACGGGGGCTGCCCATATTTTGTTATTTTAAAAGTCTATATGCTTGAATTTATTTATTTTCTAACACCATTGTATTTAAATATCCTTTTTAAATTACTTGCTCTAGACTGGACTTCTAAGGCAGGCAGATAGAGCAAGAGGTATGGAATTAAGGAGAAATGGAAAGTCAGAGAATTTTAAAGGTAAAAAGATACAGAGAGACTGGAACAAACAAGAAAAGACGTTAAAGGAGGAAAGCAACACTCCCTGGAGAAAATGTGAAAGATATGACAGTCATCAATTATAATTATATTACTCTGAGGATGTGTAAAGCACATGTGCCATCTGTCACTGCCCAAGCTATCACATCAGTGATCTGATAGGTACTGCTGTTTCCCTGTAGGGGTTTCTTTTACTAATTCATTATAAAAGAATATGGTGAGATATTTCAAAGAAGAGTGGATATTTGGAGGGATATTGTATCTATTGGTGGAATATGTGGTCTCCAGCATTTCAGACATATATCACTGCTCTGTAAGGAGCAAGTAGAATTTGATTTATCCCATGAACTAGCTGCTAGTTTGAGTTTAGGTGAATAATGCCATTGAAGGAATAGATGTATATTATTATATACATTGCATATAGATAACTTTATATATTGCTATATATAATACACATAATATGCATATATTCATTTTATTATATATGTAATTTGTGAGTTTGAAATACTTTCATAAGAATATGATTACCAAGAATGACTTTGCTAAACCTGATTTATTTTTTTTAATTTTTAAAAATTATGTATTTAAATTCAATTTAGTTAATATATTATTAGTTTCGGGGGTAGAATTTAATGATTCATCCATTGCATATAACATCCAGTGCCCATCATATCAAGTGCTCTCCGTAATGCCCATCACTCAATTATCCCTTCCCTCAACCTACCTCCCCTCCAGCAACCTTCAGTTTGGTTCCTAGAGTTCAGTGTCTCTTATGGTTTGCTTCCCTCTCTGTTTTCTCCTCATTTTATTTTTCCTTCCCTTCCCCTATGTAAACCTGATTTATAAATGTGTGACTAAGCAAGTTTTATTTTTATAATAAATTATAACTGATAACAATTAATAGATGGCACACATTTTTGTAATAATGAAACATTCTATGAATGAACTAGGTTCCCATGTTTTGATTAATTTGCTCTTTAGGAGGTTCTTACTGTTTACAGTACTATTAATATTTTTTAAAAAGCATTTTGAGTTATGTAAGTGATAGGCATTAGAGAATGCTTTTTTATTTTTCATATTTTTATCTTAAGTATATTTTGCTTCTAGTCATCGGAAATTACTTTTTAATAGGATGCTTATATTGCTTATCTCTCACTTACCAACAATTTTTGAAAAGGACATTATTTAGAGAGCAGTCCTCTTGTTAAAAACAAAGGGGAAAGGCTTTAACTAGAATGTCCTACCTGTAATACTACACCTTAAGTTTCTGCTAGAGACAATCTAACTACTAAGTCTACACTGAACAGATATTTTCTAAAAACTACTATAAACAGAAAGTTTTGATCTTTTAATTTTTTTTAACTGCTTCATGAGTGCATATATGATCTCCTTATGGGAAGTATAAACATCAGGAAGAGGTCAGGAAAGGGTCATGACAATCTCGCTCCATATCCCATTTTTGCTCCATATTTTCTCATTTGTGCTTTAATATACATTTGCATCCAAAGTAACTTTTAATGTTCTGTATTTGTTGTTGTTGTTCATTTGGCGTGTGCATACATGTATTTGTGTTTATGTATGTGACATACATAAATCCTAAACTCTAAATTATTTTTAGTAGATAATATTTTAATATGCTTGGGTTTCTTTTCTTCACATTCCCTATACCTTTTACTTTTCCCCTACTGTTAATTTGGCAGTGATTACTTTCCCTAAGCTCCATTATGAGTTTGAAATTGATACAGTTTAAGACAAAGAAGTCAACTGCAAAATTTATATTAAAGAGCCTGGTTGTGAAAGGTAAATAAAAGCCTGTAATTCGAAGATCCAAAAAATTTTGATTTTTTGGGAGGAGGGAAGTAAAATTTGACCTAATTTAATTTATTTGGCTTCAAAATTTGACACCGGTTTATTTTTAGTCTATTTATCATCTTGCTCTGAATATCCATAGTTTTTTATAGCATTATTAGTGTATTAGATCTTAGGATGCTACCCCAGATTTTGCTACGGTGCTGTTTAATATATACTAAATAAATGCATTTTATTAGCATGTAGAATTTAGAAAATTCTAGTATCTGAAAATCCATTTGACCTCAAGAACATCAAATAAAGGACAGTGGACTTTATTTGATTTTATTAAAAAAAAAATCTGATGAGAAAAGTCAGCAACATATTTTTAAATTGAGTATTTAATTGATGTGACTTTAATGCCTCAGTGGAGTCAAGCCAAAACTATTACATCTTTTTTTATATTACTTTGTTTTTTCCTTCTCATTTCATAATAGGTAACATCTCAGCAGAGAGTATCGAGAAGTCTCTTGCCTACTAGAGGAAAAGGAAATAGACTAGAACATTCATTCTCTAGAGAACAAGTTATTTTCTCTTTATCCTTTTTTTGCTGTATCCCAGCTTTTTATATTTTATTATGAAGAGTGTCTAGAAATAGGACTATATCAGATTTCATGATCTTGTCATGTATTGCAGTTTATATTAGAAAAAAATAAAATGCTGTAAGATAAAAATATGTTTAATGTACAGTTTGATCCAATTAAGTTCAACAAACATTTTCAAGCACCTATGGACTTTTCTTTTGAAAAAGTTCGGGCAGCCCAGGTGGCTCAGTGGTTTAGCTACGCCTTCAGCCCAGGGTGTGATCCTGGAGACCAAGGATCAAGTCCCACGTTGGGCTCCTTGCATGGAGCCTGCTTCTCCCTCTAACTGTGTCTCTGCCTTTTTCTCTCTGTGTGTCTCTCATGAATAAATAAAAATCTTAAAAAAAGAAAAGAAAAAGTGCATGTGTCTGCAGGAAATTTTACATACATTAAAAAATTAGGTTCATTGAATCCCTCCAAGTAATCTATTAAAAACCTCTATATGGTCTTTAGATCTCCCTGATATCATGCCAAGGTTCGGTGTAGTTTCTGTACCATGGTTCTGATCACTGAAATAGTCCACATCTAATGAGGCTAGAGACAATTAGACAAATGGCTGCAGTGCAATATAGTAATTCTTATAATCCACATAAATGCAAAATGAAATTGTACCACAGAGGAAGGAATAACTGGCACTTTACAAGGAAGCTTTCCTGGAGATCACATTTCAGTGAACAATCACAGAGGAATATTATAAAGAGATATGAGGGAGGAAATCTGGAGGAGGTTGGAGAAGAGCAGAACTAAATAACATTGTGTACTGTCTCCAAACACTATGTTCTAAATTTCCTGATTTTATTTGCAGAAACAAAACAGAACAGAAATTTGGTTTCTGAGTCTGGTTCTCTGGAATCCATTCACTTGTTCAGTAAATATTAGCTGAATATGTTTCCTGTTCTCTACTAGATCTTAGAATATGGAGCAGAGTGATGCAGTGTTTATTGTTAAGGAGCTCATTGTCTCATCAGAGAGACAATCAAATAAACAATCATCAATTGCAGCATGACTTACAGGGAATGGGTACTGTGATGATGTTTTGGATAATGAGCAGTGCTGAGCCATCTCTTAAGATTCCACTGAAATAGCCTTGGAGGAAGATACACATATCTAGGTAACAGTGCTATAAACTAAAAAGAAGAACTAAGTATCTGGAGGGATTTACAGACATCCCTGTACTATACCTGCCCCACCTTCTGACCTAGGACATTCCAAATTGCAGTCCCTAAATCTGGGACTCAAGGATTGTTGTTAGGCAGAGTTGTACTGAAACTTTCTGAGGTAGCCAGAATCAGGCTCGTTCCTTACAAATCTCTCTTGCCTTGTTCTATTTGGTTTCAAGACTATAACTCTTAGGATTCAATATGTCTCAGTCAGTGTTCTTAGTGGCTAGTAAGAGAAATTAGTTGTCTTAGGCAAAGAATATATTAAAAGTATTGTGTATAGAATGTCCTAGAAGGCTGAGAAACTTAGTAGGGAGGTAACAGTGCTCCCAACCACACTTTCAAAATGCTGCTGATACCACTTAGTACTGGACATTGCAACTTGTACCTCTGACAATAATGAGATGGGACAGTGGGCACCAGAACTAACATCACTAGCACTGTAACCCACCTTAAACCCTGTAGAACAGCCAAAAAGTGTTCTCTGTGGTCCAGTTCTCTATCATGGCAACAGTAATCTTTCCAAATGCCATATTAAGTGCATATCATTGATGAGTCCTGAGACACAGACCTGCACCCCAGCTACAAAGGAAGCTGAATGAAGTAGGCAGGGTCTGTCTAGTTTGTAAGACAAAGAAACCATTTGGTCTTAAAACACTGGATTGGTAATGCAAGTGATGGAAGAGCTGAGTAGTCAAATGGAGAACAGTTAAAACCATCCAGAGATTAGCAATAAGAGGAAGCTACTAACACTCCTGGGGTTAGAACAGAAATGAGTATCACCAGAGTCCAGAAGAGAGGGAGATTTAGTTGGAGCCAAAAGCAAATAAAGGAATGCCTAGAGAATGTTGGGACCATGAGGAAGAAAGCGTCCCAGAAGGTAGACTCATGGAGGACATGCAACACACATGCTACCTGAGACAGAATACGAGAGACCAATACCTTTACCACCTTCTCCATTCCTCTTATCTTCTAACCACTCATCACTGCCTTCTATTGACCTAACCTCTCCAGAAGTCTGCCGTTGTTTCCTGTGATAGAGAACTGAGCAGAAAAGGGGAGAAAACAGGCAAGTCATCTGAACATTGGGAAAGCAAGTAGCTGGAACTGTCAGCTTCAACAGAAGTTATGAGCTCTGCCTTTCACCACAATTCAAGAGATGGGAGATCCCCATTTGCAAGAGGAGTTTTTGGTTCCATACGATAAAGAAAGAGTAGTGGCATATTCACTACATAGACCACCAAGAACGGAAATAGGTATTGATGGAATGACAAAACCTCCCTAGGAGAAGCAAACGCAGGGAGAACCTTGTCACAGAAAGTCAAGAGGAGTACGTGGAGCAGTGTGTTTTGGTATATGTAGTCCTCAGTTCATACAGAGATGAATTACAGACTGCATCTGACTCACGAGCTTGCTCAAAAATTTCAGTCAGAGGCTGTTTACCAAGGACTATGCTTCCACTCAAGGATGCAAACTGAGAATGGAGGCTGCCAAGGCAAAAGTCTACAATGAGGGGGCCAGGGAATCCTCATCTTCTTAATTGTCATTTTCTGGACCTCATTGCTGGATTAATAAAGGAAACACAATCATGATTCTGTAGTGCTACTGAAAAGAAGCATTTCCCCACATTTCCCCAGAAGATCCAGAGGAAGAACAAATCTCTGAATCAAATTATTTATTACCAAAACCAAACAAACAAAAAAGTTCTAGCCATCACCAAATCCTAATATCACTTGTAGTTACTGAAGCTCTTTCTGCACTTATAGCTGATAATCATCCCTTTCTTCCTGAAACTACTCCTGATAACACACCTCAGATATTTATTATTTATTCCTCTTATTTTCTGAATTTATCTTCCCTCTGATCCTTAATTATTAGTATTCTTTAGATTTCTTTTTTCTGTTCATTGCCCATCTCATGTGTCATGTTGTTGTTGAAAGATATAATTTATTATCATATTTAATGTTCACAAATATTCAGGGGACTTCCAAAATCTACATACCGAATCTTTCACCTGCTATTCTGAAGGTCTATATTCACAAGAACTTGGTGAACATCACCAATTCGGCCCCAAATTACATCTTTTCTAAAACTGGTTTTTCATGTATTCCTCCATTCCATGGGGGATCTCATTATCTTCCATCAGTCTGCCAACCTTGAATCCTTCATGCCTCTCATCCCCAAATCCAATCATTTGTAAACTCCTACCACTTACTGTCCTTCAAACTTATCCTTTACAATCCAATTCTAGTGCAGGCCTTTATCATCTCTTACTGGATAATTGTTCCAAACAGCTAACTGGACCCCCTGCCTTGAGGCTCATTTCACATTTTACTCAACTATTTTCACATCATTGCCAGAAATTTATCTAAAAAATTGTATATCACACTAACAAACAAAAACAAGCAAAACAAAACAAAACCCTTCGATAGTTACTTATACCAGATCAAAACCCAATCACTCAGATTCCTCAGTTACCTCAACTTTCCAGCCTATCCACTGACACTTTCTGTTTCACACCTCTTCTATCATTCTGAAATTGGGTCCACTTCCCTTCCTGCACCACGTTGTTTTTTCTTTGGGGAAAGAATCTTCCTGTCCCACTTCTGTAGACGTTATGTGGTAAATTCTTATTTAGTCTTCAAGACAAGATGATAATTTTTATTGATCCTATCAGACCAGGCGAAAATGAATTCAAAGCTCCTACTATTTGTTCCCACCCACAGAACACTAAGCATAATTCTGTGACAATAGTTTGTGGGGTTCTGGAAGGCAAGATATCTCATTCATCCTTATGTCTCCAGATCTTATCAGAGACTAGTGCATATTGAAACTTTGAGTCTGAATACTTTGAGTCCAAATACATTTGTGTTCTTTTTCTGAACACAGTGGCCTTAAAAAAAATAACATTTACCTTTTATTATTTGTTTTCTTATCCATAAAATAGTGTATCAATAATATCTAATTATTTCTTTTGCATATTTGTTATGAAGCTCACATGAGACATCCATAGACATAGATTATATGAAATATGCATATATTGGTTGTTTTAGTACTAGTATTGTTTTAACTAATAACAAATTATTATGAATTTGAGCTTAAGTACAGCTTCTTAAAAAAATAGCATAAGTAGACATTTAACTTGGTAAGAAAAAGAAAAGGAACTTTGTTGTTATTGCTACAATAAAGAGAATTACCAGAAAAAGTTAATAAATATAACTGATAAAAAGTGAATTTGTAAAAAAAATACTTTTAAATCTACATAGGAGTCCTGGAAAACTCATGAAAAAAATATACTTTATAACTTGATTAATTTAGATTCCAAGGAATGATTTAGTTTTCCTTCTAATAATATAACATACGACTTATAAAATAGAAGCCAAAGTGTGAAAAGAAATGAAGCAAACAGAATTTTGTTTATTTGACCTGAAGACTTTGATATGAGAACATCATTTATCATAGTGATAGTCAGAAACTAATTCAGCTGTCTATTCACATATCCAAGAAGTCACTTGGAGTCCTTTTAATATACTTTTTGTCATCCATTTCATTTCTTGATTGTACATAAAATGCATGAATAATTTAGGAGTGACAAAATATTCAGACAATCACTATAAGGAATTAAATAATCACTCAAAATTTATCAATTAAGAAGCAAAATAAAATGTTTAATGCTATTAAAAATAAAATGTACATCTGTCCAATTTGCAACAGCTTTGACAGGATAAAATAGTGTTTTCACACTATTTTATCTCTGAAATAGTGTAATTTTAGAGGTGATTACTATTAAATATTTAGAGAATTTTGATTCTCAGAACCCCAATGGACATGTTATAACTATGATGTCTTCAGTAAGCCATTTTTACTGAAGTTGTTTGTACAAAAACAGATTAGCAAAAAAAAGAAACTTTATAATTCACCAGTTTTATCTGGTAAAAAAAAAAAAAAAAAAAAAAAAAACAGACCAAAAAGCCAGACAAACCATTCCATTTGTATTTTTAAAAGCATATGCACTAAGGGTAGCCAAGTCTTTTCTTAATAAGCTCCACTATTAATGAATTGGTCTTACAAAATGTTCCAAAGCAATTTTCTTAGAAAACTAGGACAAGGTATTCCCAGGTTTTCTACTAAGCCACTCTGAAGTCACAATTCAGCCTGAGGAAGAAAAAAGGGTCCTATTCTCACTCTCACTAACACTTTTCATTTTACAATCTTCTCTGTCTCTGTAATAGGCTTTACAGTGAAATGGGTATGAATAAAGGGAGAAAAGGAAGGTGGAGGGAAAGGAAGAAAAGTGAAGAACAAGAATGGCAGAATAAATGATACCAGGCATAATCTTCAGCAAATTAAGATCTATATATTTTTATGTGCAAGTATCAATAAAAAAATAATTGCTGTTCAAACTGCAGTTTTATTTGTTTATTTTTTTTTTACTTTTTTTTGTTTGTTTATGAGAGAGAGTGAGTGCATGTGCACTTGCAAGCAGAGAAAGAGAGGTAGAGAAAGAGGGAGAGAGAGAAGCTTAAGCAAACTCTATGCCCAGTGCCAAGCCCGACTTGGGGCTCCATCTCAGGACCCTGAGATCTTGACCCAGAGGTCCTGCCCTGAGCTGAAATCAGGAGTCAGATGCTTAACCGACTGAACCACCCAGGTGCCCCTGAGCTGCATCTTTGAAATTATACTACCTGTGTCTTGCTTATACCTGCTGCCCCCATTACCAGTTGTCTCAAGGCTACATTTTTCTTTACATAAGTAGCTAAATATACAAGAAAAAAACTCAGTATCTTGTTTTGTTTGTTGCAAAACATTACATTTTCATTCAAATAAACTCATCATACTTAGAGTATATGCTTGCCTACTCGAAGAGCTGAAATAAAGGAGTCATAAAAAGCACATACATGTATTTTAAAGTAATAGCAATGCTATTTGAAGCCCAGTTCCCATACTGTGATAGTTCTCATTGCCCCATAGATCAGCATGGATTAACAGTAGATTGAGCAGGACAGATAATGTTGTCACTATATAATAAAACAAGGAATTCTGGGGGAAGAATTAGCTATTCTATGATAATTGGAATCATGAGCAAACAGATGGAGTCCTAAAAGGATGCTGGTAAACAACTGGACCTGGTTGGGAAAGACATTTAATATATTTCCACTTTTCCAAAGATCACAGAGTACTCTCTGAGTATTACCTGGTACCTACTTGTTCTCCTGAAAAAAATTCTGTTGCTTGGAATCTATTTCTCATGCCGCTCTCTTATTAACTTGATACAGGAAATGGTGTTCTTGCAGTGGCACAGTCAGAGCTCTCAAGGAGCCCCTGGTGCCTTTTCAATTATTTCTGTTAAAAATAAGGCTCTGCCTGTTATGGGGAACCGTTTTTAAATTTATTGGAGGGGCACATGGCAGCTGATAAATCATTGCACGTAAAAACAACCATACAGAAACTGGCTTAGAAATCAAACAGCCTTTTGAAAATGAGTTCAATAAAGAACCACAAAAAAGAATCTAATACTTCAGAAGAGTTGACTCTAAGTCTTACAGATTCTTATTTAGAAAATGAAATGAAAATGAAATAGAGCCTTCCTATAAAGTCAAGAATGATCTTTCCAATTTGATTACTACTGATGATCTTTCCATGGCATCGCTGAAGGATATCAGATGACCTTTGGGAATTAAAGGGACTGTGGCCTGGGACCCTATCTATGTCTTACAGAATTGTCATTCCACAAATTGTAGACAAATTACTATAAGCAGTATTATTTCATGAGAGGATGTTTCATGGTCCAACTCTTTCAGCAAGACCCAGAGTGTTTGAGGACCCGGACCCTGCTTCACCTCTTTCCCATGGCATTGGCAGGATTAACTCTGGGGCCAGAGGGTTGGGGAATTGGTAACTTTGGCAAAATTTTGCTTATTTGCCCAGAACATATCATTATGCCACTACTTAAAGTCTGCAATTGTGCTGATTTCTAATTCTTGTACTTATTTTTTTTCTTGCTCATGAAAACTATTGAATGCTAAGGCCAAACTGGCAGGGTTTTAGGAGAATCTGGGTTTTTCTTCACTGCTGTGGACATTTCATTGTGTCAGACTGCCCAAGACCATATCCAAATGGTATAGTAAATCATAATTCCTTTTTTAAATATTTTTTAAATATTTTATTTATTTGAGAAAGAGAGGGAGAGGGCATGAGCCAGGGGGAGAGATAAAGGGAGAGAGAGTAAGCAGACTCTCACTGAGCAGCGAGCCCTATGTGGGGACTCAATCCAGGAGCTCTGTGATCATGACCTGAGCTAAAGGCAGATAGTGAACAGACTGAGCTACCCATGGGCCCCAGTAAATCATAATTCTTATAGAATAAGATGGAATCAACATGTTTAAGATATTTTATTGATTTTTAGATAATTTATTATCTCCTTAGGTGAACTTACCATTATTCAAATGTTAAATTTTTATAGCAAATGAGAAATTTGAAGTAGGTTATTTTTGATAATAGCAAACTATAGTTATATTTCTGTAATGTGATGATATAAGCAATAGAAGATTATTATATTATCCTTCTATTATTTTAATTTTTCTACAGAAGTATTTGTAAACAAAAATGAGATGATTAGCAATTCAAATAGTTGCTTTCTAAAGGGAATTTATAAGATGATTGCTAAAAAGCTCTTTTTTTCCCTCTCCAAAGGAAGTAATTGAAAGTTTTTAATATAAATAAGATTTACTTATAAATCTTGTTGTCTCTCTAGTTAAGCCCTAATAATACATTTATATATTGGGATCTGATATTCTGTTTATTTATTCAGTTAGTTAAAATACCTAATTGGATCTTAGCTTGTTCAAGGGCCAGGCACATTTAATAGGCTTAATATGAAAATGAATCTTTCTGAACTTAAAGCGTAAAACATTTATAGAGACATGTTAAACAAGGAAATTTTAGAGTTAACCTTCGTGTGCAATCATCTTTATTCACCCATGCAATCTCAGCATAATACACCAACGAATACTTGGATCAAAGATGGATCATCACTTTTATACATTCCCTTGCCAGAGTAATTGCACAAGTTAAAGCAAGGAAATTGTTGATGAAGTTAAGGAATAAAATTCTGGCGTTCTTAGAATTGTCATGGGAGAGGTGATGGTGGACAGTTCTTAAGTGAAGAAAGACTGTGTTAAAGTAGCCCATCTTTATCAGTTCTGCTTCTCTTTATGGATCCCCAGTTGTATGTAAAAAACGGACTTTCCTGGGGAATCCTTTCTCCCTATGTACTTGAGCTCTAGCACATGGTACACTTCTTGATGACTCCCCACAAGACATTCTCCTATGTGGTTCCTCACATGCCAAACAAAATTTTCTAATGAGTGCCACTACTTTGTTCTTTCTACTTATTTTAAATATGGTGGATCCAAGACTGATGAGTCCTTCCTTAAATGTTGTCTTACCTGCCTTTCATTTTTCAGTAAGACCTGTAGTTGGAAAAATTCTTTGATGTCCTCCAGGATTCCCACTCCCTGGTATACACAACCTATAAAACTGTCCCCTCTTTGGAGTGGGCAAAACCTGTAAATATGATGAGATATCCCTTTATGACAACATTACTAATCCATCTGCTCTGAGTTAATCAAAAGCAAGATTAACCTGAATAAGACTGACTAATCAGTCAAGCCCTTTAAAGGTAGGTGAAGCAGAGAGATGCTTTCCTGCTGACCTAGAAGGAGGGGAGAGCCAGGTAGTGAAATTCTATAAACTTCCTTTAGGGAAGGTCAGGGATCCAGGATAGGAGGGTAGCAACCTGAATAAACTCGGAAAAAAACCCACAGACTCCTAAAGGAGTCTCAATTTTAGCTTTGTGAGACTGAAAGCAGAGAATGTCATTTAGCTAGGCTCATTCTACAATAACCATACAAGAGCAAATGGGTGCTATTTGAAGCCACTAAGTTGGTAGTGAATTCTTACACAGCAGTGGAAAACTAATATAATATTCCAAGTGTTTGAAAAATGAATGGCCAGTCCCTTTTCTTAGATTGGTAATACAGATATTTCTCTGGTGTTTAAATTTTTAATTAATTCAGTGAGAATTTGAAATAAATGAGAACTCGAAGTAGATGATATGCTTTCTGGTGTTTTTTTCCTTTATTTTAAAAAGATTTTATTTACTCATTCATAAGAGACAGAGGAGGAAGCAGCAACAGAGGGAGAAACAGGCTCCCCATGGAGCAGGGAGCCAGATGTGGGACTCAATCCCAGAACCCTGGGATCAGGATCTGAGCCAAAGGCAGATGCTCAACTGATTGAGCCACCCGGGCACCCTTTCCCTTTAGTTTTAAAGCTCACTATTATCGCTCAAGATCCATGACAAAGCCTGTTTTTTGTGATATAAAATATTTAGGATTTTCAAAAGATGCTTAATATGGTAGATTTTTATCAAATTGCTTTGCTTCATTGTGATATCCTAACCATAGTGACTACTAAAATTTTGATTCTTTAAGTTTTTCTAAATAAAATGTGCTGTAATATTCTCCATTAATTCTCCTACCAATGGAAATACAGTTTGAGGAATGTAGATGGCATATTGTTTGTCATATGGTGGACATTAATATGTTGTACTGTTCTCTTTTTCCCCCCGTAATTTTCAAACAATGTTTTTGATAAAACCTCTGATCTTCCAGGAAGCCAACTGCTCCCACCCTTGAGATAAAAGTAGTATCTGTAATTTTAGGACATACTGTTGTTACTTGGCATCCTTTTAGTATCACACAGACTCCTCATTTTTGAACAATCCTTTCATTTTAAAAGCATCTGCTGATGGCTGACATATCTCTAATGCATTCTGCAGAAGCCTGACATTGATCTTGGTTAATTCTCTAGGGAGTTAACCTAAGTCTTCTCATACATTGTCTCTGGATTAACTATTTTATCTGCATCTGTGCCAATTTCTAGTTTGACTTAATTTTCTTGGACAAAAGTATTGAAGTAGTGCATTTGTATAGTGCTTAGAAGGTTCTTCAGTAGGAATGAATGTTGCTACTTTGTGATTATGTACCTAGGTGATCATGTAGATGTAAAAAATCATGTTAGTATTCACAAAATCTAGGTAATTGGGGTTTTAATTTGAAGATAGGAATTGGATTATGGAAGTTGTGGAAATTATTGATTGAATATTTTCAATCATTTCTTTTTCTACTGTCATGTTTTTTGTTTTTTTGTTTGTGTTTTTGTTTGTTTTTTTTTACTAAAACATTTTACATATGGATGAAGGCAAACATGCCATCTCCTTTTGTACTTGGAAATTTTGTACCTTAAACAAGGAATTAAGGGTCCTTTAAAATGAATTACAAGTACTGTTAAGAAAGTTCAGAGTTATATTAAATATTGATATTTTTCTTGCTTCCTGTAGTACCAATCCAAGGTTCTGTTGCAAGCTAATATTGCTCTTGTTATTTGTTTCACAAGATGTCTTTTCTCACATACATTGCCCTGCTAATCTTTGCTTTTTTTTCCACAAACCGAATGCTTTTAAAATTTTCCCCTGTATATTTTCTTTATGATTCTAGGATTACAGTAGCTTTTCAGATTTTGGTCATATATTATTATTACTCCTAAAAGAACTCACTTAGATTTTTTTAAAGTAGTAACAGCTTTACTATATGTCCATATATAAATTTTTGAGACAAAATTCATATAACATAGACTTTACCATTTTAAAAGGAATAATTCAGTGGCATTAAGTACATTCTCAATGTTATACAACCACCACATCTATCTAGTTCAAAACACTTTCATCACCCCTAAATGAAACCTCAAACCCATTAAGTAGTTATACCCCACTTCACCCTCCCTTCAATGTCTGGCAACCACTAATCTGTGTTCTTTTTTTTATATTTACCTAATTTGAATATTTCAAACAAATATAATCATACAATACTGTGGCCTTTTTTGAAATAGGCATGATGTTGGATTGCCAAAAATTAGGTCTCTTTTATTTCCATACCTCTCACACAAATGAGAAGCATCAATTCAATTTAGAAATTTGGGAAATCAGGAGATTCACTTCCATCTTCTATAGATTTCCCTGTGAGTCATTCTTATTTAAGTTTGTTAAACAATTCTGAGGTTATTGGTTGTATTACTATTTAGGATAAATTTGACAGTAAAAATATAAGAGCTTCTGGTTTCGGCCGTGGCAGAACAGTTTATATCATATTAGGTGTTTTACAAAGGTAAACCAGGCAGCAGTATACCAACTGTCAAAGAACTATTTGAAAGTGTAAGAAGTTGACTACGGTAGCCAGATGCCACTTTCTGGGCAGTAAAACATCCAGGATTTTCAGGGGCTGAGATCTCAAAGGGGAGGAAACCATATAGAAATGAGAGCAAAATACTTCACAATTTCCTTTAACATATGTGTTGTTTTCTGAGTCTACAAGGGGAAACTATAAGAAAACAAGTAGAAAGAAGCAGTTATATGGATAAAGATATAGTCAGATATACATCAATCCATAGATACTGATCTAAATTTTAAGCAGAATAAATATGAAGAAAAACCTTATTTAGGCATCCATATTTAGGTATCTGACAGCCAAAAACAGAAAATCTTAAAAACAGCCAGAGAATTATATTCAAAGAAGTAAAATAAAACTAATGACTAAGATTATTCAAGCTAGAAGATAATGGAATCACATATTTAAGGCACTTAAATAATACCTAAACTTACTTACTTACTTGCTTACTTACTTACTTTTTATTTATTTATTTATTTATTTATTTATTTATTTATTTATTTACTTGAGACACAGAGAGAGAGAGAGAGGCAGAGACACAGGCAGAGGGAGAAGCAGGCTCCATGCCAGGAGCCCGATGTGGGACTCAACTCGATCCCTGGTCTCCAGGATCAGGCCCTGGGCTGAAGGTGGCACTAAACCGCTGCGCCACCTGGGCTGCCCAATACCTAAACTTTAATACTAGTTTCACCCAAAGAAAAACTGATAGAGTATGTAACCAGAAAACCTGATTGTATTAAATATTAAAGGGATTTTTGTTTCCAGTAAGGAAATGAACCTTGCAAGAAACATAGAAATGTAGTAAGGAATAAAAAATCACAAAAGTAAATATGGGGTTAACTCAAAATAAGCATTGGCTGTTTCAAACAACACAATGTCTTTACTGAGTTTAAAACACGTATGTACTTAAAATATGTTACAGTAAAAAGGCAGAAATTGTGTAAATAAAATGTTCTATAATACTCTTACATTATATGAGAAATGTTAAAATTATTATTTCAAATGAACTATAATAAGTTAAAGGTTGTATTCTGAAATATCTGCAGCAGCCACTAAAGGAATAATAAAAAGTTGAAAAACTAGAAGCTCATAGAAAGGCAAAATAAAGTAACAGTAATGGTGGTGATGATGATAATGATAATAACAACTTGATTAATCCAAAATGAGGAAGGAAAAAAAAAGAGAAAATAAGGACATGGAAAATAAAGGATGAAATGGTAAACTTAAACCCAAATATATAGCCAAATATATCAGTTACTACATTAAATATTGACAAATTAAATATATCAATTGAGACAAAGATTGATCAGACTGCAATGAAACACACAAACACACACATCACAATTGATGTAGCTTATTCCCGGATTGTAAGGTCAGTTTAACATCTAAAGCCATTCAGTGTAAATCACCATGGCTAATCAGCATTAGCAGAATATAGAAAGAAACCCAGATGATTATCTCAAGAGTTAGAAAAAGTAATTTATGGTAAAACGTATCAATTTATGAGAACCACACTTTTTTTTTTTTTTTTTTTTTTTGGTCTGGCCATTCTAACATGAAGCAAAATCAGATTATCAGATCATACATTAATCAGAAACCTTACCTAGTACCAAAAATTTTCAAGGATACAACCTGTGAAGAGGCTCAGATGAAGCAGAAAAGTAACTTTATATACTAAGTAATTTTAATGGGCACCACTGAAAGCAGGAATTATTTAGACTATGAAACATCTCTATTTTATATCTCAGAGATTTAGAGCTTAAATGATATTCTACAAGAATCTATGTCTCATAAATTTATAGGTAATAATTTACCATATGCAGTCAGGAACCAGTAATGTCCTTACTTTACAGAATATGTTTATCTTTATAATATTGCTTATTGTACATCACCCACCCTCCAGGGAACTGGGAGAGAAATAAATCCCTGAATAGCTCCTCTATCTAGTTCCTTCCAAGAGGTCTACCTACAAAATTCTATGGCAAATTTCCAACATAACAGTGAAATAATAAGTTTTCTCCAAGATAATAAATTAGATATAAATCAAGTGGGAATGTCCACTATTGCTACTTCTACCCAAAATTATGCTTAAAGTTCTAGTCATTTCATTATGCCAAGATTAAAGATTAGAAAGAATTGAATAGACTTGTCATTCTTTACAGAAAACGTGATTCTATACATAAAGAAAACTAAAATAAGCTATAGAGAGATTTTAAAGACTAAAACTTGAATTTTACATGATTTATGGATACAAGAAAAATGTAAAAAGTTAAATGTGTTTTCTCTACTGCAACAAACAATAGAAAGTGATATTTTAAAAATACCAATTACAATACCAAAAATATCAAGCCTTGATACTAAATTGAATAACACATGTAAAAACCACAAAATATTCTTGAGAGAAATTTTTTAAGACCACATAAATAAAGGAATATATCATTTTCATGGGTAGAAACACTGAATCATGTAAATAGCCAAGTGTTCCAAAATTGAAATATAAATTTTAGACAATTTTAATCAAAATTCCAGAAGACTATTTATACCTTAGTTATATTGAAAAGTCAAATTTAAAATTCATATGTAAACTCAAAGGGCAAAATGACCATCTTGAAGAAGTAGAATGGAAGTAGGATACTTATATATTCAGATATAAAAATTAAAACTGTACAGACTAAGTATAAGCAAATATACCACTGGAGCTGAATAGAGAGTACAGAACAGTCCCACACTTACAAGATCACTTGCCTTACAACAGAGTGATCATTACGTGCTGTGAGGGAATGATGTCTTCATTTAATACAATATTTCAATTAAATTTTGCAAAAAAAAATCATAATAATATAAAAACAGATTTTATCCACTAAATATTCATAAGAATGCTCAATTTGACTCATTACTAATAACTTTTTAATAGATTTTAACAAATTTCTTTTTAAATTTTAATGGTCTTTCAGAGTTCCTATCCAACTCCAAAAGAGTAATGGTTGGACAGATTTTCTTTCTTTCTTTCTATTTTCTTTCTTTTTTTCTTTCTTTTTCTTTCTTTCTTCTTTCTTTTTCTTCTTTCTTTCTTTCTTCTTTCTTTCTTCTTTCAAGATTTTATTTATTTATTCATGAGAGACACACAGAGAGAGAGGCAGAGACATAGGCAGAGGAAGAAACAGGCTCCCTGAGGGGAGTCCAATGTGGGACTCCGTCTCAAGACCCTATATCAGGACCTGAGCTGAAGGCTGACACTCAACCACTGAGCCAGTCAGGTGTCCCTGGGAAGATTTCTTTTTGATCAATGTAATCATTTTGTCTTCATTTGAGAAGTTGCTTCAATCTGTACTAAACTCTACATTGAAAAATGGGCAACACAAGTGGGTTTTGGGCTAAATTATGCAAATCTTGTCTGGCCCAAATACCTATTTCAGATGGAATTGAGGAATTTTTTTTTTGTCTGTTTTGTTTTAATACATCTTACACTTAAGAAAGGAAAACAAGATTTTATATTGGGATGCTATGAATAAGAAGGAAGCAACATCACTATTAATTTCTCTAATTCTCCCACCCCTGGGCCCAGAGGAAGATATTATCATATAGTCTCTCTGATATGGCTGCCATATTAAAGATCTAGCTAAATTGCAGGTCTCATTAATATCATGTGATGAACACGATGGATTTCAATTAAAATGCAATAGTCCTGTGTCTGGGATACACATTTTTTTTCTCCAGGGTAATAACCTTAGCTATGTTATGATTCTCTTTTCTCAACTCTATTATATCACAAAGGGAAAGCTTATGTGTTATTGCCTTATTTTTTTCCCCTAGAGTGCAAAGAATAGGAGTTTAATTACTATGGCTCAATTATTTTATTGAAAAGCAAGTTAGCAAATAGAAATATTCTTTTAACCAATTCTGAATTGTTGCAGAGTTATTCCTGTTTTATGGCACATTACATTGTAGATCAAAATAGACTCTAAATAAGCCTTTATGTTAAAGTTCTAAATGATCATTTTTCTGTAGTGATTGCCAGCTTTTTTTTTATAGTTATCAGTAGACCTATATGGTACCACTATGCAATCAGAATTGTGTTATATAACTTGTTTTTACAATGCAGTGAAATGGCTCCAGAGGATGTGGTAAGAGTCCTCTCTCTCATTTTTTGATTCCAGGTGGAGGAAGAGTAACATTCTTAGAACCTCACATCATTCATTCTTCCCAGGGGAGAGAGGTGAATAATCTGATGACAGCTAGTAATTTCAGCTAGTAATAGTAATATTGACCTTTACTCTTGGCTCACCCTATTTTTGAGAGGCATCTCTTGTCCCTTCTTTTCCAGCCTGTATATTTGTAGAAGAGACTCTGACCTTGAGTAAGAGGTACCTGCAGCTTGTTAGCACTGCCTCTGAAAGGAGGCGTGAGTACATCTAAATCTGGAATTCAGTATTAGTAAGTGCATTTAGCTGAGCATCTAATATCTTGCATGCAGTTTTTGTTAGTAATGAAAATTACATTTTCAATTCTGTTTACCTGATGCATGTGGTTACCTCTCAACATTGTTTTGTATTTGAGGAGTAGAATTTCATTTACTGGACCCTTTTGCCCCCTTATTATTCTAATAAGTATTTCTGTTGATCAATCTATGAATTCTTTTGTAAGGAAGGGAGTAAAGGAAGGATGGAATGAATTGAGGAAAGGAAAGAGGGCAAGTTTAGCTCTTTATTATCCTGCAACCTGGCAGTGTCATATCTTCCCCTTAATCGAATCTTGAATAACTCAAATAGATTGTGGAATGTCTTAATATGATTTTTGGTTGTTTCTTTTTGCCAAATACAGTCAATTCTCCTTACTTATGGGAGTTTTATTCTATAAAGCCACCGAAAACACGGGATGATTAAATATTGAATCATGGCTCCTACAGGAAATTCAGAGTTAAGTTCCTCCTCTGGCAACATGTTCATTCATCAACTGATCTATATGTAACCTTGTTTTGTGTGTGTTTATTTAAAGGCACCGTATTTAATATATATTGCTGATTTATTAGTGTCAAACTCATGGCCAGTAGTGCTATAATCATGCCTGAATGAAGCTTGTCTAACATGCATATTTTCTCTGTAAAGCATATCATAGCTTTCTTGTGCTTAATAGCACTAGGTGGCGGGTCACCAATATGCTTCATGGTCATTTAAAACAGTGGAATCACCAACACAATGCAAAAAAATGTGAAAAATGTGGCACTAAATTGATTGTGAAAAAGACATTTATTTATAGAATGAAAGCTGAAACAAGAAGTTGAAGTGTTGGCTTGTTTAACTTCAGCTAGGAACACAAACATAGGGCTATTCAGTTTTTTTTTCCACTCTGTGTATGCCCACAAATGATCATAAAAGTACCCCAAGTATTGATTTGGGGGTTATAAATTAAGTTGGTAGGTGATTTCACAGAGATGGGATCTGTGAATAATGAGGCTCTACTGTACGTTAGAAGGCTTAATGATATATTGTCTGCTTTCTCAGTTCTGGCCCCAGCCTCCAAAATATTCAAATAAAAGTATAAATATATGTTTTGAAAGTGCTTACTATTTTAGCTCAATATAGGTGCCAGTTAAGTAAGGGTTTTTATAATTTTTTTTTTCATTTCAAGGTTTTTCTCTGGAGAAATACACAACTAGAGAAAACAATAACTTTATATGTGGAAGTAAAATCCCAACACAGTGCTAAAACTTAAAAGAATTCTGTGAAATATTTAACCTGGCAGATTTTTTATTTCAACATGGTTTTGTCGAATGATGAAAATGAAGGAATCTTTATAACAGAGATTTTCTCTGGTGACTATCCACTTTTTATTTTCACTATCTGCTATCAAGTAGAAACGTGATCGTTGTTCTACAGTTGAATTACTTCAAACTATCATTTTCCATGAGGTGATAGTTACCCTCTATCCTTGCTCATGATTCTTATATTAAACATTTCAACCAGACTACCTGTGCTCCAAAAGGTAAAACAAATATAATATCGCAAACCAGTCACCGCTACAAATCTAATCAAAACAGTTAGCAAATCACTTATTTTCATTGCTGATGCAGAAAGCATTTTTTCCTGGTGTCTGTTCACTCTGATCAGTGGTTCACCAAATTCTGAAAGAATAGCAGTACTTGCTTTTGCTTTACATATTATTCACCAAATACAAATCCTCCTTAATATCAGAGACTGTTGGGACACCTGGGTGGCTCAGCGGTTGAGCACCTGCCTTCAGCCTAGGGTGTGATCCTGGAGTCCCCAGATCGAGTCCCATGTCGGGCTCCCTGCATGGAGCCTGCTTCTCCCTCTGTCTGTGTCTCTGCCTCTCTCTGTGTCTCTCATGAATAAATAAATAAAATATTTTTTAAAAATCGAGAACGTTTTGTTTGTAATTTGCTCCTCTTTGTGCCAGACTCAAGTTGTATGCCCTTTCTGAAATTCCCTGACATCTCCTCGGCTGCTTGCTCCGCTTCAAGTCCCTAATCAACTCCTTTGGGCCTGCAGATCTCCACCATCTAGGTCTGACTACTCATTCCCCTAGAAACACTTGGCTATTTTTAGCTGCCCCCATGTAGCTCCAGTGGCCAGGCACATGCCAGAGATCTGTATGGAATGACACACCATAGAGCATGAAGTCTGATATCTAAAACAACAACCTACAGGGCCCAGTGATACACAACAGGAAGTTTAGGGGAATTACTTCCTGATGCTTATCAACCTCACCCAGGGAGGAACCGGAGAATGGGAGGATCAGGAGGTCCAATGCAATTCTCTACAGTACAATGAAGAGAATTTCCTCTCACCCATAAAGCAGTAGCCCGCATAGTAGAACATCACTACAAATTTTTTCACCTCTTCCCCATACCTCATTTCCCCTTTTCCACAATCTTGCTGCCCTGGGTTTACCCTCTCGGGATAGAAAGTCAGTGCACCCCTTCTCCCTTCCAGTTCTGTTTTCCAGAAACCCAAACTAAGGTCATTTTTAAATTTAAAGCTTCAGTTTCCCTTACCGAGAGATAGGACTAATATGGGTTTGTGATTTTTTTTCTATTTCTTATTTCTTTTTTTTAAAAAAAAGAAAGCCAAATTATGTAGTCAGCCTAGAAGGCTTCCCATATTAATAAGGAAAAAAATCTCTTTGGAATTGAATGTATGGTTTACATCCCATACTAATACATATTTCAATTTGTAGCATTTCTGCTTAGGAATAAAAAAGAGGGGCAGCTAATTTAGCTTGAAATTCAGCTTGTACATATGTGAAGCAAGGGCCCTTCGTAAGAGTTTTGGTGTGTATTGTATTTATTCAGCACAGCTAACACGTAAAATCCAACTCAGGTGACAACAAGTGACAGTCACACTTCACACTTCCACCTTCTCCTCTGTACCACTTTGTGAAGTGCTTTTCTTTGAGCTTTGCTCAAAGAAGAAAACAGCAGGGGCCCCCACTTCACACAAGCTCCCAGAGAGAAATGATGTGCACTTCTCATTTAGAAATAAGGAATTTGGAATAAATCCATGAAAGTGAAAATCCATTAGATAATTGCTGCTAAATGCCTGGCATTTTAATTGGAGGATTTTCTGCATCGCACTGCTCTTGAAATGGCACTGTGGTTTATAGAGCCCTGTCTACATCTTGATGGATAGAAGCTTTCAGAATAGTCGTCATTGCTGTTTTCCCTGTCATGTAAGTATTCATCCACTCTGGATGCCGTGATGGCCCTTTTGTCAAGGTGCCTAGAGGTTCATTATGAATTTTAAGAATATTTAGCAGTAATGTATAGTTGTTTTATAACTAGTATACATGAGACTAAGAGAATTAGTAGTGGGTCCACAAGTCCTGCCAGGACAAGGACAATAATTAGTCTTTTAATTAAAACGTTTTCTTTGCTTACAACTTTCCGGGGTTTTTTCCACTAAAACTTCAGAAGTGTATACATTGATTACATTTTATGGTGTCACCAAATTTGGCTATTCTTGCTCTGTCAGATGTGAGCTATTCCACTTGCCTCTTTCCATTGTGTGCTTGCAACTCTCTGCACGGATTGTCCATTTCCTACCACACGAAGTATTGTTGCCCTTATCCCTCTCGCTGAACCGATAACTAGTTCATATTTCTAATTTTAAAAGATATCTTTTCATTTTTTTCCCACATTCTCTAACAGCTACTCTCAATTTCATCTAAATACGTATGTTTCCTCCGAGTCCCAAAGCTTCTCTCATTTCCTCCAGCATTCCCAGTCTCATTCACAATTGCCACTACCTTCCTTCTTAATCAAATCAGATAAACATTCTCTGCTACCTTTTAGCCTCCCTGTCATCCTGAATAATTACATTCTCTGCCATTTATTTACTTCAGACACTTTTAAAAATTAATAGTCTATATTTCTTGGGCAATTGCTTCTGATAGATTTTACAGGTTTCATTACATCAAAAATGTGATTAATGAGTTAGAGATATGTGTGCTTTTTTAAAAATAGAAATCTATCCTTACTTTTTCCCAATGAAACTGCTACCTCATTTTACTTTTTTGAGACTTTGCGTGGGGAGTCCTGCACTTGAAATATGCCTCTCTTCTCTGTGCTATACTACATGGCCATGAGTAAGTTATTTTGCTTCTTTGAATACTTGGGTATCCCATCTACATAATGAAGACAAATATTGTGTTATCTAGGGTGATTTGGAGAATTAAAGATATTTTACAAAAATTCCTGTCTATAGTGCCTGGGATCTGGTATTCACTTGAGAAATACTGATCATCATCCCTGGAAGGTATGCCTTTGGGGCACAATTATATAGTTCTATGAGAAGTCTATTTAAACCACACATCTAGAAATCAGATGAGAAGAGAAATTTGGAGGAAAAGGTAAAAGTGTACAGGAGAAGTAGTATATGAATATATACAATGCCCATTTGAAATAGCTAAATATTCTTTACTTTAAAAAAAGATTTAATTTATTTATTCATGAGAGACAGAGAGAGAGGCAGAGACACAGGCAGAGGGAGAAGCAGGCTCCCTGTGGGGAACCCAATGTTCCCCTGGGACCCCTGGGACCCTGGGATCGTGATCTGAACCAAAGGCAGATGTTCAACTACTGAGCCATCCAGGCGCCCCAACATTTTTTACCTTGATTTCTTGGAATAGACTTTGAAATGTGTTGAAAGTACAAAATATTTTGAAACAAGAAATTAGATCATATCACTAAAGAACAAAAGAGAAATGTTACAGAAGGTTGTGAAGCAAGAGAGAGGCAGTTTACTGGGAGATCTTTCACAGTCTCTGCTTGCCTTATCTCTGAGCTGTGTTTGGGATAGCCCTGATGATAAGGCTAAAAGATAGAGTAATAATTATCTTAATTACTTCTTAGAACATATTAGTTGACACTGTAGATTTGTGTGTGTGTGTGTGTGTGTTATGTGTATATATAGTCTTGTTTTAGGCCATTAGCCCTATTTCAAAGAGACCTGATAAAAATGTTGGCATTAGATAAGTTTTCTGAAAATCTTTATTGTTAAACCGAAACAGACAAACAAGACAACGCTTTTTATTCTCATTCAGTTCCTTTGTAAATTTTAATCAGTTCTTTTATAGTCCACATGTATCTGGACTATCGTAAGCAATGATTTATTTAAAATTACTAACTGAAAGACTCATTTTATTTCAGTTTACTACTTTGTTGGCAAACTGGAAGGATGCCAGATGGTGATTTTTTTGCTACTTATTTCCAAGAGTAGAGTAAATCATTTTTCACTTTTATAAATGATAATTTTAATAAGACTTATGATACCTCCTAGGTCCAGAGAAATACTTTCATCTTTTCTTCCATAAACAACTTGTGAGCTAGGAAAATATTTAAAAATAGTTAAAAGAAGTGTCCCCCAGTGACTGATGCCATTGTAGCTACCGTGATAGCCGTGTTTCATGCTGTATAACTCCGAAGGACTCTGAGAAATAGAAAATTTCTTCTCTTTCTCTTCTTTAACTTACTTATCCGTCTAGTTACATGGTCATAAGTGTGCTCTGAATTTATTTTTACCACTCTTTCACTATATTCATGACTATCATAATTAATGATTGCGTGATTATCCATTTAGTGATTATCTTATTAGATCTTAAAATCCATAAGCATGGGGATTTTACTATCTTATTCAAAACTCTATCACTAATGCCTAGCAAAAATGCCATGTGTCTGTTAGAAGCACAGAAGAGATTATCTAATTAGTCAATTAGCTTGATGAGTAGCAGACATTTTGTGAAGCTGTAACACATGTACCATTATTTTCATGTGTTTTGTCACCACATTCCGATGAAGTAATACTACGATTAGACAGATTTGAGGATACCTTTTACTTTAGGGTCCAGTCTATACCTGAATATTTTAAATTTGTGACAGGAATTTTAGGATATTTGGTGGTATGAGTCAAAGGGTTTTATATGTCCTTGATTTTTTAACAAAAACTTACTCAAGCATAACCTGGATAGTGCACTTTGTGCATTTGGTCCTCTGCACAATAGTAGAAATCTTCAATTTTCTATGTCATGACATGATTGTGGGAGCACATGTCAAAGTGGGAGGATAGCTGTACCCCAGGTGAGATTTCCCGATACTGATTCAAACTTATGCTGAAATTAATTACAACTTCTCCTCAATGTGAAATCAAATCACCTTGGTGAAAAATTGAAGTTACAATTAACTTTGCCTCACATACATGTACACATACATATTTGTCATTAAATACATGCATATATACTCCTCAGTGTGTGTGTGTGTGTGTGTGTGTGTGTGTGTGTGTGTGTGTAAATACATACACATGTATTTCAGAGTATGTGTGAGAGTTAGGAGGATATAAAGTTATAGATATAGAGGTCCAGATAGCATGGCTTCAAGGTTGATTCAGAACTCAGTGATATCAAGGATCTAGTGTTTTTCCATTCCCAATTTAGTCAATTTCAGTGTTGGCTTTTAAGTGTGTTGCTAGAAGCATAAATTCAAGCATTAGTTTCAAATATGAGGGTTTCTAGAAGAATAAAGTGATTATAGTACCCTTGATTTTCACTTAGCAACTGCAAAACTTTTTTGGGGAAACTTGTCATTAAACTTTCTTTCAAATCTTATTAGTCATAATTAGGTCACATTTCTATTTCATTAACCTTAGGCCCACTAGACCAACTTCTTTTTTTTTTCCCCAAAAGATTTTATTTATTTATTCATGAGAAACTTAAAGAGAGAGGCAGAGACATAGGCAGAGAGAGAAGCAGGCTTCTCACAGGGAGTCCGATGCAGGACTCGATCCCGGACCCCAGGATCATGCCCTGAGCCAAAGGTAGCCGCTCAACTGCTGAGCCACCCAGGCATCCCTCACTAGGCCCACTTCTTGAGATGTGTGTGAGTTCAGATTTCCATGAACCAATGTAGAGTTGGGGAGTATCTGCAAACATATTTTTAAGGAGGAAAAGAGAAAAATGGATGTATCATAAGAAAACTAATATTTTATACATATGTATATTGTTCCCTTTTCTGGAATATACTTGGTTTTATTTTAGATATCATATTTCCCTTTATTTTGCAAAATTTAGCTTAAATACCTTTCCCTTTTCTTTTCTGACTTCACATTACTTATTCTTCTTCTGGGATCAGCTAAGATTTAGTAAATGCCTATAATAAATTACTTATACTTAAATGACATTATTTTTCTGTCTTTCCATCATCTAGAAGCTCTCAGAAAGTATCAGCTATGTCAATCATCTTTACTTACTCAGCATACCATATAGTGACTAAATTTAGAGAAAGAGACATGTATGTTGAATTGGATTTTCTACAAGATTATCTGTATATATTGTAATATGTCAATTACAAGTATGAAAATCCCTTGGTTCTGCATGCAATTTTTATACTTTTTATATGATTGGCTTTTATATAGAAAATGATTTACTTCAGCATGTAATAACTCAGAACTGAAAAAAAAATCAAGACCATATGGATGTACAATATTTCAGTCATCTGGCACACATAATAACTTGACAGAGAAAATGTCAGACAAAATTACCCTTAAATGATTCTGAGTCCTCTATGGAAATCGTATAACTCTACTGTACCTCTTTTAAAAATTCCATGTCTGGCTTTGATGAAATATTTATTACTAAATAAACATCTTATATAGAATATCACTGAGAATTGCTGAATATATAATCCAAATTCAGTCTAATATAGAGGATCTTTTGAGATGACAATTCTAATAGAAATCTTTAGACTTTTAAAATTATTTTAAGTAAAATTGCCTAAAAACATTCACTTTTAATTGTGTATACTCTACGTTCACAAAGACTCTGACATCCTTCAAGTTGGTCTCTGACCAAGAGATGAATATTTGACTTCAAAGATTACAATCTATACATTGCTTAATGAATAGGTAGTGGCATCATTGAAAAATGGCACGGCAGAGATGTCAGAGAGTTCACTCCTTTGTGCGACAACAAACAAACTGGCAAAAATGGTCAGTATTAGCTCTTAGAGAACTCTGGATATTAATTAAAGGTTTGGAGCAACCCAGGAGCACTTAATTTTAAAAACTGGGTGAATTTTGGTAAAACTGGAGACTTTGTGGTATTTTAACTTGCTAGTCCAGTGTCCTGCTCTTCAGCACAGAAGTAGTCTTGAAAAATAAACAGACCATATTTGCAGTCCTGGAAGGAGCACAACGCAGTTGGAGTTCTTTCAAAGCCTTATTCTGAGGAAGGAGTCATTATTTGACCATTATTTGTGGTTCCCTGAAAGATTCTGTATGAAAGAACTGCATTTATTTGGCTTCCCTCAAATTCACCCAGTATTAAAAACTTCTCCTAGAGCCTTTGTTGAATGTTTTGACAGTAAGCCCTTCTGAGGCAGTAGCACAAACAATGGACTAACCAAAAAGACTAAAAGGAAAAGCTGAGGATGATCTGTTCATAAGAGCTTTGGGTAACTATAACACTCATGGGGATGCTGGAGCCATGTCCATGTATAAGTCTATACATATGTTCAGGAAAGATCGGAGAAGTTCTACTTTCTTCTGACTGGCCTAGGTGATCTTTAACAGGCTGGAAGTAGAGGGAGACTAAGAAAGAGTTGTAGATTACCTGGGTGAGTGTACAAAGCGTATCCCAGCATTCACTCAGAACCCCCTGGTAAAGACTCAGGGATTCACTGGTTTTAGATATTTAAGGAGATTTCTGTTTAATTATTAACTGGCCACTAAGCAAGCTGAGTACAGATGTTAGTGGCCATACTTGACATATAGTCTTTGCAGCATTTGTTCAGAAATGTCACTAAACAATCAGCAATTGCAACAAGTAGTAACACAAATCATCCTCAGGGTGGGGGGAAATTTGATGTCCTGAGCTGTCCTATTATATTATTTAAAATGTCTAGTTTTCAACAAAATTATGACACATGCAAAGAAACAAGAAAATCTGACCCAGAAACAGGGTCTCAGGATAGCCAAAACATTCTTGGAAATAGAATTCACACTTGCAATTTAAAAGCCCTACAAAGCTATAGTAACCAAGACATTGTGGTAATGGAATAGACATCATTGCTGGAGGAATATACAATGGTGCAACTATAAAAAGTTATATATGAATTTATCATATGACCCAGTAATTCCACTACTAGATGTATATCCAAATGTATTGGAAATAGGTGGTCAAACAAAAATTTATACACAAACATTCATAGAAGCATTTTTCGTAACAACCAAAAAGTGGAAACATCCCAGTAGAAATGTCCATCAACTAATTAATAGGTAAACAAATGTGATATATCCAACAATGGAATATTTTCAGCCATGATAAAGAATTAAGGATTTGTATTTACTGCAACATGAATGAGCCTTATAAACATTATGCTGAGTGAAAGAAGCCAACCATAAAAAAAATCACGTTACATGTTTCTATTTACATGAAATATGTAGAATAGTAAATCCATATAGAGAGAAAGTAGATCAGTGGTTGCCAGAGGTTACTAGAGGGGGGAATGGGAAGGGACTACTAATGGGTAAAGGGTTACTTTCTAGAGTGATGAAGATGTTCAGGAATTAAATAGTAGTGATGTTTCATCTCTTGAATATACTAACAAACACTGAATTGTCTACTTCAAATGATAATTTTTATTATGGGATCCCTGGGTGGCGCAGAGGTTTGGCGCCTGCCTTTGGCCCAGGGCGCGATCCTGGAGACCCGGGATCGAATCCCACGTCGGGCTCCCGGTGCATGGAGCCTGCTTCTCCCTCTGCCTGTGTCTCTGCCTCTCTCTCTCTCTCTGTGTGACTATCATAAATAAAAAAAAAAAAAAAAAAAATTAAAAAAAAATAATTTTTATTATGTGTATATTATATAACAATATATTTTTAAGGTATAAAGACTTCTGTCTTCAAAAAGCAGCCATATATAAATATATATATGTTATATATGGCTATATATGTAATACATATATAAATATAGCGTGTATATATATATCCTGTTTTTTTTCGAGGAAGATTCTTTCAGCCCCATCTAGCTCTTTGACAATATAATCTAATAATCTCAATAAGCCCTTGGCAATATCATATATCTTGCTCTTGGTCAATTTGCTGAAAATATATTTGTTCAACAATCAGATATATTGACCAGTGTTCACATGACACACACAAATTGTAGACAAAGACCTACACTGAGATTGAAGATGGTTAACCACAGTGATTTTGCCACCAGAGGGGAGGATTCAGATACAGGTATATAAAAATAGAAAGAAATGGTAACATACTTCCAAGGGAAACCCCATCCATCCCCAGGAAAGGCATTGAATCTGAGAAGAGTTTAGAGTCTAAAATATAAAGTACATGTGAAGTGAAAATTGAACCAAGGTAGATTGAAAAATCTCCAGCTCAGTTATTCTGGTGACATGAATGTACTTGAAGAAAAAAATTCAACCATAATTCAAAGACTTGGTCTTTCAGTGAATTGGTTATTAGCCAAATTGGTGTGAGGAGGAGAGTTAGCTTGTGTCTGCAACACAAGACACTCTCAAGTTGTGACTAAGATTTGAGGCCTGATTGAGTGAATTTCTGGAAAAAAGGGGTGATGGGGAGGAGAGTCTGGATTCAGAGAATAAAGTAGACCACTCCTGCTATCAAAACCTAGAGAACACCATACCCAGTATAATTGTTACTGTTGGATGGTCCTTTTGCATATATCTAAAGGAACTTCATAAATGTTAAAGCCAAGATTAAACTATTGAAAGCCAGGAATATTCCATAACAGGTAGAGGGACTTGTGTTCCCGGTTATGGGAAGCACGGAAAGAGATAATAAAAGAGGTGTGAACTGTCATTTTAAAATTAATACTTATTTAAGCAAGTGAGCTTATTAACATAACATGGCAGTGGGAGATCATAAATTGCACTTTCAAGCAGCAGTTATCCCTTTGTTTCTAAACAGCTGCATTCTGCTTTATTCACAGAGCCTTTTGAGGCACTTCAGTTCTGTTTGTTGTGCTAAGGGAGGAAGTGTGGCAGCCTGCATGAACTCCAGAGGTCCACAGTCTCAAATGGGGAGCAGCTGCTAGGTAGATAAAAGTGTTTGTAGAGCCTTTTGTCTAGGAGCCAAGGGGTTGGAGGGATTATGTCTTTGGCAGAAGGGTGGCAATATAATGCAGGGATATATGCCATGGCATAAAGTTAAGTCAAGATTCACTGCTCTCTTGGTTTAAGTGAATCAATAGCATTAGGCTAAATGTGCCACTTCTTCCTCCTAAAGGATGTAGAGCTGTTGAAAGCCTTATGGTGCTTAAAATATAACATATTATGCTGAGCAAGTCTAGAAGAAGGAAAACTGCTATAAAATATCTTCAACAGATTTCTCAGGTAAAATGATAGTGGTATCATTATTTCTCTAGACGATTTTATTAAATAAGTAGAAATAAAACACACACAAGGGAACTGATTTTTTAAGATGTCATTTAGCCATAACATCTGAATAACATGCAAACTATATGACTTTAAGAGGCTCTTATGAATACTTGATTTTGTATTCACAAGATTCAGTAAATTCTTATAAGTCACAAATAGCTCCTTTTAACCAAGTTTTGTAGGCTTTTTGGAAGAATGAATCTAGAGTAGTCCTCATCAGAGGGACAAATCAGAATCACAAGATAAAAGATCTCATGAAATATCAAAATTTCCTAATATTTTAAGGATTCAGGAATTATGAGACATAGATAAAGCATGAGCATGTCTGGGATCATAGCAGAGTTCCTCAGGTCCATTTTCGTGCGTTCGAATTTCTCTGGCCTGAGTTTTACATCTATGGTCTCTGCATCACATTTACTAAACATCACTTACATAAAAGGGAGTTCTTGGAGTCATCAACATCTTTCTTTTATAGTTACATAGCTTATGTGACGTTTACTAAAAGCCTGGACATCAATACTTTCTGTTTATTTAAGCATTACATGGATAAGGGCACTCCTGCTTCCATACCATTAGCATGTTTCCAGAGTTCTCTGTTACTAGCATGTTTATAGGGGGTCCGAGTCATCTTTCTTTCTTACTCAAGTGTCTTCCAGTAAAGAGAGCGAAAAGATTCCAGACCTGTTCTTATCCTCGCCAGTGTAAACTCTTACCTTTGGCAATATCTCCTGGCTACACATTTCTCAAGTTTATTTTAACAATTTTTACGCCATTCTTAATATTCCGTTGAAAACCAGTATTTGAACTATTCAGTGGAGAGTAAAAATCCCTGCTCAATTATTCTTTTTCCTCCATCATCCTTAGTTATTAAACACTATTACTATGTGTTGTAGATATGTGACTGTATGTGTTATTTTTCTAAGGATCCTTGGTAATATTTATGTCGTACTTAAATGCATTTCATCCTCATCTACATTTGATACATGAAAAGGAGCAAATCAAGCTCTGACATTGAGTGTGAAGCAGCAATTTACTTCCTGTCATTACCAGGCTACTGTTTAGCTACATATCATCATAATTTATGACTTGATAAAGGACAGAAACTTTGTTGTTCAACATCTCCCATCTTATATGATTCACTGGTAATATTTCTTTTGGGTCATCTGGAAAAATCATAAATATAGCCTATAAAATATCTAATGATTGCTGTATTTGACTACTAGTAGGTTGAATTATTTAAAGTTATTGAAATAATTGAGTCATTCCTCTTCAAATACTCCATGTAATTTTTTTTTTTTTTTTTTTTTTTTTTTACAAAACTATGAATTGGTAGGAGTCTAGGTCACCTTTTCTGAAGAAAATAGAACTGATGTTGTTTTGGTTTTGTTCTTTTGTCTTGCTTTGTTTTGCCTTGAGCTTGGCTAATAAACATTGCCAGATCTGAAAGCTAGCCAGAAATGTTCCCTTATTCTGGATCACTCTCATAGACATAGTATGGGTTCATTCTGCCCTGGAATCATGATCTACTTATAAATGTCTCTTCTGTTTGCTATAATATCAGCCTATTTTCATTTGACCCACACTCATTCTCTCACAGTCAAGTGGTCTAGCTTAGCATAATGCTTAACCATAGGGCTTACAATTACAGCAAACTCATTATCACTTCTTGGCCTTATTGTTGTGCTGGTGTTAGATCTGACAGGGGAGACTTCACAAGATTGTTTCTTATTGCTTGGTGATGGACTAAATTCAGTGTTTGTCCTAATTTGGTGAAAAGAGTTAAAGTTTAAACCACCCTAAAATACATTATCATTATTTGATGTCAAATTTTATGATATGGATACTGTGTCTGGACCATTTATATTGCCTTCTTTAGATACCCTATAACAGACCAAACCAAAGAAAAACTTTATGAGTTCTGAAAATAAACCTATGCAGTTGCATCCTCCCCAGTCTCCTCATCTCTACCACCTAATTGTAGAAACCTCATCTTTGGAGTCCCTATCTTACTTCCCTTTGTATTCAACCTAATGGCAATCATTTAAACAATGAAGCCAAACCTTCCTTTTTTTTGGCTCCAGTTTTTATAACCTTTACAGTTGCCCATTTCAGTTTTCATTGAGACCATTGCTCTGATGATGAAATGGAATGTGGTATGTTTGTGTAATATGTTTTATTGTCCATTTATGTACAGTGGTAGTGATGAACTATGTATTGTCATAAAAAATGATACATATAGTTGGACAATATTCTCCGGGATTCCTTTCATTACACATTGTAAGGGAAGCCTAGAGTAGAGTGTTAGTCCTGGCTCACACCAGTTTGTAGTCACTTCCACCTTGTAGTAGAAAGCCAACAAAATTCACTCACCAAATATGCTGATTTTTTGATGATGGGAAACATTTTCAAGCAACTGTTTTCCCATTGACCCTGAGAGAAGTTCTTTGCCACATAGGTTTCTTCTCTCTTTTCCTTTTAGTGCATGGACTAAGCACTCACATGCTTACATATTTTGTAAACTGAGGTAGCTAGGTGACTCTACAAACCTGATTGTTGCAGTATCTCTCATACTCAGTATGAGGGGGACTAAATTATCATAAAGGTAATGGAGGGTCACCCACATTCATGATATTCCTACTACTTTGGAAGGATAATTTCATTACTGAGTTAATGGTAAGTGGGACTTAACTCTCTCAGGGCAAGGCTGCCAAACCCCTTATTTTACCCATTTTCATAAGTTGGTTATCATGCCATCAGAAGCATCTACTCAAAAAAGTTTGTTGTCATTTATCTATCACTAAAATTTGTGATGATGTCTTCAACTATTATTTCTAAGAACTTGTGTCAATAACAATAAGTCAAATTTCTGCTGATATCTTTTGTAAAGTATTCTAACATCAGTATATTTTCAGGATATCATGGGTATTTGACTGGGGTTCCTACAACTTGTATAGTACATGTGTGTGTATGTGTGTGTGTATGTCATTTTGGGAGGAGGGCCTTTTTTGTTTTTTGTTTTGTTTTTGTTTTTGTTTTTAATTAATCAATGGTCTTGAGTTGCTTTTTGAGTGAAAGTAATATCAGCCCAGCTAGACACTGAAGCATGAAAAGACTTTCCAGGGATGCAAAATAACTGCCATTGCTATATTTTTCCCCACTACTCTTTACTTTTGACGTCTAGGTTTTATCAGAAATGCTAACAAAAGATAGGTAGTAGAAGTTTTTGCTAACTTTCCTTCTGCCTAACACACTCTTAATATCCAATGAGCCAGTCCCATGTTTCTAGGTCAGTTTCCTTCAAAAACGCATTAGAAAAACTTGTCCTCATGTTCTGCCTCTTTAAACAACGACTTGGCTACTTTAAACAAAAGATTTTGCTACTTTAAGCAGACTATCTAGACAGCCATCCTGGAATCCAACCCTCATGTTTTCATCCTTTTTTTCTTTGTTGAAAATGCCTAGTCATTTCAATTCCTGGGACTGGAAGAAACATCTGCTTACAGTGCCAGTTGGAGTTAATACAAAGACTGGCTTGTCAAATCACATTCACACAGATAAGAGATCTTACCTCACATCAAATAGCTTTAATCATTTCAAGGATACAGGTACTTGAAAAAAGAAGATAGAAAAGTCCTGCTCTGCCACTGCTATTCTCTAGATTCTTTCTCGATGCTCTAGAATATATTTGGGCTTAGATTTAATACATGGGGTCTCTAAATTATGCATTAAAGGTGTCACACAAAAGGGAACTGATGTGGTCATAAAACACCCGCCTTTTAATCACTGGTTATTACATATCTTAAATAATATTGTTCCAAGAAATCATCTTTCATAAACCCATAGATTTTGGCATTGTTTTTCACGAGCCTAGTACATTCTAGGTACATTCTACTAAATGCATTCCGTAGATAAGGGCTTTCCCACTCTCTGTTTTCCTAGAAATAATATTATTAAAATGTTTACCAAGGGGATTAAATCAGGTCTTTCTTTTGCTAAAATGTCTTGTGATCAAGAAAAGTAATTTTTTAAAATTTCCATAATGAAATCTCAACATCTCCTGTTACAACCTTTGCCATTTCTGTTATTCTCTCAACATAGCAGCAACTACTCTCTGACAGGCTTTGTGATCAGATTTTTCTGATACGTGGAATATTCTTTTTAGTTAGTAGATTCATGTTTTATTTCATTTCTGGGTCATTTTATTTAATAATAACTAAATATTTTTATCATCAATATGATTATCTCATAACTACAATTATGAATACACTGGCTTTTCTTTCCATGACAGTATATCATAATTATCCTCTAAATAATTCCAAAGTATTTCTGTGAATTTAACTTTTCTTTTTCTTTCACTTCTTTCCACTATCTCCATTACTTTAGTTTTTATCACTATTTATTCTCTTTAATGCTACTTCCAATCTAACCTTCATTTCTATAGTGGTTCTATTTTTCTTCCACATCTTTCTTGTCAGTTCATGTATTAATCATATATTCAACAAATATAGTGCTATCTGCATTATTAGTATTTTGTAAGATTAATTTTTATAATAAATGTAAAACAACTTTCAAAACTAGTGGTACTGTGTTTGGCTTCTGAGAAGTCAACAGGGATTGAAAAAGGTACTTACATAAATCTTTAATATATAGTTTTTTTACTTTTGGATATTTAGAGGCAAGAGCCATAAAATATTTTTGCTCACAGGATTTTCTTTGACCTGCCTGATATAAGACATGATTAAATTAGACTGAATTTAATTATAAAATCTGTATACTACCAATTGGTACATTTTATCTAGCAGTCTTAAAACACATCAAACTTATTTATTTAATTTATTTAAATTTACTTACGGAAGCAAAACAAAATACACAGAGAGGTTAAGTGATTTAATAGAAATGGTTCAGCAAATTCACAAAAAGGAAAATATTATAGCTGCTGAGCACTGGATCTTATTTTTTAAAGGTAATAATTAGTAATTAACATCAGCCAGTATCAAAAATAAAGTAAGAGAAATTCTGTATAATAGTGTGGGCAATACAGTTTATTTGTAAACTGAGTCTTCCAGCATTACATTTGAAATTGCTGATTATATATAGGACTTGAAGAAGCTAGTCTAGCAGTTTGGACACATTTAAATAAATACCAGATTATAAAGGTTAGAATTTCTAACTGTACTTTAGAATGCCTATTCATAACTGTATCATTTCAAATTTATGATAATAATATTAAATGTCTTGAACTTACATGCAAAATCTAAATAAAAATATGCATTTCATGGGGGTTTTTTTTCTCCTTAATAACCACAGAGAGGGAGCTGGAAAATAACCTACTGAAGAGACTAGAATGTAGTGGGAGACACACTTTTGGGTAAAGGAATATTGAAAAGTAGTAATCTTCTTAAGGAGAAACAACTTTAGAAAAAAACAGACAAAGTTAATAAAAGTGAAAAAATTGTTTAGTTAAAACTAAGTATTATGATGGTATATAATAAATTTTCTAATACACAGACAATATCAATTCTATGGGATATATTTTAAATGCTATTTGTGTCAGTATTTGAAAATTGGTTTGATTTCCTGCAAAAGCTTTCCTGAAGCACAGAGAAGTTTTATTGAAAGGCCACTGGGAAGGAATCACGCTCAATTCTGTATTTTGTATATGGCTTTATTTGAAAATAGCACTATTAAACGATAACAGAACTTTTCTAAGATTGCAGGTTTACTCAATGGTAAAGTAAAATGAAAGCTCAAAGCTCATGAGAAAAAAAAGTTTTCACTAAACAGATTTTTAGATTATTTGGTTTTAGAACTACAGCTTACAATACTGAGATGTATGTGTGTGTGTGTGTGTGTGTGTGAAACTTACACTCAGGGCTTTTTCATTAAATAAATAATCTTTCTATAAAAATGTTGCAGTGATGTATCACTTATCTTCTTATGTGCATTCAACAAATGAGCAACTTGTATGTTCCATATGAGACCTTTAAATGCTTCAAAACATTTTATAAACCTTAGAAGGGCTGGTAACCAGGGAAAATAAAAGATATTTTGATATTAGGAGGGCTGTCAAGAGAGTGATTCAAATGTTTACTGCTTCATCTTAAAGGGAAAAGGACTGGCTGCTTCGGGACTGATAAATAGCAGTCCCTTAAATAGCAGATCATAAAGATCAGGTCATTTTCTATCATTCTCTCAAGAGCCTTGTCTGACTACCTCAGTCCAACTGCAAGATCATGTTTTGAAAGAGAAGGCAATGAAGGCTGCATGCGGTTTCTGCTGATGGAAGTTATCATAACATTTTTGGAGTGCTATATAATGCTTTAATTCTAAATCGGTATGCTTTAAAATGTAATATCCCTTAAATAAACATCTTTTTTATAATTTATTTTTTATTTATTTTAAAGATTTTATTTATTTATTCATGAGAAACACACAGAGAGAGAGAGAGAGAGGCAGAGACACAGGCAGAGGGAGAAGCAGGCTCCATGCAGGGAGCCCGACGTGGGACTCGATCCCAGGTCTCCAGGATCAGGCCCTGGGCCGAAGGCAGGTACTAAACCGCTGAGCCACCCGGGCTGCCCAGGTCGTTTTTTGGTTTTTTGTTTTTGTTTTTGTTTTTGTTTTTTAGGCCTCAGAATCTACTATTTATTAAGAGATATACTCAATTATCTACATCTCTTGCTGATTTAATCCACTGTGGAGCTCTGTGATATGGGTCAAGGAATAATTGTCCTGTCACCCAAAATGAGTTTGTGTTCTATGTTAGTTTGCTAGGGCTTTCATACCAAAGTACCACAAAGTAAGTGGCTTAAACAACAGAAATTTTGTTTTTTTATCGTTCTGAAGGCCAGAAGTCTGAAATCAAGAATTCAGTAAGATTGATGTCTCCTAAAGCCTCTCTTTATGACTTGTAGATGGCTGACTTCTGTCTTCACATGGTCTTCTCTGTACATTTGTCGATGTTCTAGCCTTCTCTTCTTATCAGGACAATAGTCATACTGGATCCAGGCCTATACATTGAACTCATTTTACCTTAATTACCTCTTTAAAGGTTTACTATCTCCAAATACAGATACATTCTGAAATACTAGGGGTTAGGACTTCAACATATGGATTTGAGGAGATGCAATTCAGTCCATGAAAGTCCCTGTGTTAATGCAGTAGCTTTCAACAGCCTTTGCTTCTACTTGAGTTCTGTATTTAAAATGACGTGAGCTTCCTAGATTGATGTCTTCACTTATGATGAAGTGAATTATTTTATCATTAAATGTTGTATTACTCAGAGTTGTCCACAGAAACAGAATCAATAGGATATATATGTAGATAGATATAGATTTAGTATAGATATAGATGGATATATAGATATTTATTTTAAGGAATTGACTCATGATTATGAACACTGGCTACTCTGAAGTGTGCCTGGTGGGCCAACAGACTAGAGTCCTGGGAAGAGCCAATGCTGCAATTCAAATCCAAACACCTTCTGTTGGAGAATTCCTTCTTGCTCAGAAGAGATAAATCTTTTTGTCTTATTGAGACCTTTAACTGATTGGGTGAAGCTCATTCATATTATGGAGGGCAACCTACTCTACTCAGAGTTCACAGATTTAGATGTTATTCTCATCCCCAAACACCCTCAATGAAACATCCAGAATAAAGTCTGATAAAATCTCTGGCACAGTTATCTAACCATGTTGACCCATGAAATTAATCATCACAATTATAGGCTCAGAATAGGAGCTAGTATTTGTTAATCTACTACAATATGGCCAACACTATGCTAAGCAGGTAAGATCATTCATTCATTCATTTATTTATTTTAGCAACCGAGATGCTGTACCCTTGAAATCACGGTGAAGATATGCCAACCTTCCTGTGATATCGATTTCCTACCAAGGCTTATCTGAATAAGCATAGCTTTTATATTAAAATAAAAGTGGATATATAGTAAAGCGTATTGCAATATAGAGAAGTGTTTTAGTAAGCTTACAGAGCCATGACAACTGTGGTTTAGTCCTGTAGCAATGCTTCAAATTCACAGCTCTTAATACTACATTACAACATTAATAAAACATTACTACTCTCAATACGTTTGCTCCTTTCCTATGATTTAGCATCTTAAAACCCTAGGGTGTTGTAAACTCAAAGAATCATTTTGCTTATGCCACTATGTCCCCATCATCTACACCTCTATCAACTCTTTCATGCCACTCAAAGATACGCATAATACGCTTCCCACAGGAGTTTATACTTCATTGTGCAGTTCTCTAAATGAAGTAATGACATAGTATTTCCTTTTTCTGATTTTTTTAAGTAAAATACTTCGCATATGTATTTTTTAAAAAGATTTTATTTATTTATTCATGAGAGAGAGAGAGGCAGAGACACTGGCAGAGGGAGAAGCAGGCTCCACACAGGGACCCCGATGTGGAACTCGATTCTGGGTCTCGAGGATCACGCCCTGAGACGAAGGCAGATGCTCAACCACTGAGCCACCCAAGTGTCCCACATAGGTATTTATATCCATAAAAATCTTTTATTCCTTATAGAACAGGGGAGGTTATAATCAAAAAGTAGAAAACTGTGAAGATAAAAGCTGACAAATCCCAGCTTCTAATAAATTAATATTTTATTTTTCAATATTGATGTATAAAATGTAAAACTTCAAATAAATTTTGTATTTTGAATTCATTTTTGACTCTCCTTTCAGAAGTCCATTTCCTCTCTTTTACCTTTAAGAGGACCATAGTGGAAAAGTTGGGAGCCTTGGACAGTTTACTATTCTCAAGTATCACTAGAGGAAGTCATATATATTCTCATTTTACAAAGGAAAACACTGCAATTTTAAGTAGTTTTAAAATTTATCCAACTCTGTGTCATTGATAATACAGCCAAAAGTTGAACTCAAATCAATCAGACTTCTCAAATAATGTTTCTGTTTTGTTAAGTCACATCACAGTCTGTTTTGGAAGAGACAACAGGGCCTTAAAGAGAAGAAAATAAACCTACATTTCATCCTAATTTTCTTCTTATTTTAAACAGAAATAATTTGAGTGTATGTCTGTGTGTGGGTGGGGGGGCAATAGAAGTGGAAAGAAATGATAAAATAAATAGAAAATTTCATTATGAAATTGGCTCAGTAATTTTGCTGAAATAAAGTTATGTATTAGGGATGTCAAGAGGAAGAACCAAACTATATTTTCTACACTGAAAGCCAATAAAATTATAATCAGAGTGGAGAATTGAAGGAACATCTCAATGCTTCATTATTCATAAATAGTAATATTTGAAATTCTTATTACCAACTAGAATTGTTACTTATATTTTGTTGCCTTGAGTGATATTTTATAAATTCAAACCATACAATTAATTCAATAACCTTGTGGTAATCTTTTTAATGAATTGAACCTACTCAGTGTTTTGTATTCTGTCGCTGGTCACTAAGCTGAGTATTTTGAATTACAGAAGACAAGACTGGGGACACCTGGTGGCTCAGCAGTTGGGCATCTGCCTTTGGCCCAGGGCGTGGTCCTGGGGTCCCGGGATCGAGTCCCATGTCGGGCTCCCTGCATGGAGCCTGCTTCTCCCTCTGCCTGTGTCTCTGCCTCTCTCTCTCTCTCTCTCTCTCTCTCTCTCTCTCTCTCTTGAATAAATAAATAAAATCTTAAAAAAAGGAAAGAAGACGACGTAAGTGAGGTTCAGAAGATGAGACATATATAAGGAAGCAAAAAGATTCATCTGGTCTTATAACTTATGCATTAAGCTTTTAGTTTCCCTGTTCAGAAATATGTTTTTGTTAGCATATGAATATTAAGGAAGATTGGGAAATCATTAATTATGATTTTAAAAATCCATCTGTTGGAGAAATCCTGTATAAGACTAACCACAAATAAAGGCTGAAGGTTTTGAGCAAAATGATTCTGTCAAGACTTTGGCACAAATATTATAAACATCTCAAAGTTGTTAGTTTAACTGAATAGTAAATTATATAGCATCTTACATTTGCCAAGACTGAGTGATAGCTTTTAGCTTCCAATTAAAATATATTTTTTATAGTATAAGAAAATACTTGCCAAACTACCTATCCATAATTCAAAGAATTGGCAAAGCAGAGATGGGATTTGGGATGTTTACATGTTTCTCTATCCATTCATAAATTCATGAAGCTCCTTAAGTCATAGCACATTCTAAAAGCATACTTGCTGAGTGATTATAGGGAAATGTGTCTACAGATGTATCATAGAACGAAACAGCTATCAGGAATTATTCAGGATTAAATCATTCTGTATCGGTGTATTTTATGAATAATACAGATAGACTTGTGTTTAGAGCAATGGTTATCAAGTATTTAGTTCAGTTGCCAATAATATCAGAATCTTCAGCCTCACCTAAGCTTTCAACTCTTCTAGTGTCACCACCAGACTTTGATTACAGATAACTCCCTGTTGCTTCAATATCTCTTGCAATGGGGGGTGTTGGTTATCCTTGGTCTCGGATACTTTGCATCCTTTGTAGTTTAGCAGACTCCTTGCCTTTAGGAGAACCATAGTGGAAAAGTTGGGAGCTTTGGACAGCTCCCAACTTTGAGCAGTACTTTGAGCAGCCTCCTAAGAGAGTTTGCAATCTCTAGATCTACTTAATCACTTTGAACTACATCTTCTCCAATTAAAACATCTATGTATTAGTTTCTTATTTCCTCCAAGAGTTTTTTCGGACATCATCCTTCCTATCCAGGTTCCCTTAACTATTATCAGAAATCTCTCTTTCATTAACCATCATTATATGAACATTTATCACCATCCTCCCCTTCCATTCACCTTTCTTCCCTCACCCCCAAATCCTTTTATGGTATTCCTTGAACCTACGATTTTTTATTGCCAAAATGCCATATTTCTTAAACTATTTCTATTAATATTTTCTTCACCCATATACTCTAGTTTAAGTATTGCTGTACCCTCAAGAGATTGCTCCTCTGAAATGACTCCTTTCTTGCAGTTATCTCAAGTTATATTTGGGTTTGTTTTTTTACTCACAGCACAATTACTCCAATGCATAATTTGATGATAATTAAAAATCTTTGTTCTTTATTACTACTTTTTTTAAAAAGATTTTTATTTATTCCAGAGAGAGAGAGGCAGAGACACAGGCAGAGGGAGAAACAGGCTCCATGCAGGGAGTCTAACGTGGGACTTGATCCCATGTCTCCAGAATCACACCTTGGGCTGAAGGTGGCGCTAAACCCCTGAGCCACCCAGGCTGCCCCTTTATTACTACTTTTAAGAAATTTTTACTCGATACTCCAAAACTCCAAGATTTTCTAAATAGGATATATTCATAGTTTCCCTCTTATTACCCCTCCTTGTTATCATCATTTACACAAGTGCCTTCCTGGTGACTTCCTCCCTGTATTAGAGTACTCTAGAGAAACAGAACCAAAAGAGATTAATAATAAGGAATTGGCCCATGCGTTTGTTTACAGAGGTTGAGAAGTCTCAAAGTCTGTAGTAGAAAGCTGAAGACCAAAAAAAAAAAAAAAAAAAAAAAAAAAAAAAAAAAAAAAAAAGAAGAAGAAGAAAAGAAAAGAAAAGAAAAGAAAAAAAAGAAAAGAAAAAGAAAGCTGAGACCCCCAGTCTGATGATGTAGTTCTAGTTTGTGTCCAAAGATAAAAAAATATCAGTGTTCCATCTCAAGTACTTAGATCAGAGAAGTTCCCTCTTAGCTCTTATGTTCTGTTCAAGTCTTCCATTGAGTAGATGAGTCCCACCCACAAAAGGGAGGCAACTCTTCTTACTCAGTTTATCGATTCAGATGTTACTATTATCCAGAAATATTCTCATTGACATTCAGAATAATATTTGGCCAAGTGTCTGGGTGACTCATGGCCCAGTGAAGTTGCTGTATAAAATTAACCATCACATTCTCCTAACCAAACATTTTAGCTCTGGCTCACTCTTTTTCTAACATTTTCTTCTCATCATTCTAGGTGATTATTCTAGGTGATCACTTACCCACCTAGTGATCACTTCCCACCTAGTGTTGGAAATATACATTTCCAACATCCTAGCTTCTTATTTATTTAATCTCTAATTATAATTTTCTTTCCATCCACTCCACTTTAACACTCCATGGCCATGTTGATTCCTAGATCCTGAGAATTGGATTTCTATATTCAGATCTTAAGCACTAGGCAGTGCTGCTCAGACTTTGATGTACATAATAATTGCCTGAAGAGCTATTTAAAATGTAGCCCAATTTAGTAGTCTGGAAGACAGTCTCAGAGTCTGTGTTTCTAATGTGATCCCAAGTGGTACCAGTGCTTCTACCATGGACCACAGTTTGAGTAGAAAGCTTTTGTATATACTCGCATCTAATTTGATAAAAGAACCACAACCTGCAGTGCTTGAAAAGAAGTTATTCTTTGTCATATAACAGTTTAGAGATAGACAATCTAGTTTGGAGGGATGGCACTGCCCATTAGGTCTTTCAGGCACCCAGGTTTCTCCATGGTACCATTAGCCATTCTATGTCCTCATTCTCAAGATGGAAGCTGGATCTTAAATGTCTGCATTGTAAGCTACAGAAATTTAATTTTTGAGGTATACAGAATACAGAGTCCAGGAAAGTGGTTTTCTTTTATAGAGATGATCTAGATGTAGCACCTATCAATTCTGCGGGTAGCTTTAGGGAGGGCACAGATGTATAATGTGTAGCTTGGCATTCCTGTGCCTTGATGAAACTGGCTTGAGTCTGTTGCTACAAGAAAGAAGGAGATTGTGATTTGGGGGAACTCTGAGTACTCTCTACCACTTCATTGTGGTGGTTACTTTATGTGTCACCATGACCGAGCTATTGATGCTCACATAGCTAGGAACACATTATTTTGGGGTATGTCTGAGAGACTATTTCTGGAAGAGATTAACATTGGATCTAGTGGACCTAGTGAAAATTTGCCCCCACCAATGTGGCCAGATCATCCAATCCTTTGAGGGCCCTAAAAGAACAAAACATGAAGGAAGGGCAAATACCCTCTTCCTTCTTGAACTAAGAAATTCCTCTTCTGTCCAGGACATTGGAGGTCCTAGTTTTTAAACCTTCAGACTCTAGGATTTATACCATCGGTTCCTGTGATTCTTGGGCTTTCAGACTTACACCACCAGCTTTCCTGGTTCTCCAGTTCACAGATGGCAGAACTGTGGGACTTCTTAGCCTCCATACTGAGTGAGCTAATTCCTATAATAAATTTTCTCCTATCTGTATCTCTATATCTATGTCTATATCTGTATCTGTCTTTCTCCTATTTGTTCTATTTCTCTGGAGAACACTAATACAATAACCAATAATAACACTACCTTTGACATCTTGAACTCAACCAGTCTAGCACTTCCCATTTTTCTAGCTAACTTACCCTATTTCCAGTAATTCTCAGGCTTCCCATCCCTGGCCTCCACCACTTTTTCATTATCAGTTACCAGCTCCCTCTAAAAGTTCCTAAATTTCCTTCTTTGTCCATCATATATTCTAAAGTTCCATATTATAATTGCTCTCTGTAAATTCTCTTAGTAACTTTTTTCTTTTCTCCTGCTGTCAATTATCTAAAAAAAAAAAAAAAAAAAAAAAAGGAAAAGAAAAAGAAAAAGAAAAAAATGCAAACCAGGTCATTCAGGGCACAGTTGAAATGTTAGCTCATCAGAGAAGTTTTACTTGATGACCCAGTCTGAAATAATCCTCATTGCCATTCATGGCTGACTCCCTAATTCTGCTTTTAATTTTTCATAACATTTAAAACTATTGTGCATTGTGTAATTTATCTGTGCATTTATTTGTTTACTGTCTTTTTCATTAGAACTGCAGGTGGATAGAGATTTAATTCTGTTCATTGGTATTTCTCCATTGTGAAAAATTACCTAGCCTGGAATAATGCTTAATAAATATTTTTGAATGAATTAATTAATAACATTGGGTAAGAGGGGAAGAAGGTTATTTTATTCAGTCAATTCAATTGTATGTTGGTGTATAAATGTATATTTACATTTACATATGTATGTGTCTATGTGTGTGTCCATCAATACAATCAAGGAAAAATAGGACTAAAGAGAACCTTGAAAATTACCTTATCTAAAGGAACAGTTAAAAAAACAAACAAAAAAGTTTGATGAGTTTTTCTTTGATATCTTTAAATAATACTTCAATTCTGAATGAAAGGCATATTGTCATTAAGCCCTATTTCTTTTTGTGCTGGAAATAGTATAAGAAGAGATATGAATATTCTCCTGACTGGAATGCTTTAACTGAAATGACATTTTACACTAAACAAAATAGGGAATAAAATTATTAAAACATAATTATTTGGTTACCATGGGATACAATATAGAAAGCAACTCCCAGGAGGTAGGAGTCAAAAAGCAATGGACTGATCAACTACATGTGCCCCAGGATTAGGGAGGCTTTAGGTTCTGTTTCAGTTACCATCAGCTGCCTGATGTCAGTTCATTCATCTTAGGAGAGCAAGGATTCTATGAAATAGTGAATCTGTTGCTACATGGAGATGGTGATATTAGGCATTGAAGAACTGTGGCTGGTCTCCACTACAGACCCAGCCCCTCTGATGCTTCACATTCGAAAACCTTAAAAGACTTCAATTCAATATGAAACCCTCACATGGTAATACGTATTGAAATTTCAGGGGGTCTTGTGCCAAGATACACCTTGATTCTCCTACCTATAGCCACAAAAGTCAACCTCTTAGCGTAACCTGCCAATCTATAAGAAGCTAAAACCAGGTGTCTGAGTGGCTCAGTTGGTTCAGCATCTGCTTTCAGCTCAGGTCATGATCCCAGGGTCCTGGGATCTGCTCAGTTGGGAGTCTGCTTCTCTCTCTGCCCCCACCCCCCACCACCGCTGCTTGCGAGATCTCTCTCTCTCTCTCTCTCTCTCTGTCTCTCTCAAAAATAAGTAAGTAAAAATATTTAAATATATATATACATTAAGCTATATATATATTAAGCTATATATATAATATAATATAATATAATATAATATAATATAACATAATATAATATAAGCTATATTAAGCTAAACCCAAAGTAGATTTCAGCTTCCTCTCCCACCAACCTAATCAACACAACTTTTGCTGTTGCCTAAGACAGGGTCCATGCTTTTGAGCCTCTGTGCCTTTGCCTGGATTGTTCTCTCTCTTTTGGTTTTCTTCTTTCTCTCCACTTCATATTTACTGTTTCCTAAATGTCATCTTTTTACAGACTCCCCAAGTAAAATTATTTGCTTTGTTGTGTTCACTTACCACTTCTAAACAGACATTGTTTTGGTGTTTTTCAAATCATTTTTTTCTCATTATTTGATTACCATATCTAATGTTCTACCTGGAGCATGAGTTACTTGAATCTTACACATTTTTTTTTTTTTTTTTGCAGCAGAGCCCATTATCAAATTACTTCAATGAAAGAGTTTTCTTTTTATTTTACAATGAGAAATTAAAGAATTAAAACTGAAAATCTATTGATTTAATGCTTAATACCTGTATAAGATAGAACTTTGATTGAAACTAATTAATAGTGGAAAAACTCTCACTTGGTTACCAGCATGTTCAATGTGTATCCTCATTATAAGATCAGGAGGCTTCTAGGAGCAGAAGGGCATCATGGACCAGAAAGAGTAGAAGAGGGCCAGGAGGGTGAACCTTACTACACTGCCTTGGGATTATTTTCAGAAATTTGTTATTCCTGCCAAAAGGATTATTATTCCAGGAAAATTTTATAATCAAGGAATTGCTCTAGAACAGCCATATTATATTTAAAATAAAACTTAATAAATTTATTAATTCATGTTTTAGAAGTTTGGAAAGTACAGAAAGCAGAAAAGATGAAAATAAAAAGTCCCATAATTCTACTTCTTGGGAGTAGCCCAGGTGGCTCAGTGGTTTAGCGCCGCCTTCGGTCCAGGATGTGATCCTGGAGACCAGAGATGGAGTCCCACATTGGGCTCCCTGCTGTAGCCTGCCTCTCTCTCTCTGTGTCTCTCATGAGTAAATAAATAAAATCTTTAAAAAAAAAATTCTACCTCTTGGTTACTGATGTGGACCTTTTTTTTTTAACTTTTGGTATTGGTGAGTTCACATTTAATGTATGAGTTCCCACTGATTTAACATTGTGAATTTACTTTTTATTTAATTTTGCCAATTATTTAGCAGAATTATATTGCATAACTTTTAATTGATAGTTAAAGAATTTGAATTTCCAATTTTTTTGTTTGATTAGATCCTTCTGCATACATTGTTCCAAATTATCCTGGTTTTTCAAAAATTTTGAATAAATTGCTACAAAATGTTCTGGTACTAAAACTTTAATTATAAATCATCTTAGAGTATACAAAACAAAAAGACAATTGCTTAGATTCTAGAAATTAATCTAAAGTTGACCTTTAAAGAGATTAAAAGTGAATCCTGAAAAATACATACTATAGCGCTAAACCGCTGTGCCACCCAGGGATCCCTAGTGTGTTTGTAAAACAAAATAAATTAGAAACTTCACAAGGCAATTATGCATTTAAATAAAGAAAAAAATTACTTAACAAATACCTGGTATGTTTTATCTCCCACATTTCCCCAGTCATTCCAAGGGCTCAGTCAGGACCTGCCATGTTGTGTGTCGATTATAATGACTCCCATGTCCCACTGTGGGTCAGAGAACACTTTCTGATTTAAAAAATTAAATTAAAAAAAATCAAGATTCCTTATGGTACCATAAAGGTGAATGTAAAGCAAGAATATTCTATAATTTAAAAATCTTAGCCATAGGTTGCTATAGAGTTCCATATATTTTCACTACAGAACTGGGAGTCTAGGGTTTCTAAAACTTGTTTAGAAAGAAAGTACTATCCCCTAATCTCTAATATAATGAATTCTAATTCATTAGAGGGGATCTTTGCAGACCCCCCTAGAGAAATAAAAACAAAATATCATGCCTTAAGATTGAACTTTGAATAGTTCCTAAGCTCTAAAAAAGTAACTTTAGATTCAATTCAAAAACCAAGCTGGTATTACTATGTTCAAGTAAAACAGCAAAGCTTTGCAAACCATAAAATTTAAGTTTTTCCATCTGTTGACATCAGGGCCAGTACCAATAAATCTCAATTTAATCTTCTGATTTTCTAGTTAATGTGGGCTATGTGAATAGTAACATTTAATTTTTCACGTAAAAATAAGTATACAGGGATCCCTGGGTGGCGCAGCAGTTTGGTGCCTGCCTTTGGCCCAGGGCGTGATCCTGGAGACCCGGGATCGAATCCCACGTCGGGCTCCCTGCATGGAGCCTGCTTCTCCCTCTGCCTGTGTCTCTGCCTCTCTCTCTCTCTCTGTATGACTATCATAAAAAATTTTTTTTAAAAATTTAAAAAATAAGTATACAAATAATTGATTATACTGATAGTGCAGTGATAATTCCTATAATATTCTTGATGATAATTTTATGTACCATAATTTTTTCTTTTTCCAAGGGAAAAGAATCCATGACCAGAAATTATATGTCCATTGATTAAAAGGTCAAATGTGAAAGTACATGTTAAATTTTTACAAATAAAAATCAATCAACATAATGACTAACTGGAATATATAGCTTGTTTAATCCCTTCTTGAAAATCTGAATCATCTAAATTCAGGGTATTGCTTTTGATGCTGATGTCATATGCAGTGCTCAAATCATTTGATAATTTAACCATTTTCCTGGTGCTGATTATATTCTGTGGACATTATATATAAAAGCACTAAAGATCTGTGTCACTGGGGGAAAAGGAAATATGTATTTCTTGAATCGAGGATAGTCTAGGGATTGAGACATATTTGAGGAAATTCCAGGGTAATATACCACAAAAAATGTGATCTTTCTAGCATAAAATAGTGTTGCAACGAGGGAAGGGCATGAGCCATGGCAGGTGAAGAAAAGAGAAGGGGAAGATGAGAGTCTTTTCCGTCTTGCTCTGCCTGTCACCCTGTGGCAAGTTAAGTATCAGGCCAAGCAAAGGGATGTAATTGAAAAGCACCGGGCCAGCAAATGTGAACGTTCTGCGCATTAAATGTTGAGAGACCATGCAAAATGGATTGAGGAGAACGTCAACAAGCAGTGTCATGGAAACATTTGGCAGTTTCTCACTTTCCTTACAGCACTTCCTTCTTGTGTTCATTTTGCACAGAGGGACAGATTATTTCCTCGATAAGACTGTCTGTTGTTTTGTAACCTTTGTGTAATGTTAGAATGTAAAAGCTGTAAAGTTAACTGATGTTCTTTATTCATCTGTTGGAAATTTGGTCTTTAGATGAAGATGATGGTATTTTCCCCTGAACAACCGAGATTTCTTTACAGATTTTTTTTTTCTGATGCAATCCCTGTGATACACAATATATGTATACAACATTTTTTTCATAATCTTTTCTGTTGATAGTTTCCAGCTGAAACAGCATGTTTTTCTTTAATTTTAAAAGCAAGATGATAACGAAACATATGACTTTCCTACAAGGAAGCCACGAATTTTACCGGAATATAAAGAAGGGATCAAAGCAGACATTAAAATAAAATTATATAAAATTAAACATAGTGAAATAAACTGTGCATAACTGTAATATTCATATTTCCTTAAAATTGCTGTGGCTATAAGAGGTCTATCCATCTGCTAAAGATGCCTTATTTTGCCTTTGGTTGGCAAGAAGGCTCTCACAAATCATAGTTGCAAAATTTAAAAAAATATATATTTGCAGTATAGTGAAGACCTCACAGAGTTGCTTGATTTGAAAAGTTTTCAGATTCTTTTTCTTTTTCTTTTTCTTTTTTGATTTTATTTATTTATTTGACACAGAGAGAGAAACACAGAGAGAACACATACAAGCTGAGGGAGTGGCAGAGGGAGAGGGAGAAGCAGGTTTCTCACCCAGCAGGGAACCCAACACGGAGCTCAGTCCCAGGACTCTGGGATCATGACCTGAGCTGAACACAGACACTTAATGACTGAACCACCCAGTTGCCCTGAAGTTTCAAGATTCTTGTATTGCTGACTAGGAGGAGAATCTACTATTTCATGTTTTCCTATTTTTAATCTGGTAAAATCTCCTTTGTGAATAATTATATCATTTGCCCTGCTGTATATTTTTTGTGTCTCAGTATGTCACATTATTTTTTTTATTTCACAGGCAGAGATTATAAAAAAATGAAAACCCAATTCTTTAAAATATGCAAATATAGTCAAATCAACTTAATATTCATTAATGCTGTATATATGTGTCAATGTATATATGTATGTACATATACATGCACATAGGTATTATATATAACTATATATCAATTTCTATTTTTTGAATTTCTATATACATTTATTTGTATATTTTTGTGTGTGTTATACTTCACTTTATATATTATGTATGTATTTTCCTTCAATTTTTTTTTGTCTTTTCCTTCTATTGATCCAAACATTTTGGAACTGTTCTCAGAATAATAAAAGAGAAATTATTTTCGTTATTTTTTAGTTAGAGGAAATTTTTTAAGATCAACCTTGTTTCCCAAAATGAACTTCAAGTGGCTTTTCATTGCTAAGAAGAAATAAAAATTACTTTTACCTTATGCAGTAATGTCCTTAGTAATAGTCTAAGAAATGTGCTGTGGTAAACAGTCTAAAATGCTATTAGGATGCTAGGGCTTAGACTTGGTTCTGCATTATCTTACTTTGTGACTTCTAGTGAGACATTTCACCTCTATGTTTTCAGTTTCTTCCTCTGTAAAGACAACAGAAGGTTTAATTAAATCCATGCACCCACTGACTTTCTATGACTCTAGGTGTTTCCTAAAAAAAATAGGCCACATATGATAATCACATCTTGTTTTGTGCAGCCTAAAATCACTATGTCTCTGCTTTTCATATTGTCCCCCGAGGTTTAAAATTAACTGTCACATCTGTTTGTGTCCAGTGCAGTACATCATTTGCCTGTGTGAGTGCCTAAAAACATCCTGGGGTCATAATTGAATTTTAGTGGATACAGTGAAAATATTGTCATAAATTAGAGTATGCTCCCTCCTTTTTCTGTTTAGCTTTGCATTGTAGGTTTCAGGGTCAAAACACAGTTTTAAATTAGTATTTCTCTTTTGTTAAAGTACTTTACTTTTCCTGGCTAAACTGTATATTTTAGTAATCATACCCACCTTGTAATCGTCTATCAAATACTCACCAGATAGATCTTGGCCTCTTTGAGAAGATATATGACCTGCAGAAAATCATTGATCTACCTTATCATGAAAAAGCAGCACTATTAACGTGAAACTCTGACACAGGACATTGGGTTTAAGATGTGGAAATATTTTAAATGCCACCCACTTTCATCATTCTACTACTTGTTAGGAATGCAGAATTACAGGAGGTTTAGTGCAAATGCCTCCATCCCCTAAAAGCCCCTTATTTTTATAATTTAATTAACTTAGATTTTTAAACTAATTTCTAAGATCGTGTACCTCTATAATAATTCAACTCTGTAAGGGCACCTGGGTGACTCCGTCCGATGAGTGGCTGCCTTCAGCTCAGGTCATGATCCTGGGATCCTGGGATTGAGCCCCACCTTAGGCTCCCTGCTCAGTGGGGAGTCGGTTTCCCCCTTTCTTGCTGCTCCCCCTTTTTGTGCGCTCTCTCTCTAATAAATAAAAAACCTTGAAGAAAAATAATTCAACTCTATTTATAAGAACAAAAGCACTACTTTTTGTTCTTATTGCTAAATTGAAATAGATACAGCTGACCACTGTTCTCCATCACACTTTTGCATTTTGGAATATACTATGACCACTAAAACCAATGGAAAAACCACATAAATGACAAAACGTAGATACTCATTTCCCACACTTGAATGTTAAATATACCAGAACCAGGGAATGCAGCTTAATAATATATCGCATGCTTATTTTTAGAATGGATAAATCAACTTATTTTTAAAAAAATTGGTACACAAAAAAAATAAGCTAGCCTCTGAATATCCCATTCACAGTCTAATTATGACAGACCTAAGACTAATCATTTTACTCTGGAATACCATCTATTGGTGAGACATTTGCTTTTCGGACTGGGAAATAAAAATTGTATTATGTGGAAATGATTGTAAAGATCCATAATGTTCATTAAACATGACTATTACTTAATGAAAACCTTCTGATTCTATGTAAAGCTATCAGAAGAGCACTTATTGCAGTCTTCTACATTCTGTGGATATCTATTTTATTTAGTTAAATGCTGTGTCTCACAGGACACATATGTTTTCTAGAATAGCGGTCTCCAAAATGATGCATGTGCTCCTCAAGGAGAGAGCCAGATGATCCATAAAGTACAGGAAGGAAACATTACAACTTTTCCTTTGCTAGTGTTTATTTAGAGTTTCTGCTTTGGGAAAACTCCGTGTATTTTATATTCTACATAAGAGCAATACATTTCATTATTTATACATAATAAAGCAGAGTAGCCAAAACAAAAACTTTTTACTAATGGGGTGCACAGTCAACCAATTTAGAGACTGCTGCTGTAGCGAATGGGAGATTAATGACATCCCATTTATAAAGGCTGGCAAGTGAGAAAGAGGCTATCAATGAGAAGTTCATTGATCTGTTTTCCCATGTCTGCAATAAAGCACATTTACCTGAAATGTCATACTCTGGAAAGAGTGCCAATGCTAAACATACATAAATGCCTACCTTGTACTAAGTAGCTGTATTGATTTGAGAGGCTGCATCAAAGCAATTGCCTATGTGTAATTATTGTCTTTCTTCCAAAATGTCTAACCAGCACAAAGCAAAGTTTAAATACTTGGTGTGTGCTTTTTATTAAATATGTTCAATATTGTTGAGCCTTTCTCTCTGCGTTTGATCTATAAACAAATGAATAGAAAATGAGCTTAATAAATCATTGGTGGCAGGTTCAAGAGAGTCCTGCCATTTCTTTGGCTGAATGCTAAATGAATATGGCTTAAAATATAAAAGAAGTAGAAAAAGAAGGTGAAAGAAAGTAATGAAGGAACATTAAAACCATGAACAGCTTGTAACCTTTGTAGTTCTTTAATAAATGTTAATAAAAAGCTGATGCTGTTTGTCACAGTGAGACCAGTATAATCAATTAAATCGCACCCAGTTTATATTTTTCCTTCAGGTGTTTATTGTATAGTGCATGATCGACGTTCCAAATACACAATTGTGAGAGAGTTCTGATTTGTATCCCTTTAAAGGGTGATTTATTGGTTTTTACTTCTCTCTGTTAACATCTCTACTGTAATTCTCTCAGATCTGCTAATTCATGTGTTTTTCAAATCCATTACTATAATGTAACTTTTCCACTTTCAAAGTGGTGTATATCTCAAAGCCACAGTTGAAAAGAATTGCTTCCAAGTCTCATTTCTTTGTTATTTCAAAACTGCGTTACATTAAAAAAACTGCTCCCCAAATGCACGCCCTGAGATTTTTAGTGATATAGCTTTTACTTGAAATCACCCTTCATCAATTTTATTTTTGTGCCATTAGTCACTTTTCATTGCTTTGAAATAAAGATTGTTTATATATGGTGTTTTGAGTTCTGAATTCTCCCATTTGAAGAAACAGATATGCCATATTACTTTAACAATATAAAGAGAAAAGTCAAGTTTTCTCTAACTAGATCTTTAATTATAGATTTGACACTCAGGGTGAATGAATTTTTATCAGTGTTCAAAATATATAGACAAAATAAATAATCTGTGACAGTGTGGTATGGTTGTGGGAGCAGACAGTAAGAGAGTGCTTACTGAATTCCATATTTCACTTGAGCTTTGAAGTAGTAAATTTTCAGCAAATGAGACTGGATGGAGGATGAGGTAGGATGGTGTTTCCGACAGAGGGAAGAGAATAGAATGAAAGGTGAGTATGAGGCTGACGTTTAGGAGAC